>NC_136902.1:25150289-25251286 GCF_949606895.1 Notothenia rossii
TATATACAGAAATATACACTACTGTGACATCTGGCGTCGTTTTTGTAAGACATTTTCACTTCCGCAAAAAAAAGCCTTGGCACGTGACCTCCCGCTTGTGACGTAACATGGGGGAAACAAGGGGGAGAGCGGCCGGTGTAACGTATTAATAAACATGCTAGTTTCGACACAGAAGACACAGAAGAAGTTGAACATGAATATTCAAATGCATATGACGGACCACAACCTTATAATTATGAGCCTGCTAGGCGTCCAAGAGACCAGGAGCAGCCAAGGATTAGAAGAAATAACGGCCATCGGAGAGAAATTGAGCTGTGGTGTGAGGAGAACCAGTGGATAACTGGGCAGCTATCTTGGTGAGTGACCGGCGTTAGCTACAGAATGTTAGCTAACGTCACATCGCAACATTGTGAAGTTAGCTATCATATATCAGGCTATAACTAACGTAGCATTGATAATATAGTAACGTTACTGGCAGGACTGTTGATACTGATCCATAACAGAAACTAATGCGCAAGTATCAGCCGTATCTCACGTTACCTAATGCAACTCCACACTACGGTGCTGTGTACCGGAGGGGAGACGCAAGATACGGCTGATACTTGACGATATGGCGGAGAAAGGTTGTGGAGCCTCCATTGATATGCCGTTGTAAATGGCTTGATGGAAAGCAGGTGTGTAGTCGGGGAGGGTGCAAAGCTGATTGCAGCAGGTGAGTGGAGGTTGAGCCGGGAGCCAGGAGTGACAGCCACCACGCAAACACAAACAACACGGACAGGGGGAAACAAACAAACACAAAGGAGACGGCTGGAGCAGTACAGCCACCACAGCGTTACCTAATGCAACTCCACACTACGTCTTACGGTGCCGTGTACCGGAGGGGAGAGAGAGAGAGAGCAGCGAAGGGGGGGGAGAGAGAAGTAATACGGTTTCCTGATAAAGCTGTGGAGAGTATGTGCTGCAGGGAGGTGGATGCACAACGCACCCAGGAACGAACGCTAGCTCCGGTCCTTTTTACTGTGGACTCGATGTCCTGACAGGCTGGTATGTGTGCAACCTGCACAAACACAATACTGCACCATGATTACAAATGGTGAAATACAATGTAAAACTACCGAAAAATACCAGCTCACTAAAACACAACCACTCTACTCAACGCAACTCTACTATACCCGCGGTCAGAGAGCGGAGATGTGTCCCCTTTGTGATGTAATATGACGCGTTTGACGTATGACCTTAAAAAAAAGCCGTTTTTTAGAGCAGAGCTCAAAATTGCTCCTTTCCCTCTGAATTCCTGCCCTTATGTCTCGTAAAACATATCAAATCCTACATTCTTTTTTTTTTTTAATTGTAATTTTCAAGCAAGTTTAAGCATAAATGTAGAAAAAAAAAACCTGCAAGATGCTCTTTAAGAAAGTATAAATTGCTGCAATGGTAACGACGTTTTAGTGGCATTAGAGTGGGTAGAGTGGTTGTAGCAGTGGCTTTATTTAACACGTGACTGACGGGCTTCCTCACCAAGTTAGTGGAACAACAGCTCTATCACCCACAATCCCCTGAGCCTTGGAGCCAAATCTGTCCTCTCCACAGGGGAAATCTGCACTGACAATTACGCACAGACTTTCTCTTTCTAACATTGAGATGTTGAATGTGACTCGAGTGGCACATATTCATCTAGGTGTTGATACTGGGAAGATTAGGAAACAGTAATGCGTCATGGAAGCTTTAACATGCATTTTAATGATCACTCTTGTCATGTAGCCTACTACATGATCTGTTTACATCCAGATGTGCACAATTGCTTTATAGCAAAGGCAAAGTAAGTTATACACATTTTGACCTGATAACATTTGGTATTGATCAGCTTTGGAATAACATATTCCACTTCTGAGACTTATGCCATCAAACAATGATTGTGTCTTTATCTATAATAACTAGCTTTTTCTTACGAGCTTAAGAAATTAGCTCCAAAAAATAGAAATGATGCCTTTAGTTGTAAATGGTTCCCTTCCAACATCTATTTGAGCTAAATATGAACCAATTGCCTCAGCTAGCTGTATGTAGCGGCGGAATGGCCATTGGGAATACCGGGAGTTTTCCCGGTGGGCCGTTACCGGAGTGGGCCGGTCGGGCAATTCACTAGCACTAGCACCCCCCGTTGACAAATGACTAGCGGTACCGATATGATAAAAGGGGTTATCAATGTGTCTTTACTTTTGCGTTGACCCTACGCAGAGTAGGGTATTTTATGTTTGTTTCAAAACAGATTACTCAGCATTGCTTCTCTTATTTCTAGCACAGCATAAGGTATTCACTACCATAATGTATCTGTCGATGTAAACATAAAAGTCAGACGACCTGTTTGTACAGAAGCATTTAGAGAAATACCATTAGCATTATACCATTAGGGTTGATGAAAACTGCTGTGTAGGGGAACTGTGCTTTTTTTCTCATGGGGAAAAACAGATTACTTATTAGCTAGCCTACATTTTGAACTGCTGCAAAAAGGGGAATGGACACTTCTTTACTTTTTCATCCCAAACTATAATCTGCTGAGATACAGTACAGGGAGGAAGAGTGATTGGACATGATTTGGCAGGCAGAAAGATGTCTCTATCTGTTGCAACAAAAGGCATAATGAAAGTAAATGAGATCAGACCAATAATAACATGGAAACCTGTTCGAAGGAAGCGTTTGGTGTGGTACAGAGTGAAGCTGGAGTACATGTGAAATGCTGACCCACATCTCTCAGCTTTAAATTGGCAGGAGTTGGAGTGATCATTGTTTATAAGCTTCCTGCTGACAGGTGTGATGCATGGGGTCTTATTGCCCCCCCAGCCACTCCTCCCTGGAGCTGTCGGAGAGGAAAACACTCGATCCTGGGAGGCAGCACAGCTTTCCCAAGGACAATTCCTCAGTGTTTGATATAACATCTGATGCGTACACATGACAGGTGCTTTACTTTGAACGTCAAGTCAGCAGGTGGGGCTTTTTTGCAGCAGCAGCACCTCGCTTCACATTTACAGTTACAAACACTCAAGCTAGAGAGCAGCCCAAGTACAGCCCTCTACATATTTGAGGGTTCAGTGTCCGATGCAGAGAATGTCAGGGTCAATCGTCCATCCCCTTGTCCCACTTTAAAGCAATTACAAAAAATAAAAAAAGGTACTACACTTCTCTCTGGTTAATTATAAATGATGGTTCTTCTGTATAATCAAGCTTTTTTATTTTTTGGCTGTAATAACTTTCTTTGGTTTAGTAATGTTGTCTGATCTGTCATTTTATTGACTTTTTATGTTTCTAAAATGATTAAGTCTGTTCTCAGAAGTGAAATCAAAAAGGTGAATTTCTAATCACAAGCCCACATCTATATTTTTCCTGTGCAGAAATACTATCATTATAAGAACATTTAGCATGACCAAAATTCAAAGTTTTCAGAATATTTCCACTTACATATTACAGGCCTACACCTTTACAATAAATGTAAGAACATTGCAAGTTAAGGTCTAATTGTAGTTGACTCTTTATATGTGTATGGTGATTTTAAGATAACAGATGAGAGTGGTGGGTGTGCTCAGGTGTTACAGCCCATATCCAGTTGTATTTGTTGCTTGATGGTCCCAGGTCAGTTCTATTGAATAGAGCTAAATGGAAAACAAGTGGGCCACATTGAAATGTCAGTTGGGATACTTCAGACATCACCTGTTTTCCACATTTTACAGTTTAACGACGTGATTAGGCGAAGACCTGCAGGCATTTGCTGCAGTTAGAATGGTGTGGCTGAGGTTTACTAAGTGCCAGCTTGGCCTAATGTCGCACCAGAAACCAGGACAGCTACAAACTTGTGAACATGATCAATTATCATTAACAGAATCATCTCAATGTTATAAATGGCATTAAACCTAATTATTGGGTTGTAAAGAGGTTTACTAATTATCCTGGAGAAATGCTATTAACAATTATTCTGACCTCTGTGCACCTCAGATGTTTGATGTCAAAATATAAAACATTTTCTTTGCATTTCTTCTTTGTGTGGATCAAATCTTCCTGCTTTTAAGAGGTTATGAAAAATGTTCAGAGACAAAGCCTCCTAGTATGAAAACAGCCGTTAAGGACACAGAAATTATCACAACAATTGAGATTGTCAGAATACGATCATTCGATTTATGACACATATATATTCCAACAATTACACAGGACAAAATTGATATTTCTACTTAGCATCATTTTATCTGAGGAGTTCAATAACTAATAAATGATATATACAATTGTTTATACTATGGTTATGTATATAACACCTTGCACGCACTTTATCCTTAAGGATATGTTGTTGTTGTAGCCAGTTTAGGCATGATGCATGGTGTCGTCCACAAAGTGCAAGCGTAGAGCTCTCGTTCACCGCATGAGGGATGACAACAGCCCTCAGAAACCAAAACAACATCAATCTTACTCATCCTCAGTGAGTGCTCATTATGTAGTTATCAATGAGAGTCCAGGAGAGGTTCCTCCTTGCATGAAAAATGACCGGCAGGACTGGCTTGAACACAAACACAGAAAAGACTCGTAAAATAAAATGAATTTGACTAAGTTAAAAAAGTATTTCATCCACGTCAGCTTGTCGTTCCCACTGGTTATCGGCTGAGTGTCATTTCCAGTGCCTTTCTACTCTATGACCTCATTACTTTACTATCTGTCTACATATTTAATTATGTCTGGTTTCATTCAATATGCCATACCAAAGCCTAAAACTAGCCAAGGCTTAATTAAAGTCTATCAAGATTCCTGTTTCCACTGTGGGTCTCCTCTCAGTGTTCACGCTGGGCTCTGTACCCAAAGGAGGAAGCAGTACGGCTGGGAGGTATATCCACATTATATTGATAACGTGATATGATGCTTAATATATTTTTTTCTTAGATTTTGAATATTGTAATATTGCAAAGGTGTCTTCTTCTAAATGGAAAGGCTGCATTACAGCGAAGTAGCTGATTTCTCAATATACTTAACATAAACTTTATCAGCTAGCAGCTCAACTTTTTAGCAAAAGCATGACCTTCCTAGTCAAAATCCATTAAACCAGGACTGTGGTCACATTGAAGACAGCCAGTGGGCTTATTGTGTCACCGGTCTCTGACATGTCCTTATCGTCCCTTCAGAAGATCGGCCACTGGTGAACCACCATCACATGAGGCGCTCTGCTCCACTGCACTGGCACCAGTCTGAATCTCTTCCTGTGTAGCATAGCAACTGCATCAGTCTTGAAGAAAACCTTCAGCAGACAACAAACTTTGGATCACACTAACTGCATGTTTATGAAGTAAATATAAAAATGTAAAATATGAAGAACTGTGGATTAGTGACTGCTTTGTCATTGTACTGGTCTACTATCAGTCCTTGTGTGTCATTTCTCATATTAAGTCCATTTTACTCACTTCCAAAAGGGGACATGAAAGAATACTGGCACAATGTCCCTACATTTTCCAAAATACTCTGCTCCTTTTTAGAAAGGACATCATCATTAGAAAACTGAGCCTTATACACCGGGACAACAAACAAGAAGCAAACACATTCATCTTCTATAGTTTGTTTACTGAAGGAAGTACTTCGGAGTTAAGTCTGTACGTTTCTCATTGCCAAAATAATGTTCGACATCTACGTCATGTACATTGCAATATAACATGACAACAGTTTATCTACAATTAGGAATATTGAACTGCCCAAATAGAGACTGAACCAGCCTCATCGATAGAAGAAACTGTGTCCGTCTCAGGCAAGAACATAAAAGCTCCTTTAATCCATTTTCCCTGAGCCTTCTGTTCACATCAGCATTCTGCCCCAGTCTATTGGGCTATCAGAGGGCCAAAGTGCAGTCGCTGGTATTGTTCCTACTATGAATGAAACATTGCCTTGAAAGCACAGTTTATCCGAGTTGGATGGCTCTGAATTTTGATGAAAGATGAAAATGTGCATTTGATAAAGTGTATAATAATCTTCCTGTGGTTAGTAACTTTGCTCAGTGGATGTCATTGTAAAGTATCTACTTACTGTACAGCATGTGACACCAGACATCAAATATGCTAAAGCATTAATACTCAAAGGCTGAAACAACAAAAATAACAACATGTTGTGAGCAAATGCCCATTCCGTTTAATCCAGCATCTCACTAATGCACAGCAGGGAGGCGGAGAGGTTAGCCGCCTGCTCTCTCCAAACAGAGTCAGAGAAACACGACCAGCTACTACAACAGTGCTTATCTGACCTTGACCTCAAGAGAGGTAAGCTAAGACTATTTCTCTATTGGATCTATATCCTCCTGCTGGACATTATACATCAAACTGGCAAATTATTGAATTATTGGCCCCTCTCTCTGATCAATGTTGCCAACGGGTCCCTTTTTAGATTTACAACGTGTCTTACTTAATAGTCTCCCTATCAAAAGACTGACAAACATTAGTCCGTTTTTTTTGTTCTAATTTATTCTTTAATCAAACATACAGTATGCCCATTATTTCTACAATGTAAAGGTGGGGAAGGCATCCATCAGTCATTAATGAATCAGGTTTAGGAGAGAGTTTCTAATGAGGCTGCAAACACTGATTGAAGTAGATCTCAGTGAAACAGGATTCAAAACATTTCAAATAGCATTAGATTAATAAGCACTAATTAAAAGTCCATCAAATAATATCAATAGCATTATGCTCCTAGGTACTTCTGCCAAGCTGAAGGAGCCATAAATAGGGAATCTAAAACTTGAGCTCTAATTGGATTTTGCAGTGCAGGGACATTGGTTCTGTTGTGCTCTTTCATCAACACATCCTCAATGGGTATTTTCTTCCACAGTTGTTTAGTGATACACCCAAAGAGGCCCTATAATGTTCTTTGGGGGGTTTTCCCCTTTCTGTAGTGTGTTATATAGGTTTATGTACATGTAAAATGGTCTGTAAAGGCTAACATCCAATCAGAGAAGGCTGGGCTTTTCAGACAGAGGGCGAAACCAGGTGCTGCAGCACAGGTAGTATGATAACAAATAAAGACTTTTCTGACCATTAAAGCATGTAAACATGTCACAGCAGGGACACAACATTTTTATTTGAACCTGAAAATTAGCATAATAGGGCCCTTTAAACTCTGTTCAGTCATTAGAAAACATATAATTCCTTCACCTGACTTTCCAGTAGCACAAAGCTGTGGTAAATATAAGATTACCAGGCGTAATGGTGCAATCGGTGTCAATTGTTCCGAAGGATTTATAAATGGGTTAAAAGGTATTTAAAGGTCAGAATCCAACATGGTGCTTGATGTTACTGAGGCGCATCGTAAGCACTTTTTCTTTGCCAAGAGTATGGCTTGTCATGGAGTAAGTAGTTGAATTTTCCATCACAAATGTAACCCTAGAGCCTCTCTTCCTGTTTAGGCTACCTCCAGCTATGATTGTAGCTGGACCACTGGGCACCATATGGCAGGAGCTCTGGACTTTGTACTGGAAACAGGCATCAGATTTAAGGGGACTTGAAGAGTCCATATTATATTTTCGAAATACTTATGGTCTTTAATGCTACATTGACATATCACTCTGAACAAGGGGATGCACTTTGTTGTGTTGTTTCAAATAAAAGTAAAACAGTGTGAACACGGGCTAATGCGGTCACAAAATGACAGAGCCAAACGTGTGACAAACAAAATGTCACACATGCCCCGTGAAACACTGAGATGTCTGTTGTGAGGCTTTGTGGTGTAGCAGCTACTGTCACATGTGGTCTACAGCACTTTCTCTGAGCAGTGCATGTGATCATTGGCTTGCACAGCCACTTTGTGCCCTGCCACTGCATGTGATCCACTCTCTCCTCTGCTTCTGCCCTGACCTCTCCACGGGAACGTATTTAAATATTAGTTCAACTGCCTGCTCATTCGCTGCCTTTTGTCATCATGGCACTAAATGAAGTTGCAAGATTAAAGCAGGACTTCTCTTAAAGCTAAATATAAGTTATCTTGCTGTACTTGTGTCAGTAGTTGTCTGAAGATTAGTAAAACTCAAGAGGCAATTATGTTGTATTTCTTTGCCACAAATACATTTAGATGATATGCATGGTGAAAGCAATTTATTTAAAAATTGTAACACGTGTCAATATGTGGCTACACTCACCATTGTTGTATCTAAATAATCTCTCGTGACAAACAAATACCCTTCTTTTCTTTTGAGCAGCTTCATTTTAAGGTTTAATATCAGCAAATCACACAGATTTGAATATTGCAAATTATCTTTTGAGGAAAAAAAGCTAAAAGGAAACACCAAGAAAGCCTAGAATTGCATTGATAAAAACAAGAGGTGTAAAGCTTTGCTAAGATGTTTGCTCAACACATTGCAGAAATTCCTTTCATAAGTTTGCATGTCCCTCTTTTGTGTGTTTTGCAGGATGATATGTGAAAACTGCATATAGTCTAGACTAATTTGTTCCAATTACTAGTGCATTTTCCCTTGAATTACTCTACATAAGCCTGGCCATTTATAGTAATCAACACCACACAGGTTTAATGAAAAGGAGGCTTCTCACTCACTCAGTGTAACCTTATGTTTGCAATTCGATCAGGTCACTTACTCATTCACATTGGTCGTGCATGCAATTTGAGTACAAAGATACTCTCTCGAAATAGGTCAAATATGCATGTAAGGTCAACAGGAATGTAACATTTAATTCAATTTGATTATTTTACTTTTCTCTGTCATCAGTTGAGCTTCTTGTGCTGCAGGACACCACCTGTTCGGGTGAAGCTGTTTTCCTACACCCAAGTCAAAATGAGCTAATCAGTTGCTGATTAGAAACAGCTGTGCGAGTCTCCTCTTACCTTTCACGAGATGTTTCACGAGATGTTTCAGGCTTCTATCGGGCTCATTGTTCCGGGAATGAAAACACAGTGGCATCGGTTCAGGTCCGCTGAAGTGTCTTCCTGTCGTTTACCTCCCCAAACTGCTCAGCGTCAGGAGTGTCGGCAGGTTACTTAAAGAAATGACCAGCGAAAATGAAGGATGAGCCCTGAAACACCACAGCTGTACTCCTCTTGTATCTTTTTGCCCTCTTTGTCTCAATGGAGAGGGGGGGGGAATACTAATTATGGACACAAAATGTCAGCTTCTTCAACCACGTAGCGGGTAATATTGCGAAACCACGAGAGCTAAAAGAGCCGGTATTTTCTTTTAGATAAAAGGCGAATTTATTGTTCTATTTTCCGATGCTGGCGAGGCGTGCGACGGATGAGGCATGATTGCTGCGCGCTCCCGACAGCACATGCTCGTGCGCGGGTCAGACGCTCAGTAGCCGTGGGAGTAAACCGCAATAAGAAATAATTCATGGAAAAGGGTTCGGCGTTTTGACAGAGCGAGAACTGCTCCTGCATGTTGCTTATTTACTTTGAATTAAAAAACACTCTTGAATCCATGAACATGGAATATTGGTCTTTAAAGGTCTCATATGAAACAGAATGCAGCCTATATCATTAACATAAACAGATAAGATGACAACAGTATTGCAGCTAGTTTTAATCTAATTTGCATAAGCATCCATTTACTCTGTCCAAATGTTTTAAATGACCTCTTCATTGAACCTCCAATATCAATTAATGCAGTTTTTCCCTCGTGTTATTCATGCTCCTTTTTAAATAGGCCCTTTTCATTGACATTATACGACTTGTTATGTAAGAATCCTTCCCTGGATGACTCTGTAAGAGCAGCTTTCCTCCCTCGGGGCCTAGATTGTACCCAGTGAGAAAACTAATAAGCCCTACACGAGAGAAGACACAAAGAGGTCCCTGGTGCCTTGGTTTCTGCCACTATTATAAGGATTATTTTCATTGTTATGTATCTTGTGAATGGTTCATCTGAGGAGCTCTCTCTCCCTGCTTTTCATTTAATAAAACAGATATATATTGCTGCAATATAGCCAGGATGTACAGTATCTGAGAGCCTTTAAAGGAGAGATCCTCCAGGCTGGGGAATTTCCCCTCAGTTTTATATCTGATCCAATCAATATTTAAATCTGTACACTGCAGCCTTAAGGTTTACAATTGTTACATTATTAAAATCACATAATGGGGCCGCAACAGAAACAACGCACTGACTGAATACACGTTTACCTGTTAGCATGGACAGAAAGAATCAACTGATTTTAAAGACATTGAAAACAAAAGATACATGTTTCTTGTGTTATCAAATGTTGTAATATCTTCCCTTAAAGGCTTCCAGTATGCAGTTTTGTGTGCATTAGATATTTTAAGCAAACAGTTTGGGGCGTTCAACTTTTATTTCACTTGAAAACAATTGGTGGTTTATATTGGGATAATTGCGATAAAACTGGAGATTTTTAATTTGGTTGTTTGAGCACTTGTGTTATTTGCATTGTTGGACCTTATTGCAATGACCATCATTGTGTCTGTTTTCTGTAAGGTAAGTGGAAATAGCTGCAATGTAAACAGGTCCCAGGTAATAAAAAGACTGCATTTTTTACTACAAACATTAAACTGCAACCTTTGCACCCCAACAGTCAAGTTGTGATGCTATGGTGCAGATCTCTCACTGATTGTGCTGGAACAAAGCTTCCTCAGAGGGGCAATGTGTGGAGAAACTCATAAAACCCAGCTCATTTTGCAGCTGTAAAAATGAATAAACAGATGATATGTCTGTGTTAATGATTTGAGGTGCAAAAGGTAATGCTTGCTTCAATTTTTTTTTGTATTTCTTAAAACATGTAAAGGTGCAGAAGCTGAGGACGCCAAGATTATTATAAAAGTCATGATGAGAGAACTGCAGTTGAAAGTGGGTGCATGTGTGAGAGAAACAGAACAAAGGATGGCATATTCACATTTTTAAAGCAACGTTTTGAGCGAATGGCACAATTGAATCGACACATAATGTCCAAACCGATGAGTTAGTGAACTGCACTGTTATATTTGAATGTGTCTGTGCGAGCTGGCCCTAAACTACTGTCTGAAAAAAAAAATCATTAAGTTGTCAGTGTAACGTGAGTCAGGTCTGCTTTAGCAAATCGGTCAGAGGGTGCATGAATAAGCGATACATTACCAGAATTATAATAGGTGCCTTCCACACTTGATGAATGCTTGCAGTCAAGACATCAAACATATTTCTTGTGTATGATGGTGTGTGGATAACGTGTTGCAGATGCTTACTTTTTGTACCTTTGGACTTAAATAAGGCTATCATTAGAGATAGGACAGGAACAACTCATCTCTATCCTCTCCTCTGTGATGCTTGGTGACCTGGAAGTAAAAAGTAACAGAAGGCATTCCCGCCCACTGGCACCGGGCTGCCCCCACTCTCACCGTCAACTCCATCACACGCACGCACACACGCACGCACGCGCACGCGCACACACACACACGCACACGCACGCGCACGCGCACACACACACACACACACACACACACACACACACACACACACACACACACACACACACACACACACACACCAGTTGTTTAAAACTTAACATTACTTTGAATGTCCTACTCATGTGCTCTTTTAGAATCCAGAAGTCCCCAGTGGCTGACAATAAGGGAGGTTCCAGGCCAGACAAAGTACACCCCATCACCTACTTCTCTGCAAAGGAAAGCCTTCCTGGCTCCGAGCCCAGATAATAGTGGAGGGCTGAATGCAGGACTCACATCGCTGTTCTGTGAAGGTGTTCCAGGAAGCACAAACAAAACATTTTGACAACAAAAAAGAGAAGAAACATTGATCTGTTGAATCGTTTACTCTGTGAGTCTGACGTCTTTTTGAGCATCTGCAACTTCTGCCAACAAGCTAAACAGAAGCAGAGCAACGTACGAATATTGGCAGACTTATTTCCACATCTGACGTTCACACGGTTCAGGTCCCTGGGTCTCGTCTCATGTTGTGAAGTTTTGTTCCTGCTGTCAGAAAATGACGGACGATGGAGACGCTTCCAAGCGTCTCGCTTTATCGTTTATTCTTCCGTAAGACTGCTAAATGTTTTCTCTCCTGCACCAGGGGATCATTCAGGGGGGGTTTATAGGCCCCTAATTTGGATGCGAAGACATGAAAAACATAAGATCAAGTTTTTTTTACATTATTGTCTGATAGGCCTAATCAGTTTGACAGGCCTCTGGTACCATTGCCCTAATCATTGTTCTTGATGTGCAGCTGGATTTATTTAAATGTTTCCCTGCAAGAAAAACATCTATTCCTGATAATGTCATCTCTTTCAATTTCAAGTCTTTTCTTCCACATAAGTAACCATGGTTACCACATTGTGTCTCTTTGTATGAAAGCTAGATGCTACTAGCTGCAATGGCCGAAGACAGTAATGAGCATTCATGTGAATGTTGGGAAATCAAATGTTTTCTGGACAGGGAGAGTCAGAATAACCTGCGCTGATGGTGTGCATTAGGAACATGTACTTTTTAAATAAGCTCAAAAGTCTTGCCATCTGAGACGGCTCGCATCTCCGATTTTCCTTCTCATACTCCCTGTGCTCTCCTTCTCCCACAAGATATCTCAACTTCATTGGAGTTAAAAATAGATGTATTCCCTGAGGTGCAGATTGAGACTAACTTTATTGTCATGGGGGAATGAAAAGCAGACATACTGTGCTGGAGGGAGCAAGGGACAAACAATAACCTTCAAGATGCAATGACAAATCAGTTTCTGTCTGTGTGAGCAAAACATTAAGAGGACAAACAAAGGTCCACACATAAAGGCATTTTTCTGATGATTGGATCTGTGTGTCTCTTTTGTTCTTCACAGAGCTCACTCACAGGGCTTTAGTCTTTGAATTTCACTTTGCTTTTAATCTCAAATTAGACTCCGCCATCTGTTGCACAGGAATGAAGCCTAGAGACTCGTACGGAAGAGTCTTTTAAATACCCAAATGAAAACAACAATCCTGCTTTATATTTAAGTATATCGTTTTTATGGCGGGTAATAATCACAGCGTGGCCATATGGAAAATGATTTCTAATTTGATTAATCTTTCTAACCTTTCTCTGTGCACAAACCCAGGTAACATGCTTGTTCTCATATCTCATGCAGAGACAAAGGGAGACTGTGGGAGACAGAGGGACAAATAGAGTGAACGAGAGAATGAAGAAATAGAAATCACAAACGAAAGGAGACACATGATGACGTGATGGTAAGCAGGCGAGGGAAATGAGAGCATGTTAAGGCAGAGCGAACGCTGGAGTCACAGTGTGACAGACAGGCAGAGGAGGAGGAGAGCAGAGGGGAGGGGGGGAGAGGAGAGGGGGAAGGGCGGGCGTGGGAGAGATGCAAGTTGAGTCAAAGCCCCCTGAGCTCCCCTGATTCCTCTGTGAAAGACACAGTGCTGAAAAGATGGATAGCGTGTGCCCTCTCTGCCAAGGCATGCCCAAGACAATGACATCATCACCATCAAACTAGAAAAGACGCGAGGCGAGGGCCCCAGACAAACGCTTGGATATTTTATTCATTATTATTCACTCACTTATTCATCATTTTCTTTGCGCTCAGACTATCACTTTGCACCGACACCGATCATGAAGTCTTCATACTTACAAATCGTCTTAAAATAAAATAGTACTCTTACTTCTACAGTCAGACTGTCACTCTGCACTGACTGTGACACATCAATAAAAAGATGTTCTCTTAAAAATACATATACAGCCATATTTGGACACTTTGGTTAAAAAGAGACTACAATTACAGAACCAGAGAGAAGGCTTGTATTCCCTTCATACTGCTGAGTGGGGTTGATATACTGTGTTTGCAGATGTAACTCCTGAGAGCAGCGGCTTTACTCCTGGCGCTCCTTCTCCGCCAGTCTCTTCGCTTTACTTTGGAGGTAACGTGCATTGCCCTCCTCGAAACGTCTCTTCTCCTCCTCTCCGTCAATCTGAAGAAAAGCCAAAACAAATATTTGTCTTCAGACACATTCATCATTTACACATATTGTGCACTGGAATGTTTCCCCTGCTGTTATCACATCAACCGTGGGCATGAAGCTCTGATCTAATTTACCACTCTGGGCTTATGTAATTGTCATTTATCTTCTTGATGAAATACAGAAAGGAAGATTGAGACTTGAAGAGGCTATGTATAAGAGAATGAAGAAGTAGAACAAAACCAACTGAGATGATTTGCAAGAATATTTGAGGACATAGACACCTTGTACGTTTCTTAAACAGCGTGCTTTTCAAAAACATGATAAACTACGCAGAGAAATGTGTGAGAGATCTACAACACATTTGATATTTTTTCAACACTGGAAGCAAGGCCTGGGGCTGTAATGTCAGTCTGTCCATGAGTCTAGTCTTTTGTTCCTGAGATATCATATTATCAGCCAGTACCCGATTGCATACAATTCTAAGTGAATTTCACTGTAGAGTTAACTAAAGGAGACGAATGGTTTACGAATGGCTTAAATATAATACCACAAAAAGGTCAAATCTATGATAAGTTATAGATAGATTGATAGATATATACTTTATTGATCCAAATTTGGGATTTTGTTACAAAAGCATCAGTGTGTTCAGACATTAAAATATAAATACTGAAAAAAGTGGAATAGAGAATTAAAAGTACAATTTAAAAGTAAAAAAGAAAAGAAAAATATTATACCAAATCTACACAATATAAACAGTATACACAAATGACTAAGGTTAATTAAATAATAATTAAAATATTCTAAAAAAGTCACAAATACTGTTGTTATATTTTGGTTAATGACAAGGTAACTTGTTGTGGATATGTAATGTACCATTGTACTTTACTGAAGCACTATGAACTACTTAAACTACAAGATGTTTATTCATAATCACTTTTAGCAGACCATGTATCATATATGATCATATTACACTTTCTTTTGAACTGGCAAGCACCATCACACACCAAGGAATTCTGGGCAGACCTCCTGGATTCACAGCTGCTCGCACTTTCAAGCCTGTGAAGAACCAACGTTGTCTTCCTCCTTCACTTTGCTCAGTTTAGCTATCGATTTGTGGGAGGAAGCATTTGCTAGCCTGCGCCGTTTAATTAGACTGCCCTGCGACCTTGTGACTTAAACAATACCACCTCCGGTGACAGTGTCAACACTTTCTCACTCCCCCATCTGCATCTTTTATCAGAGATTGTGTTGTAATAGAGCATGTACACATTTATGTTTGTGCATGTTTTAGTATGTAAAACTGTACAAATGATTACATGTGTCAATAACATGTTCAGATGGAAGCTCTTGCTGTGCACATCGGGTGGTTGGCAGTTTCCAGAGCACCTGCCACTCAGCAGCAAAGCTGACAGATGGCGTCTTAACTTCACGGAGAGAGAAGGGTGGTAACTGTTGGTAACAGATATGACAAACCATCATGCCAGGGGTCACAACTCCAATGTGATGAGAATATTAAAATAGTGACAATGAGCTGTAAACACAACACCGGTGGGAATATTCATCTATGTCGTGCAGGTTCAGCTGCACACAGCTTTAGTTTTGGTGTGTTTGTTGTATGCTGGTTATACAACAGTCAATATACTGCTCAGTCATTTTACTTTTGCCATTCTACTGAAAGTAATGGATCATTCCAGTTGATTGACTTTGATAAAAAAGTAAAGATAGAGGGACGGAGCAAGTTGACCACAGTTCCAGTATTTTAAAACATTTATGTAAACAGAAAGGCTGCTCAGACTTGTGCAAAATGTGTAAAGGACCTCAAACAGGAAGTGTGGAGCCTCGTTTAAGTGTGTGAAAGTAGCTGATTGTGTAGAGTCAGAGCCATTTCATTAACGTGTTATTGACTAACAAATTGTGTATTACACCATCCATTTTTTTTTTTACTGTGGGTAGTTGGGGGCAGCCAATTGTACATTAAAAAACAAGTGTTGCTCTCTGTGCATACAAATGAAATACTAACAAGTGGAAGGGATGTCTTGCTTCTGTTTATTGTGTTAAAAAATAAAAACAGTGGAAGAGTAGAGTTATGTTTTTCCTACTATTTCTGCACAGAAAGCGAATAGTTTTCTTTTGAAGGGTCAGAAACAGTTACCTGTGGCTGTGTTGGAAGGCGGACAGCTACACAAACAAGGCCTCCATCATGTTTATATCTTTTAAGTCATCTGAGTGCCTAAACATCTTCCAGGGCAGACTGAAAACTCATCTCTTTCGACTCCACTTCGAGCAATAAAATTACTAACAAAGCCACTAATATACTAATAACGGACTGGCTGATCTAAAGCCAGTTGAGTAGCACTTGAAATGTGTTAGCTCTATGAAACCTGATGTACTTATATGATTCTGTTTTCTTCAAGTTTGTATCTTCTTGGTCGAACGCACTTATTGCAAGTCGCTTTGGATAAAAGCGTCAGCTAAATGCAATGTAATGTAAAATCCATGTGTTGACGGAAAGAGGAATACAGTATACTTGAAATACACCCTACAAGCTGATTTGAGACCCTGGCACCGATCAGCAGTTTATAAATCATCTGCTTGATAGGCTACTGGGCGTACTGAAGGAATCCATCACTTAACACAGCACATTGGTATAAAATGATTTCATTATACAGTAAGCCCAAAAACAGTTCATAAAGACTGCAGTCATGCAACCACATCTAAATAAAACAAAAATGGTGTGACTACTTTTGACGAGTAGTATCAGTAAAAATAATACAATTGAAATGATTATTGGTCTGTTGCATCTCTTTGTAGTCACCCAAGATAACAGATATTTGATACAAGGTGTCATTAGTATGGTAAGAATAACAATAGGTTGGAGTGTTCAAATCTCAGGGTATGTGTTAATAGAAGAACATTCAGGGATGTAAATTAGTGTCTGCATTGTAGTAATATGCAGCCATTTGGAAGTGTATGGTATATGTGTTAACAATTGCCTGAGGCCGTTTGTTTTATTGTCATTTGTTCTTTCCGTCATACCCATGATATCCCTCTCTTTAACCCCTCCCCCCTCTCTCTGCTACTCAGGCCCCTTAGGACCTAAACATTACTTAATTGCACTTTTTAAAGTATAGTCAGCTTGAGATGGTTTAATGAGCATGCCAATTAAAATAAACTGTACACCTGACTAATGCTAATGAAGAATAGCCGTTTTTAACAATATAAGATATGGTTTCTGTCCAAAGCAAAGGAAACATGTGATCCTGGCAGGAGACAATGTGAGACGGATGAAGGATAGGTTTGAGTAAGGACTGACTATTCACACATTGGATTTAGACTTTTATATCATAAGGTATAAGTCAATCTGTCTTTACAAGATCCAATGCTGGTTAAAGCAATTGTGAATATTGCTTGGGTTTAAATGGGTTCTTTACTCTTTTGCTGTAGGTTCTAAGTGTACCATACCATCTGAGCTATCACGCACAATGCTTCACTCATGTGCACATTATTTGTGCGGCTTAAACTTTGTGTGGATTCCTGCTGTGCTGCACGTGTGTATGCATCTGTTTATGGTCATGTGGATCACATTTGCATAACCCAATGTCACAATTCAATGCTAGGCTCTGTCCTTTTGGTGTCCCCACGTAATTGGTATTCCCACAGTGGCTTCCTTCTAATAACAATGATTATATAGGATCATCACCTACTCCTGGTGGCTCGGTTTCAGTACCCATCAACACGGGCAAAAAGCAGGATGCTTGTTTTATGGTGTCTTTAACTGGAGTCTCTCCAATTGTGTGCAAAATGTATAGGCAATTCACTTGTGTATGTATAACAATGATTACACAGCAAGACCGTGTAAAGCCCAATGGCTCCTTTTTGAACAAGATGAGAGAACAAAGCCATGTTAGCCACTCTGTTAGACTCTACAAGAACATTAGCATGCTAATTTACTCTCAAGTATAATACTTACAGTAAATGTAGAAACATGTTTACAATTTCACAACCTTAGTGTAGCACATTAGCTGGCACACATTTGTTCATGATCAGCACTAAACACACATTACAGGAAAGTCATGAACACCAGAACCAAATGTCATGTATCCGTTCAATAGCCTTTGAGACCTTTTATAAAACATATTTGTTGCAATATAAAAAAGAGTAATAAATACATTATAAGTTACAATAGATCACTGTGTAAACACTGGGAATCAAGTCAAGCCAGACTTCAGAGCCTTGGCTGATTGAGTCAATCGGCCGAGAGAAACAGCTGTTTGACCTGGCGGGCTGTGCGTCCATTAGGTGGACAGTTGAATGGAGTGTGACAAATTCTGTCAACTTGGAACAGGGACAGAGGTTGTCCAGCGAAATGCCAGAGGGGTTCCTGTGTGTTGGCACAAGCTGTTGTTAGAGTGGCACGGGGCATCAGTGGACCTGCCAAGTGTCTCTAAAGTCTCACTAAGCTGTGAGCACCCCACTCAAGAAACATAATAGCCATCTGGGTCGGCATGAGCGTGGATACTAACCTGTATGTTAGAAAAGTATTTCATTTGTAGACGTCAAACAAATCCTTCCAAATACTCTAAGAGGGCTCTTCCTAAAGGCCTGTCCATGGATCCATCTGTTCAGTCATGATTCATATTTGATATTATGAGTTTCTTTTGTGTTTGTGTTTGTAGTTCAGCATATGAAGCAATCATCCAGAGCTCCTCAATAATCTGGGCTACATTAAAGTTTCGACAACAGCTTTGTTGCGTAATATGATGTATACATACAACTGCAATTGGTAGTTATATATTGCATTCTGTTTAACAAGTAATTTTATTTCATAACTAAAAGCACAAAACAGAAGTAGATTAATAGAGAAAAAGCTTTAACTTGCAATACTAACAGTTCAAGTAAAGTAACACAAGATATTCACTCGACTAAATCACCTATCTCAAGCAAGTTTCAACTCCCAAATTGATTTTCCGAAAAGGATGGATTCCGATCATATCTTAGAAAACCTAATTCAACAATGTTTATATTGCTTTATTTATGCCTTAGAAAATGTGGCAGTGATTTAAGGAATGAATTATTTTCAGGGCTAAAACAAGACACAGAGATGTATAGATTTTGCTTAGACACTTCAAATAAAAAATATTATAACACATATTGTATTGAACTTTGGGTTATTAATGTCTCTCCTCTTTCTTCTTTAGTACTGCTAAGGGTCATTATAGGAAATGTAGTACAAATGATATACATACATTTCAAAATACCCAAAAAGTGACATTTCTGTTTCATCCAAGTTTTTACCAAATACATGTATATTATTGACTATCAAACACACAAATGATATTACTGTTTTTTATGTTGTTAATACACAATAATGGAAAACATTTACTGCTTATTCAGTTTTGGAAATTACATAGAACATTATAGGTTTTCTATGCATAATTCTTGAATAAGGTTTAATCATATACGACTTGTTTTCATAACCATCCTTGTATTGAGGGGGCTGCAATGAAGAAACATTTCTGTGTGTGCTCCATAACTCGGATAACCCGTCAGAAATATCTGCAACTGTGGCACAAGTGCACCCGTTAACCCGTCGCTGATTGTCTTGAATGGGAGGCATCTAAAAATAAATGTGCATCACTTCATGTGGACTATAGGAGGTTGCCGTGGCAACCAGGCTTGTTTTTGTGTCACGGGAGGCCAGCTGAGTCTCTGCCAGCGAGGAGGGCGAGAGATGGGGGAGAAAGGAGAGAAAGCTGAAGAAAAGAGAATAAAGGAGGAATGGAAAGAGAGAGAGAGGGGGGGGGCAAATAAATGATTAGAAAAGATGAATAGAGGCAGAAAGAGTAAGAGATTAAGAAAGAGATGGAATAGAAGAAGGCAGGAAGGAGAGATATGATGAGAAGAAGCACTAAACCCTCTGTATTTTTACCGAGAATGAATTCACTGATCAACTATTAACCCTTTATCCCTCTGCAGAAGGATTGCTACATGTGCACTCAGTTTTTAGCTACAACAACCTTTCATTCATACTAACACACAAACACACTCTAGCTCTGTCACAGTACAACCTCATCCTTGAACCAGCTGGTATTCAAAGCGTGCAATGGACAGAGGCTGAGAAGTGCTGACATTCTGTTAACAAGACAGTTCTTCGACCCTTTAAGCAACTGTTACCCCATAAAAAACGTCAGAAATGCAACATACCCCGGCAGGCCCGGACTGGCCATCGGGAGGACCGGGAGGTGGTGTGAACAAAGCGGGAGCAGAAAAGGGAAACCGGAGCTGAACCAGAAAAGCTCTAGCACGGAGCTAGAACGGGAAAAGCGCTGGTGTGAAAGCCGCAAAAGAGGAGCAGGGAGGAGAGGGAGACAGGTGAGGCTGGTTCAGGAGTCCAGACACACTCACAACTTTAAATGAACCAAGAACAAATAAATAAACAAGTTTCAATGTTTTTTCATATTGGATATGGTATGTTATTGGTTATGGCCATGTTCTTATGATTTTATGATTATTTAAATGTATACAGTTCTGTTTCATATGGGTTTATTCTCTTTATTTCCCCCTCAAAGTGCACCAGATTGATGAATTTAAGTCCAAGCATGCCCCCGGACCCCCCTAGAGGATGTCAGGTCGACCTCCACTTAAAATATGTTCACATGGATAGGTTCCTAAATATATTTGCAATTCTTTTTAAATAGTAACCCATGTTCATATGTTTATTCTGGGGTAGTAGATTTAAAGTTTAGGGCTATCACTACGGGCAGCAACGCTGTAAATATTGACAAATAAATCCAGGAAAATGGCACAAAAGAAAACTGGTAGACGCCTGGCTGGGTGTATAATTCCCGGCCTGACTTATTGTCCCAGTCCGGCCCTGTACCCCGGTCAAAGTGGCTTCCAGGCATTTTTCCATTATTTATATGCGGGCCCAGTGTGCACATTTATTATTTCAGTAATGTTCAAGGGTACTGCAGCAGCGAGGCAAGGCATCCCTACCACATCCTCCCTTCTGCTCATGCTGTCCCCTTTCCCAACTTGAGCATCACCCACAGTGTGCAACGCTGGTGACAGCCCATCGACAACACCCCTACCCCCCACCCCTGCTCAGCTAAAATGGGAAAATCTAAAAATAGTAGACACAGAGGGCTCACTGGAGAGAAAGTGAGAATGAGAAAATGGGGGAATAAGCACCTGAAGTCAAATATAGCAGAAGCAGTCTTTTTGATCAGGCTATTTTTAGAAAACAACTGGAGCAAAGTCTGCCCCGATGGGATGAACATTTCATTTGCAAACATTTTAGATGGTGGTTGTTTTATGATTCAGAGAAAAAAAGATAAGATATTCAGTGACAATATTAATACTTTAAAGAAGAGGGGGAGGAGGGGGAGATATAACCTGATTATTTATGTATTTAGGGGACGTAACACGTGGAAATATAGGGAACAATCCAGATGATTCATATTAAGGTTTCATATTAAGTGCACTGAGATAAACGTTGAAAACCCTCCTCACTAGACTCATACAAAGGCAAAAAAAACATAGTAGTTATTTGTTTTTTTACAAGGCACCATGATTTGTTTGTACAACCCGAGGAAGATGGTACAAGAAAGGAGTTGTATTTTTTGTATCAGAGGGAGATCAGACAGCAATGAGGGCATGAAGGCAGAGACAGTTGCTTGTTATGATCTGTAAAGTAATAGTTTGTCTCTTTGGGAAATAAGCTTTTGTTTTTATTCTTGCTAAGCATTAGATTCAACTTTCTTGTATGTGGAGAAAATATGAAGTTCAAGCCAGTAGTCCTTGTTAAGTTTAGCTTAGCATAAAGAATAGAAAGAGCTGGACAAGCTCTGCCCAAAGGTGACACAATCCTACTGCTCGCATCTCTAAAGCTAACCAATCAACACATTATAACTCGTTTATCAAATCCATACGAAACTAAAGTGTGAAAACGTCCACGGAGGAGTATTTAAAGCTGGTGCTGGGGTCAAACTAATCTTTGTATCATAACCAACTCATATATAATCTCATTTGATAAGCTATTTAAAAAGAAATATGGTGGTAGTGGCCCCAAGTGAAAACAGAAGGACAGGGAGGCCAAATGTTTGTCGCGCTCTGTTCAACTCAGCATTATCTGGCTTACCAGGCTAATTACTGTCATTGTAACATTTCCATCCCTCACAGTCCAATCTGCAGGTGTTAATTGGATTGACGTGTTAAACCTTAGTTCCTGAATTGGACGCATGTCTTTTATACACCAGGGGACCGAAATCTATTGAATAGGTTTTCCGTCATCAGTAGAGTTTAATGGGCACTCCCTGTTTTTGAGTCAATCTCATCTCATGTTTAAGCCCTCTGTAAATAGTGATAAAGCCAGAAATAGCCCTGACTGAGCCTCAGACCCTTTCTCTCGCTCATATAAATAAACATGTACGCATTTGTGCTCCGTGATCTGTTCAAGAATGTGCAACTCCCTGCGAAAAGCCCACTCTGTCATACACAAACCTGCATGCATCAGAGCTTTCTTTGTTTTGCACACATAAAGCAAATACATTCTGCATCCATCCTATATATTCATACACACACACACACACACACACACACACACACACACACACACACACACACACACACACACACACACACACACACACACACACACACACACACACACACACACACACACACACACACACACACACACACACACACACACACACACACACACACACACACACACACACACACACACACACACACACACACACACACACACACACACACACACACACATCACAGCCATGCCCTTATTTTGATATCCATTCATTTTGGTGGAGATACATTATTAAAATCAACATGAGATTGCTTTTGCCCTTCTTTTCATAAAAATTAGGTGAACAGAGAAATTACAATAACTCTAACCATGGCTCCACTTCCTTGCCAAGGTAATGAATTAATTCAGGGAGACAATAGCGCAAACCAAACGCGTGTTTTTGTGAAGTGGAAATGAGGACACTGACTAACATGTTTGTAATGGTCAAACAACAGAGACACACATGCTATGCACATTTCTGTCTGGCAGGGGCAGAACGAGAGGAGTCTGTTTTCAAATAGGCGTGTGATGGTGTTGAACGCTGGAGCTGCCATCATAAGTGTGTGTGAATGTGTATGGTACAAAGGGGGAATGCAGCCCTTGGCGGCATGACAACTATAACAACCATTTTCTGTGTGTCCCTCTCGTCCACACTTTAGCTTTCTTCCTACCAATTTCCTATTACACGCCTGTATTACTTGAAACATGACAGGACATGCTGTTGTGCAAAGCTTTACTTTGAAGATCGTTGGTCATCTTGAGAGTAATTTGGAACAAACAAACTATATTATATATTTCTACATGCTCTGGTTCATTATTTGTGTTAAAGTAGGAAAATAGGTGCAGGTTAACACAATAAATCAGCTTTGTGCTTGACCTCTGTTACTCGGTACTATGCACACACTTAAAGTTCAATGATTAGCCCAGGTAGAAACTCTGAGTTTTGTACAAGTGTGCACTCGAGACAATAATGACCTGCTGAGCTGCCCACTCGGACCATGCCAGTGTTAGGGATTATGCTATACTAAACACTCAAAGTCAGTTCTATTATTATCCAATTGACAAATAAAAAAACAACAAATATTCAGCAACAAATGTGCAAAAACAGAATATAAATTGTTGAATTACAAAAGACAGAGCGATACTCCTACATATAATGATTAAGGTTAATCAATTTAATGTTAAAATGAGATGCAATCCAATAAATCCTTTATTCAGAGCTTTAAAAGGGATTCAAATGGCTTCACTGTTTTTTAAATGGCCTTCAATGAAAAGCTCACCTTGCAGAGTAGTTGGACGAGTTTAAAAGAGATCATCACAGAGACAATCAGAGTCTGCGAATGGCGCCAGGAAATCATTTTAATATGCTATGTTAAACAGATGCCTGTGCATACAGTGTTTGCATACAAACAGGGCTTGGATCATTGTGTACTGCCGAGCCAGAACAAACAGCAGGCCTCTCTCGCCTGTCGGCAGGTAAGTGTGCACACTCTACATCCTGACAAGTGCTGAGTCAGCCAGACGCACTCCATGTCCAGGGACGTTGTAGAGATATTAGCATTCAGCCCTCTGGGCTTAATGTGCAAACATAGCAAAGATTTAGTGCACTTAAAAGTCACTGACATGCAAAATCGCCAAATAAATGGCCGCGTTGCTCATGCTGTGAGCTGTCCTAAAGTCACAGGTGTCTCTCACTAAAGGAATATGACTACCAGGGAAAAAGCAGAGAAACAGAAGATCAACTTGCTGAATAACTGTGTGTGAACGTTAAATTGCAATGTGACAAGGACTCTGTCACTTTTTATAAAACGTTTTAGTACAAAAGTCTGGAGAATAATATTTCATTATGAGTGGAAGTAGTGAATTACATATAATTGAGTTTCATATAAAGAATAGATCGTTTTATTTGAAAAAAACATTTTGTCAGCCTGTGAAATTATCTTATTTTATTTAGTATTTGTCCAAGGACACGCTTTAAAACTGAAAAGGGTACAGCCACAAGTATCAGCAGAAACACCATGGCCGCATTTGTACATTATAAAACATTGAGGGACTAATGTTTTAAATTAATCTGTGTGCAGAGTAGGGTACACATTAAACATTTGGCTCTGTCTGTATCAGACCTGTTAAAATTAGGCCCTTTGTGTATTTAAAATGATGTACTATACAGGATCAAATCAATGACTGACTTTCGACAGCAGAGACTGGGTGGTACCAACCTTAAGAGGCGGGACAGGCAGGGCCTTGTTGGCCTTGTCCAGGGAGATGTAGGTGAAGAAGGCTGAGACAGCACGATATTTCTCTTTCCCTGCCTCCATCAGCGAGGAAGCGTCTACAAACACTTCAATTTCCATCGACTTGTTGCTGGCGAACGTGAGCCGCCCCGTCACCGTCACCACACAGCCTGGGGGACAAGAGGGGAAACATATGTCTGTCATTCATGCAGCATACCGGTTTTTTAGTAGTATAGTGTTATAGATATTTCATATTTAGTTTAGTTGAAGCTCACATGCTTCAAATGCTTATAAAGAGACAAAGAAAAAAGAAAATGTAACCTCAAACCAGAATTATAGAAGTTTAAAATCACCTGGAAACTTTGAGGGAAGGCAATGACCTTCAATGTTAGTAATTTACGCACGTATAGTTCAATTTAAGGACATATACGAATGGATTCACTGAACATGAAATAAGTGGGTTTATTGATATAGTCAGCAGAACCAATGTAGGATCTTCTCTTGCAATCTACTTCACATTGTTGAATCATGAACTTCAGAGAGAGTCTGCAGAGTGAAGCCGGCCAATGATCTCTGGCTGGAAGAATTTAAGAACTACATCCAATCACGGCAAACTATTTAGATCAATACAACAAATAATAGTGTTTTGTTTGAAGTAAGACAGAAAAGTTTGAAGGTTGTTTAAACGGGTATATGCTTTAAAATTAGAATATTTTAAAGATGTGAATTTTTACCGGCACAATATTAAGAGGAAACATCACTGCTGCTGCAGAGCATTTATTCCATCTATTTTGATTTCATCCTGAGGCTCGTCTAATCTATGTAGCACATTTTACTCTTTTCCTTTGTCACTTCAGGGAAGAGGGGAAAAAAGAGGCACCTAGCACGGGGTATTGCGATGTGATCCTTTATGCTTTTTGATGCCTGTACTGTATTATTGCTGCTGTTGCCATAGAGACATAGAAGAGCTCTATGACTGAGATCCTATCAAACAGTCCAAGTCTTGGAAACTAAAAGGCGTACATGGAAAATTAAACAAAGCTTTTATCAAAGTATGCTCTGCAAACTATCTCCTAGAGGACTTTACATTTCAGTGGAGCGTTGTTCAGTAATGGAGCCTTTTACTCATACGGGCATGTCCTCTTTGTAAAATAACGAGACAAAAGACCTCATCCATTAAATAATGGCTTCACTGTGCCAGTGGCCCGTGCAAGAGTCCTTTCTGTTTGAGTCTGTTTTAAATGATGTAGAAAAGTTTAAATCTTCTATGTGTGGAGCCTGGAGAAATGTGGGGAAATAACAGTTGACCATGTGAGTTTGATTCTTAAGTTTTACATTTGTATAACAGTTTGTGTTAGTAAATTAATCATTTTGGAAAACATCTCAGTGTTCAAGACCAACTCAAATACAACTGAAATTCCTCAGTCATATTAACACACGCTTAAATTAAGTGTGGGGTGGTAATCTCTCAATATTGATACATTTAGCACTAACTGTGACTACATTTGATTTGTTTAAAAGCTCTTACTTCCTGTATCTGCCAAACACCATTTTTCAAATAGACTCCAATAAAATTAAAATAAATAAACATTCTGCTTAAATGAATAAAGGAGGCTTCCAGACAAAGTAAAATACTGTGTTTGTGATGGTATGGAGAGAAGGAGATATTAACGCAGTGGGAAGCACAACAATGAAGCTAATAAAGTAGGAACTTTTGAGGGAATTATGCACCGAGTGAATAAACAGGCGCCATCTTGCATATTAGTCTCCAATTCTCAGGACACATCCTTGGCTCTGCAAAACACTGTTTTCTCTACCAGCTGTATTTTCCTGAATACAACCATCAGTCTGAATGTGTGGAAGGCACAGACCACCCATACGTTTGCATTTTAAAGTAATTGAAAGTATCTGTTATTGACCAAAGGCAAGATGGATGGAGTTTTGGGTTGAGGATCAGGCGAAAACATATGGACATTGGAAATGCAATTTTAAGCAAGTGATAAAAAAATGTTGTAACTAACCTTATTCTAACCCCCAGTTATGTTAGGAAATAACATTATCAACAATAGAAATTATACACACTAAGAGATTTTAGAAATGTCATCAAGGTGATAACAAAAATAACACTGAGTGAAGAGTTGTGAAAAAGTCATTAAGTAAGGTTGTATAAGAAATCAGGATGACGTTGGACAAAAGAACCATTCATGTATTTCCATTCAGTGTGCTCAAGCAGCGAAAACACTGATGATATTTATTCTCTCCCTCACTGCTGAGTTGTTACATGTTACTGCCAGCAGCCAGTCCAGAGTTATTCAGGTGAACTATCTCTGTCGCAGATTTATTAGGCTCAGTAAAGCATGCTCTGCTCACGAATGACATTACACACAAAAAAGAGCTTTGAAAAAAGTGGTCGATTTCTTTTTAAAGACCTTCACTATGAAAAATGTATTTATGCAGAGAGTAGATCTTGGACTTGTGTATGGCCAGCCAACCTGAACATTTGGCAGACCCTCATCTCTAAGGGGCTGTTTGATACAGCTAATATGCTGCAAGGACAGTCCCTGCAGGGCCTCGTGTTGAGAGCACAAAGCTGCAATTGTGACGCCTTTAAGCCATAGGTTTGTCGATTCTGCTACGGCCAGTGTGAGGAGAAATCAGGTTTTCCTGTTACTCTTTCTACCACAAATAGACAAAAGTGAAAGTACTCGGAGGTTGTGAAATCTACTCAGGATGGATTCTTGTTTGTTGTTCTCGGTGTGGGGGAGTAGTGACCTATTTACATCTTACAGTCACTCTTTTGCAATGTTTTGTAGAGTTAGCAACTAACACTACACTGTTAGGCCATGTGAGGAAAGGAAGGATTATTTAGTTTTACCATTGCTTTACGACAGTAATCAAACCTATTTAATTCTGCTCCGTCAAGTTAAAGGAACGTCAAAAGTTATTTGAATGAGTGTTTAAACGTCTTATTCTGTCCATAAAGGTGCAAATTAAGGACTGTTTAAGTTGTCAATATTGTCCAAGTCAGATGTTGGAAAATGACAGGACAGAAAACAGGCCCACGTTGTTCTGAAAAGTGCAGTCAAATGGTCTGAAAAAGACAATTACATATTTAGTTTTAGAGTAGTATTTGTGTAGTATAAGTCGTTTTTTCGTTATTTATTCTTGTTTTCGAATTTTTAGTAGTCTTTCTGTAGCTCACAAATCTAGACTTATACCCAGGGTAGCTTTGCTGTAGTTCAACTTCTTCCTGTGTGAAGTCATTTGGAGATTGCTAAACTATTCTTTCTGTAGCTTTCCCATTGGTAGTTGTTCTACATTGTCCTCTTTTCCCAGTGGGCTTCCTGTAAATTGCATTTGTGCATCAGCAGGTTGCCGGAGATGACTACAAAAGAAGGGAACAAAGGCAACGCAGGTGAAAAAACATCCCTCACTTCTGACAACTTCTACAGAAACACTTAAGGCCAACTATTGTTTCTTTTGTTGCCGGCAATCAAAGACAGATTCTCATATTCAGCAACACACTGTTCAGTACCTTCACTCCACTCTAAGGATCTATTTGATTTATAAAGCCAACTGTCTACTTAAGTTAATCAAGCAAACAGTGCAGAAATGTCAGGCTTGTGCAAATCATATTGTACAAGCCACTATTTATAGTTACACACACAAAAACCCATCTTACTAAAAGAAAAACTAAATTCTTCATGTTGTTTTAACTGTTCATGTACCTTTGTGTTTGAGCAAAACAAACAATGAAGTGAAAAACACAAAGTTAGGCATTCATTATGCCAAAATGTTCCTTCCTTTAGTCCTCCTTTTTATCTCCCTGAAATCCGCTGTAATCCAACACTCGCCTTTTCAAGTTTTATCTTTCTTTGTACCTTTGTGCATTCCTATGGCTCATCAGTGGCCAGAACCTCACTGACTTTTTTTGTCAGTTCCAAACAATAGACATTATTGTTTTTTGCCGGCATCAAAGTGCACTTTACTTTTCGGTAAGTCTGTGGTTAGGGGGGGAAATGAAGCGCTTCTCTGAGTAGGTGAGGAACAAAAAATTACTAATAAACAAGTGACTCACGAGCTGCAACATCGAGTGCAGCTTTCTCTAATGTTTACATTTAGTATCTCATCTCCACTCAGACTGGAGTTAGGCACTAGCTATTCATGCTTGTTGGCGAAGGAAAATTACTCTACATAAACGTAAACATGCAACAGAAAAGAAAATAAGATAATGAAATGCTCTACACACAGAAGATACAATCTGCGAAAACCTGTCTTCGTTGTCAATGAGGTGACAAACGAGGTGTGAGAGGGATTATGATACGAGGACAAGTCAACAACTCAAATAAATGCAACACATTATTAAAACATAGTCGCTTATTTTAATGCTAATGGCAGATTATTTTAACTACTGTAGTACCTCCTTAATTGTTTTAAGATATGTCAAATAATTAATTAATCAACGAGTATTACTGCTGCAATCAAAAGTTTGCCCCATGATAATTACTTTGCATGTTTGGTCCAAATGTTCCTTGATGTAAGTAAAACATTTTATTTGTTCTGCTCTTGCGTTGATAATGCATGAGCCCAAATGTTGTTTTAAACCTTGGTGCCATGTTTCTTTGCATTTGACTAAATTCATGTTTATTTAAAAACGTATTGTGTAGCTTTCTCACACAGCATGACGGATCAAATTTGATTTGGTGGGGCAAGTTAACACCTGGGAAATAATATTCGTCTTGGCCCCTCCAAATAATGACATTTCAAGTGGATTTTCTATCCTATATATTTTTTATGTTGTTTAACTTAGGTACTAAGTGTCACCCTGCCTGGCTCTACAGTTATATGTCTGCTGTGAATTGTTCAGACTCAACACAGCAGGACCTCTAAAAATAAACATATCATGGGAGAATCCTCCACATAAGCCATGTGCAGACACAGACCTCGGTCTGTTTTATGTTCTGGGTCTCTATTTCCCACCGTGATGCATTTAATGCTCATTCTTTCTGTGTCTGCTGGTGTGTGGTCGTCTAGTTCATGGAGTTTGTAGAGCACATATGCATTAGTGTTCTCAGAGCTTTTTACATGTCAATATGGAAATAATGAAATGTCATGATGTTTAGGTTTTTGCCACGAGTTTAGCACCCTAGGCTGTTTCTGCCATAAACAGAATTGGCAAAAAGTCTGTATACCTTCAACTTTCACATCTGTAGACTAAATAAATAAATGTGGTGATTGTGGAAGTACCCTCCCTGTGAGGAAAACCTTCCCTTAAAAGGCATAGTTCAGTATCCAATACTGAATCTCATATTAGTCTCCTAAAAACATTTCCTACCTTCATTTATTGAATTCTCCATGTGTGAATGTTGTTGCCAAATATGATTGAGAAACATGTATTACTGCTTTTAAGTTTAAGTACTAAAACACAACATCAATTATGGAAATTATTACCACATGGACTATTTAACATGTTTGACTTCCAACACAACTGCAGCTGTGCTGTAAATATCTCAGAGTCATGTCATAATATCTACATTTAGGTGGGAGTAATTAATAATCAAAGGAAAGAGGAAAGCATCAAATAAAAGAGATAACTTACAGCCTGCAATGCCAGTGGCTATTTCTGGGTTGTTTTTTTGTTTTGATCTTTGACAACTCTTTTTCCTCAGAACACCTTTTGAGTTTTTGTCTGTTCACCTTAAGCATAATGGGAAATCTACGGGTGACATAACACCTAAGTCACTGTGGGAGCCAGGGGAAATCATGTCAGCACCACCTAAACTCAGAGGACAGTCCGAGGCAGCAGCTGAAGCGAGAGTGACTGGAAGAAGCTGAAAGACGTGGAAATGGATCTTGACCAATCTTTTACGCTCAGCTTTCCAGGCCTGAATCCCAAAAAAGTGTGTTTTAAATGTTTTAAAAGGTGCTACTCTCAAGTCCGTCTCAGCCACTTACTCTTTACTCAGGCTTGCTTGAAAAACTGCTTTTGGTTTGAGTGAATGATCCTGCTTGAATAAAGGAACCTGCACTTGGAAATACATGAATCTGCAAATGGTGTGGACTCACAGCTGACCTGGCACACTTGTGCTGAGCTGTGAAGTATATCAAATGTTCTTTCCACTTCATAATTCAACAATGGGGAGAAATGTAGCGGATCCATTGTTAACATCATATCGTGAGACAATCATAACATCTGAACGTTAGCACTGGATGTCTGGATCACATCATCTCAGCAAGTGAACAGATAAAAGAGACACTGAGCTGAGGAAAAGTAAAACCCATAGATGTTATAAACTATCATTCAACACTTTGCTGCTTTCAGTCACTTTTGAAATCCATAAAAAGACCAATAAAAGAAAGAAAGAAACTAAGAAGGCTTCCACAACTGGTCAGCAAGACCACTAAATAAAATCAAGTAATTCAGATGGTAATATATCAAATGTTGTATAACATTGAGAATGAATTGAGAAACATGTATAATATGTCTATCACTAACACTCCTCCTGTTCGGATCTAATTCGCTTGTGTGTGTATATTTAGGATTTGGATTTATATTTAACTGTCCTGACAAGCACTTCAGATTAACTGCGCTGTCCAAACTGTGCAGCCAATAAACCTTAAATCCAGCATTTAACTTTCAGAAATGAATAGCATTACATTTTTACATTACATTGCATTTCGCTGACGCTTTTATCCAAAGCCACTTACAATAAGTGCATTCGACCAACAAGATACAAACTAGAAGAAAACAGAATCATATAAGTACATCAGGTTTCATCGAGACAACATATTTCAAGTTCTACTCAACTGGCTTTAGATAAGCCAGTCCTTTGTTAGTATATAAGTGTTTAGTTAGTAAATGAGTGCTTAGTTAGTATATAAGTGCTTTTTTAACATTTTATAAAAAAAAGATATTTTTTTGCTCGAGGTGGAGTCGAAAGAGATGAGTTTTCAATCTGCGCCGGAAGATGTGTAACTTTTCTGCTGTCCTGATTTCAATGGGGAGCTCACTCCACCATTTTGGAGCCAGGATAGCAAACCCACGAGTTTTTGCTGATGGGAACTTGGGTCCCCCTCGCAGTGCGGGTGCAGCGAGCCGTTTGGCTGATGCAGAGCGGAGTGCACGTGCTGGGGTGTACAGTTTAACCATGTAAAAAACAAAAGTAGTATTAATGTTGTCACCATTCTGAGATTTGTCCCATTTAGATTTCAAAAGCTAAGTGAATGCACTTAGTCGAATGCACTTATTGTAAGTGGCTTTGGATAAAAGCGTCAGCTAAATGCAATGTGATGTAATAATGTAATGTAAGTGGATAATGTAGTCGTCATAAAATCCTTGACTGGACTTTAAAATGAGAGGCTAAGAGTGTGTCCATATGGAAACCCCGACCTGACAGACAGAAGTGTTGTAAATACAGTGTAAAGGATTTTTCACTACAGCGAGGAAACGGCTCAGACACAGAGCTTGGTAATGGAAAATAGTTAAATCATAACAATGGTGTGTTTATTCCAGATGAAGCGGCAGCTCTACAAAACACAACTGGTCTTGATTAGCATCAGTATGACAGCTGTTAACTCTGCCTAGTACAATTTAAAACAGCACTGTCTGACGCTGAATTTACAGACTGCTGAGTTTTTCCACATTATTGTGCAAATCATTAATGAGCAAGAGGCCAAAGTGAAAGGAGCCAAACACTTCCTGCAGTTTATCATCAACACTTATTGTTGGAGAGGTACATATCCTTAAATGTGTTAGTATGTTTATGTATCAGTGACTTTAGGTGTTTTCTCTATGTCACCCTCACCTTTGATGATCTTGCGATGGAAGTTGATGGCTTCCACAGAGGCCGTGACGATGTTGGTTCTGCAGTGCCGAGCCGCCACAATGCCGGCGACCTCGTCCATCAGCTTCATGGTCACACCTGTTCCAGACACAAACACACGTTTAGCTTTTGTAAGATGTAGAGGGGATACATACCAGAAGATTACAAATATATTTAACAGTATATGTTGTGTTGTTATTTGATTTGAGTCTCTTCACTATGTAAAAAACAAGGGAAAAGGGAATATGAAATATTACCTTAACACAAAGTCTGTTTTGTTCAAATCAACAGAATAGAAAAAAAGGTTTGATTTTTTATTGATTTGTTATTAAACGGATTATTACTATTTGTATACAGTATGTTTTGAGTATGCTGTATTGTTGGAGGAACGTGGGACTTTTTATTTGCCGACAGCTACACTGCAGCAGTTGTGAATATGACAATAAAACCTTTGAATCTTGAGAATCTTCAAAGCCCCAGAACAAACCAGTAAGGGCCACTTGAGTTGAGATTTCTTTGTCAGCTGCTCTTTGAAGTAAAAGGATGAACTTACGCTGACCTCAAGCTATGATTGTGCACTTGTACATCTTCTGAAATTGAAAAGTAGCAAAAGAACATCAGCCTTTTAGGTGGCAGTTTATAACTTGGAGGTATATAGTTTTCTGAGATGCTGAGGCTAATGGAATTCCTAATACAATTAGAAAACTATCCACCTGAAGCAAAATTATTGACAAATCTTCTTGCCTTTTTCTCAGCATAAGTTTCTCATTTAGATACATAAGTGTACACTGTTGATTGGATATGAGCTTACTGAAAACAAGAAGTGTTTCCATAGACTTGACTGATCTTATATGAATGTTCAATAAACTGCCTTTAATCTATGTTACGTTTGTGTTAAGGACAATCATTTCAGTTCACCTCTTTATATTGGTATAAAAAGCATGTTGGTCCACTGTTTACAACTTATACTGAATAGTCCATTTATTTCTCCACAGAGAATGTCCTCAGCATCAGTAATTGGTCCTTATGTTTGAAAGTCCATCTTTTAACACTTCCCTTACAAATGACCTTTTGCAGCTGTGTGAATAATGACATTCCTCTCTAGGAAGCAAAGTCTGAAGAAGCATGACGGTGCTTTACCCGAGCAGAAAGGAGACGGTTGGTGTGTCGTGCATATAAAAAGTGTTTGGCTCTGAAACGTTGGTTCCTTAAAAGGAAAAGTTCATTATGTGAAATACTCTTTTTGCTGTTACCAGGCTCAGTAACACCTGATAAATTGATGTCAAAGTACAACCAGGAAAGAGTCCATCAATCCCTGATTTTTTTTTATCAGTTTCCTTACTTTCATCCAACATTCAAACTTCATATTTCCTATACCATATTATTATTTAACTGTTTATTTAACGAAGGAGGACTGAAGAACTAAATGATAACAATGTTGTAGCTTCTAGCTGCAGCTCTACAAAACATAACTGGTCTTGATTAGCAACAGCACTCTGAGGCTGAACAAATTACTCTACATTATTAGCAATTTAGTTATAAGAGGGTGCATTTAATTTATGGTTAAGAAAAAAACAAAGCAGAATCATTAAAGGTGGAAACACAACTTATTGCAGCCTGGTACCAACACTGCCGTACATGATTTGGAGGGTTACATATCCTTAAACCAGGGTAGTGTCAGAGAAAGATGTTTGTGTTTGTTGTGTTAAAACTGTATGTTTAGCTGTTAATTGACACATTATAACAAAAAGGTAGAAACTCAAGAAGTGTAAAGCTACAAAAATATAAATCACTAGATAACGTAGTAGAAGGGGATCAAGAGCCTCAACACATCAGTTCATCTGAATAAGCTAAGATAATTGTTCCAATGAAAGTTGCTGCATTATGTTAAAAGTCTTATTAATAACGACCATGTGCTCTAGATATCGTGGTTGTTTGATGATGTATACTTGGAATAAAATCCATTGTGAAGGAAATTAATGTTCTTCGTGTGAGAGAGCAAACTACAAACTCCTACCAGCCACCTTTCAAACCCACAGGAGGCAAGTTTGTGATACTAAAAAGATACATTTTGGTTGAAGTATCACATTTAAGATGTGAGAGCACATCAAATAATCCATCTTCCTAACGCTTACAGAGCACTTTCCCAATTCAAACACTAAAAGCTTGCAAATGATCTCAAGGGCAAGGAAACACTTTGGGAAGAAAATCAAAGTTTTAGATTACAGTATGGATTGAAAGCCAGTATTTTCTTAAAGGAGCAGAGTTTACAAAGTGGACACAGAGGAATTAACAAATCTACTTATGCATTTGTCTTTGTGTGACACACATAAAGCTAAGTCAGCTTGTGTAAATAAAACGGTTGTTTGTGGGTTTCTCAAAGAAAGTGGGACATCTTGTATAGAGTGGGTGGGCTGTAGAGGAGAAAATAAGAGGAGGGGGCATCTGTTTCTCATGTCGGAGAAAGTGTGTGTGTGTTTGTGCAAGCATGCTCATTTACAGATAAATGCAGAACCTCCACTTAACATTATAGTTGCCCCCACTCGTTCCCGTTTGAGTTGCTTTATGCATCTCTCAGGCTACAGAAAAATCAATAAGTCTGCTTGCTGATGGCTGTTTGGCTCCTAAAGTCTCCTACCATCTGCACTGTGTGGCTCTATTTATGACAGCCAAATGAGTGGGAGTACAAACAGAATGTGCTGCTTGCTCCCAAATGCAGCATTCACAGTAAAAGTGGGCCCGCTGAGTTGATTAAGAATTAAACATGCCATTACTTTGACATCCTCTTCTCCCGCATGGCCAGAGCACCACTTCCATTTCATTTAGCTGATGATACTGATATGTAGGAAGGTTTAATATGGAAATCCAACTTAATATATTCTCCAAGCTAAACCTTTGTCATGGGTAAAAGAGAGATGCACTTACATTTCATAATAGAAAATAGTCTTACAGTACACGAGGAATGATGCTCTAACTTTGATTTGTGATTGACGTTGTTAAACTCAGGCCAGACATTTGAAAGTGACACATCTTTTGCTCGATCACATAAAAAGGCACCATCATTTTTAACTCAAACTAAAACCCTGTTTATCGGGAAAGTATCACCATTAAAACGCTCTCTGATAAAGGTGGATGATGTGGTTGAGTGTCAGTCTTAAAGCATTTGTGGGCATGGAAAATATATCCCTCACTTCTTTAATCTTGTTGTGAAGGATTTGCCAAACCCATTTAGAAGTTTTTTTTCCATCTCTGCTATGTTGTGAAAATTGATGGGATCTCACCTAAGATTGAATATTTCCCCTGGGTACAAGGCAAAGCTGGCTGCTGCCATTCAAACCATGGAATAGTCGTGTCTGAGCATGTAACACTAAACGGAGACAGATCACGACCTGACAAGAGGAGGAAATTGAATGGATTATGCTAAACTGAATCTTAACAATTCAAAAAAATGCATAGGCAACTTACCTAACAGTTGATTTAAAATGTATCGCTCTAAACTTTGAGAACATTGACAAGCTAATGGGTACTATAATACATTAGTATTAAAGCAATTACACTTCATATTTTAAATTAACAAAAGGATAACATCATGTGAAAGTGGTTAGCACATAGTGATGAACCCACAACTACCCTTACAGTTCCCCTAGACTCTACAGACTTTAAATTGTTGAGATATTTGGGTTCGCAACTTAAATGTTTCACTTTAGTCTCGGCTTTTATCAGAATTGTTTTCATCCAAAGAAGAAAAACTTCTAAAAACCCAAAAGTTGCTCAGCACTAAACAGCAGAAAGACACATTTAGTTACTTAAGTAAATAAAGTTAGTGAACAACTTTCCTCAGAAGTTGGTGAAGAAAAAAAAAAAGAGTTAAAGAAAGTTAGTTTTGTACTTAGTGGACAGACACGACTCCAGATAAATGATACCGATGCTATGAATCTTTAAGATTTTAGATTAGATTGTTTAAGAAGGAAAATGTTTGCTCTCTTATGGAAAATGTACATTAATACTTTAAAGTGTTATAGGATATCCATTTCTTTAATGAACTTTCAAATTAAAAGTTGACTGCGGCAAGAATTCCCACTTACAATAGGCGGTCTTGTACATCCTTATAATTAAGCCTGGTTCCCTATTGCTACTATTAAATCGAACTGTCCAGTACCTTTTCAACTCTGGAAGCCGTCCCAAAATATAATAAACTTAGCTACTATCCCAGTTACGTCCATAACAGTATATAAATATATTTAGCTTTAAACAATGCAATTGTAAGAATTAACATTCAGATGAACTAACTGAAGCAGAAAAGCTGCCATACATAATCAATTGCTGTTGCTTTTTCCCGCACAAATATCTCTGTTTTCATGTTATCCCTGGTAGTATCAGACATGGATCAAGCTGATAAGCACTGATGATAATAATATTTGAAACAAATTGAAACCTTGTCTCATTTCATCTTCAATTTTTGAAATATCAAAGCGTAAGAATGACATTACACTTGTGTATTCTTAAGTCAACAGTAATAGCATAAGGGCTCTTATCAGAATGAAAAGATCTAGAAGGTCATTTGGGGTGAATAAAGGAATCTTAAGGGACGGAGAGAAAGCCCCGCTCAGCATGCTTTGGTATGAAGTGAATGCTAATGTCCTAAACGGCTAGACTGGAAAAGTCAAGAATATCGTCTTATGACATGACAGGAATAGAAATGTACTGCAGAATAGTTATTTGTGGATTGGACTGAAAATTTCAGAAGGACCTTGAGACTCAGTGGAGCAGCGAGAGTGGGCTCCCGTTGCCTTGTTCCCCGGCTCCCCGATGCTAGCAGACCTCCAGATGCCTTGTGAAAATGAGACTAGTGAGTGTGGGGGGATAATTACCCCAGTTTGCTCATGTTCTTCACTTTACCACACACCCATAGAGACTTCGGTACTCAAAGTAGCTTTGAGTAGCTAAAAGCTGGGAGTTTGGGTGTTTGGAAACACTGTTGTATAGTTCTGATGGTAGAGCTGAGAGGCAAATATACACGGTCACTTCATTATCTACACTTGTGGAATTATAGCTGTTTATTTCTCCTCACCACACACTTGTGGGAAGAGGCTACGGCAATTCTCCAACATTGTTCATTAACATTCATTCATTTTATATAGAAAAATTAACATTTAATTAAGCTTTTAAGAGAAATTAAAGTGAAAATCTGGTGCATAGAGGTCTGAATTCTAGCTGAGTGTACAGACTTTGGTTCAAGTCCAAAATCATTGCAAGAACTTTTTAAATAACTCAAAGGTTTATTTTTCCTAAAACTTCTTCACTCTCCACTTTTTTTCCTACGAGTTAGTATTGTCTAGGTAACAATGAATGGTGTCTACATATTGCACACACCATGCATCTACTGACACATATCGGTTAAAATGTAACATTTTAATTTTCTGATCTTCATATTAGAGGTCTTTTATAGTAGATTTTTAACCACACATTTGTGTAGCCCAGAGGCTAGGTGCCTGCATACTTTGTTATACTGGAAATATTAAAAAGAACGTCCATTATGGGGCAGATCAGGACGTTCATCATCCACAGCCATTATCTGCCTTGATAATTTATGATTTTGCACAATAGAAGGTGAAGAAGTTACATCATCATGTTTTATGGCATAAAAGCAGGTAGTTAAAAAAATATCATATTGTAGTTGTTTGTTCACAGTCTGCTTCTGACCTTGACATACAAAGCATACAAGGGTGTATTGCTGCCCCCGTGTTTCATGTGCTATATTGCCTCATGTGGACACAAATTATTCATTTCTACCAAGAGGAGTATTATCTGTTGCACTAGAGACCTGTGACCAGGAAGTGGAGCCAAATAAAGCACTGAGCTGTCATTGTGTATCAAAGATGCTTGTCTTCACTAATCACTACTATCATACGAACTGTTAATGCAACTCCTGCAACAACCAACAAAAACCTCTCCTTGTACAGTCCATGTAAAAGGTTGAATATAAGGCTCAATGTGAGACTGAAAACAAGGACAAGCGAGGCCAACACAGCCCTGGGCCTCGACGTTACACATTCACAGGGTGACATGGCACACTATGACTCTCCCTTTGCCGAGGGGTGGGAACACGAAAGGCAGAGTTGGGGGGTGGGGGGTGGTGTGTTTGAAGAGGAAAGACAGCTCACTCCAAATGGGGAAAAAATGGCAATTAGTAACTAAGTCCCGAGTGCAGCCCAGTTTGCCACGGGGCAGAATACCTCTGTGATCAGATTTCTTCTGACCATTTTCCCAAATCATTGCTCACAATGCTGTCCAACGGCAATAGACGCGAGAACAATGAGCGGGGTCTTCAGGGCAGCTCTAGTCGCCCGTCTACCCTGTCGACCAACTTCAAGCGTTTTTAATTAGAACCAGCTCAGCCACAGCACTCGATGAAGGGCACCCAGTGATGAATGTGTGAGACCGAGAGATATGCACAGCGAAGCATGCGTGACCTCAGCCTCTCTCGCATATTCTCTCACCACTTCCTAAACGTACCCCTTCTATCTTTCTATCTCATCCCTCGCTTTCTTGTTATGCCCGGTGCCTTCAACCCACAACTGACGATTCCCCATCGCTTTCTGTCCTTCTAATCCCTTCCCCAACAAGAGCTTTAATCATGGACAGTATCAAACGGCTCAAACTGCCTCCTAATGAGCTGTTACTATAGAAACCGCTCCGGTTAACAGCACCGCCACGCAGCAACCCGCCCACATCCTTTGAGAAAGTCCCATAAGCTGCATGTTTTTTAGTTTACTTCACCATTGCAGCTGTGGGGAACTTTTACCAAACACACCTTCATACTGTATATTAGTGTGGGACATAAGCGCTGTCATGTTGACTGTTAAACTGTAAGCTCCATGTGCACCACAGGCCTGGGAAGATCGCTGAGTTATGATTTCTGAAATGGACATTTTGTTAGATAGTGTTCAGATAAGAATGCACCTCTGTGATGGCAAGGTTAATTGGCTCCTGCAAATTACTTCCCCGAGTAGAACCTTGTAGAACTCACAGCTTCATAGTTTCTTATTGCTTTGATAACTGGACTCTATATCCCTTCAACAACCATAATTATTTGTAATGTGTATATATTTCTATTGACTATACCTGGTTCATTCATATTTTATTTTTCAGTTTTTTTGCACACTTAATAATATCCTACCTACATTTTCTAAGCTGTAATTTGGCCCTTCATAGGGAATAGTTGACGGATGGTATTCAGATACATTTTTGTCAATATGTATATATTTTACTTTTCAGTTCCGTTTTATTTTCTATTTAATGTTTATATTAGTTTATTTTCTTCTCTTTTCACTGGGTATCACCTAAGTGTACTATCTGCTTTTTTTGTGTTGAATATCCTGTGGGTTCACTGAGTAATACTGGGATCAGGCAAGGTAATGTGAATTGGGTCGGTACCCATTACTTTCAAAATCATGGTATGTCTCTCTTAAAGTGTCCAGCTGTCAACATTCAGAGAGTAGACATGTATTGATACATATAAATACTCTTCTACTGAGTCTTTCTCCACCAGTGCAGCTGATTCAGTAATTTATTTCTGAATCAATATTGGTTTTGGTGGAGAGACGACCAGAGGTGGAGACAGAGGAAGCACACACACACACACACACACACACACACACACACACACACACACACACACACACACACACACACACACACACACACACACACACACACACACACACACACACACACACACACACACACACACACACACACACACACACACACACACACACACACACACACACACACACACACACACACACACACACACACACACACACACACACACACACACACACACACACACACACACACACACACAAAGGTCAATCACACAAGCTCCAGTGGACATATCCCTGTCTCTCTGAATTCCTCTGTCTCAGGCAGAGGCATGTTTACATACCCACAGAGCATAGATCAGGGCAGAGGACAGATAATATAGAGCCACAGTGATGGATGTGTTCCTGTTTCCGGGCAGTCCCTGTCTCAACTCTGTCTCACACATGGGCGTCGCAGCCATTATATAAGGATGGGACAAGTCCCCCCCACTTTTTGAAATGATTAGTTTAGACCCCCCCACTTTTACCATGTGGAAAGTCCGTGAATCGGTCTATCCACTCTCCGCTCTTTGTAGAGCACTGTGTCAGTGCTTCACTATCAAATCCATTCCACTTGCTTATTGTGAGAATGCCCAAATCAATGAAACTCCGTACCATCTTTTCACTGCCGCTTTGTACCAAGGCATATTCTCAGAGCCGTACACATGACATCAGACATACACATGCTGCGTTTTTTGTGTTGCTGTGTCTTTAGTTGTAAAATTATGCATGCCACAGTTTCCACGCTGCGAGGCTCCGGCGCTAACAGTTCACGAGCGTGCTCCACTAGCACCCTGATATAAGGCGCTGTTATTAAAGAGGTGGAGGGAGAGTCCTCTCCTGTCAGACTGAGAGGCTGACAGGAGAAAGGACTCTCTGAGTGTTTAGATAGTTAACTTTAGTCTAAGTAGTGGGTCTCAAACGGTTTGGTAATCATTTATGTAAATAAGTATTTCCAAGGCACACCTTTATATGATCATTACAGTTATAAAAAATAAGAGAATATGAAATAATTCCAACTCATACTATAGGACAGTAACACACAAATACAGTTTAAAATCTCCTAATTTCGCTCTCAAAGTGCACCAGATTGATGCTTTAAACTTCAACATTTAAACAAAAAATCTTCCCGGAGGAGCATGCCCCCGGACCCCCCTAGAGGTGGAGTTCCACCACCCGCCCACACCCCTTGTCAAATTGTCCCACCCACATTGAGGATGCTTCCTACTTCCCACACACACACACACACACACACACACACACACACACACACACACACACACACACACACACACACACACACACACACACACACACACACACACACACACACACACACACACACACACACACACACACACACACACACACACACACACACACACACACAGCATTCAATCTTTGCACACCAACAACTGTATGGCCAGACATTGGTATTTCATCCTCTAACTCGTACACAAACCCGCCGTTAGTATACATGCAGGCATATAGGTAAAAAGAGAAAGTGAAATAAAGTGTTGACATAAATAAAGATCAAATGCAAACTGTCCACTAGTACAGCAGGTAATAATTCAGGCACAGATGAAAGTATCTTAAACGTCAAATCTTAGGTCCATTTGTTTTAATCACACTGCAGCGGTGTCCACCTCTGGCAATCAACTGCTGTTTCCATGGAAACAGGTGGTACATACTTACTTGGAACATGAAGTATAAGAGTATGTAGAGAGAGAGAGAGAGAGAGAGAGAGAGAGAGAGAGAGAATGAGAATGAGATAATGATGGTAAAGAAAAGCAACAAAGGGAGTGTAAGGAGAAGGAATATCTGTTAATGTGCATTGTGGTGGGTTTGAGTTTCTGACTCTTTAATGTTTTCCAGCATTTCAATAGTTTCCCTGATTTTCATTACATATCCAGGTGTCTACCATTTGAGGAGCAGCTGTACAGTTGCAGGGCTTCCCCCCTTAACATCTGGCATCCCAAACATCTTGGGAATTTATCAGAAATGTTTCTTTGTAGGCTATTCTCCTTTGCAACTGCCATGCCCCTGCCATGTGTGAGTATGAATGTTTTATCAATTGATAAATGTTGACTTTACAATGTCACCCTGTGAAGCTGACCGTTGAGCGGCCCGACCAAGGAAGTAGGCAGAGGCAGAACGTCCAAAATACAACCCGGTGTGGGCATTTATTACTCACGGGCACCTGACACAGCCTCAATCTCGCTGTTCACGTGCGCACAGTCACCAGCCACAAGGATCTCACACACTACCTGTTCACTGACAGGGAAAACAGAGCCTAAATACACACACACTAATCAATCAACAAGACACAGGTGAGGGGGGAGGAGACAACACAGGGCACCAGTTGAACATAATCAGGAGCAACAGACAAAACAGGAGGGGGAAACATTTTCAAAATAAAACACGTGCAATATACAAAGCCCGAAGCCGTCAGTCCACACCCATTCCCCTGTCACATTGAAACTACAGATCACAACTACGGTAATCTTCTCACTCACTCCTGGTGGTATCTAGACCTTCACTTAGTTTTTATCTTAAATGTGACTCAAGTTGGTCCAAAGATCCTTGACCTAAGGTATATGTTTTCTTTGGTCAAGTAAAAAGTTATGTCAGGTGATTCCATACTTGTCCAGTTACTCTGGATCTTCTGACCGTACTGTAGACCTGTTTTCATTGGGACTATTTCTTACATAGAGAAGTTGTTTCAATGAAAGCTGTTCATGAATATCTTCCAAATTCTTGGCAAACTAGGCTGAACTTAAATGAGGAATGTGATGCCTACACAACATGCATGGAAATACAGTTGATGGCGTCACATTCACACAATTGAATTAGCCTGCACTAGAGTCAGTGGCATCATTTTTAAATCGGTGCCTGGATGGATGTGGTGTCACATTTTAGCTCTGCTCTTACAATCTGCAGTCAGTCAGCAAGGATTCTTCCTCAAAATAATGAATTGGACATAAAGCGATGGTGCTTTATAATAAAAAGTATTAAGAATTGTTTGCAGGGTGCATAATACCTTGTTTACAACATCAACATGCATGTGTGTTTTCTTGAAGGTTCATGTGTCTGCATGTGTGTCCTTAGGCTTGAGTTAGGTAGGCCACATTTCATACCAGAGACAGACACAGACACATACAGTAAGAGTGAATAGCCTGGCATTGCCATGTAGAAGTCAGTTTGCTTTTCTCCAACAAGAGTATAGAGAGAAGGGGGAGTGAGAGAGAGTCATACAGAGTAAGAGTCAGCGAGAGCAAGCACCATGGCTGCCTGACCTGACTCGGTTATGTAAACAAAATAAGTGTAGTGAACGCAGCAGCAGGGAACAACAGGGAACATTGCTTAATGAGCAATGGCATGTACAGACAGCGGCGGTGTGTGTGTGTGTATTCTAAATGACCTGCATGCTTGTTCCACATTAGTTTTTTTTAATTGGACAGATTTATCAGAGAGCTTGCCAAATTAAAAAGGCAACCATGACACGTGCGACTCTTATCCGTCCCGCCCTCCTCCCATCCTGCTGTCCTGTCCTGTCCTCATTGCTTCTCTTTCAACGTCTCTCTTCTGTTTGTCTTCCTCACTATATGGTGTCTCTCTGACGGCCTCTTTAAGTATCTGACCTCAATAGAAATGGCAGAACGAGGCAGGAATAGTCTGCCATAAACAATTCACCTCGATGGATAAAAAGCATCCGTTATGTGCTCATAAAATGTAGGATTTGTTACAGCTGCAGCCATTATGGTTTCAATTGAGTGTTGTTTTGGACATCAGATAAACATGTTCTTTGGTTAGGGGTTGCTAAATCGTCAAATCCGGATACACACTCATTCAATTAGTTGTTTATCTATCTTTCAATCTTAGTTTGATGAAATGCTTTGTGCTTGGGTTGTCATTTTTTCTAAAGCACTAAGCAAACTTGGATTTTAGGAATCTGGATAAAATCCAGTTGGGGGGGGGGGGGATAGCCAACGGAGAAACAACAGAAAGACTACAGGAAGATCTTTGCTTGCAAAAACTAAAAGTATTTATTAAAAATGTTGATGCGGTAGTTCGATCGAAGCCTTTATTTGCGTAAGAAATATTTTTACTTTTGTCAAGCAAATAGCTTCAAATGCCTTTTTGAAGCGCAAAGAATACACTTTTTTCCATTTAAAGATGATTGAAAAGGCCCAGTCAAAAACTGACAAGAGTCATAGAGAGACTCTGGGTTGTGTAGCTTGTCAGCTAAGAAGAGAATTGGGAACGGCATCAGCCTCATAACTACTCTGTTACTGAGACTTTCTATTTGCTATTTGTTGTTCTGCTTGTCTTTTTCCGGCTTCATCCTTGTCATTCTGTTCTTCACCATTACCGCCATGTTCATAACTACACAGAGTGCTGTCAATGCAAGTCACACACACACACACACACACACACACACACACACACACACACACACACACACACACACACACACACACACACACACACACACACACACACACACACACACACACACACACACACACACACACACACACACACACACACACACACACACACACACACACACACACACACACACACACACACACACACACACACACACACACACAACAATCACTCACTACTCACTGAGACATGTATTAACTAAAACAATTCAGTCATTCATTCACTTAGGAGAACATAAGTACTTAGAGCTACAACATTCTACATTCAGGACATTTCACTTTGGATTGAATTCAGCAGTATTTATTTTTCTGTACCTCCGCTGTGTTGCCAAGGGACACGCTTTACCAACGTCCATACTGGGGGTTAATGCCCAGGGCTATAAAACCTGTCTGCAATCATAAGCAAACCGTTCAAAGTGGAATAGATGAACAAAATGAAGATACTGTAAAAACGTGCACTGCATTGTGGATGAGAAAGGTTCGATCATGCCATCCTACTCTGATATCCATCCTTCCTCAACTGTCATTCTACGTATATTTCTCTTCTTTGAATCTCTCCATTTCTGCTTTTAATATTTTTCATACATGTTCTCTGCAGTCGGTGTTTCATCCTCTCCCCTGCAGTGTTTCCATACTGTACTGAGGACGTGTATGGTCAGATGTGTTCCTGCCTTGAATAACAAACAGCATAACGCTGCTCATGAGCTCTTTGTTCCACATGTATGCGAGTGACAAAGAAATCTGACAGATACTGGAGAATAAGTGGCAGAGGGCGACTTGAGAACACTGGGCTCTGAAATGGCTTGTCAGCAGCTCATAGGACTGAATCAATCACACATTTTGTACATTTGAACCCTGAAACTCAAAGCAACATTTTAATTTGCAATGATCTGCAAAGGAATATGAAACTGATTGTAATCCTCCCTTTGAACTAACATAGCTGTGAAACATTTAAATGTTCAGATGGTTAAAGCAGCATCAGCCACCGTGTGTTGTAAGGGACACACACATGTACAGTATGTGGTTTCCCTGCATAGACATCACAGTTTATACAATCCTGTAGTGAATTATCTCACTAAAAGATACAAAAGGTTGGTCAATCTGCGACCTCTAAAAAAGAAAAGTTAAATGTAGACTTGCACTTTTCTCTGGGGGAAACCATTCACTGGACAACAAACAACAAAACAAAACTTATAGAAGATACATGTATGACAACTCTCTTTTCTTTTACTTTAGAATAGGGTCAGCTTGTTTTCTGGGGTCATATTCAAATCAAAATCTTATTTTAAGTAAGGATTGAGAATGAGTTCTCCAAGACAGATTGTGTCAAATATCTAAGATAATATTTATAACTCCCAGAGTTGGCTACATCAAAAATGAAAAATGGTTTCGGGATTTATCAATTGTTAAGACTTATACTAGGATGCAATTTGGGATAGTTAAAGAAACAGTTTGACTCACCACCATGAACGTAGTTATGTATGGTGCAGTCAGAAGGGCCCACCAGATGGATCAGACTGGACTGGCTGAAACCAACTGTGTGTTGTCCTGCAATGAAAGGCACACAGTAAGGCAACGTGAAGAAAAAATGTTTGCATTGAAAAAGACACTGTAGAGACATGCAGCCTGCAGAGAACGTTAACGTACCTTTTGGCGGATCCTCTGCGTTTGAGTGAACATGACAAAATTACAGAATTAGATATCAATGTTACTTTCACAATGATTGGATTCATTTAGAGTTTGGGAATCTGGATTGCCTACCAACCCACACACTTTGAAACAAGAATATAGGTAAGGTTTTGTACCTAATCATACAATTCAAAAAGACCTTCAGATTTGGTTTCCCTTTTTATGTCACGTACAGGCTCATTGACATATACCACACCCTGTCTGAGGATCTCCACCAACAGCTTCAGAACTAACTGGGTTTTTTCAGGATGGTAGCTTAAAGAGCTCCAATTATTACAACCACTATACCTTCTTTAACTGCTGCACACAAATCGTAAAACAATACGGATAATAATTAAGGCCGAAATAGATCTGAACACAGCCTCTAGGTTAAGTGATGGTGTTATAGAATTTCAACAACACTAGTGTCAATCGTAAGATGAAGCTAACATTTGGGATGTCTATCTGTCCACATGACAGCAAGAGAATTATGTTCAGCTCAGATTTAAGTTGATGGTAACTGCATTTCAGGATTTGATTAGAGGCCTTTAGTGTAGGAGGTTACCTGGGTTGGGTGGAGGTGGCACCACATCTTCAATCCTCGCTTTCGTCTCCTGTCTCTCCATCTTCTGAGCCCCGTAGCGCTTCCTGCCCAGCTCCTCTTGATCTGCACTGGCGTACTACAGACAAAGTAAATACATGAATATGTTTACAGGTGGACACAACCACTCAAATACTTGTCTCTGAATTTAATTAAAGTTTATCGATATTCAAGACAACTGAACTGGACTGTTAAAAACGGAGAGAAGAAGTCTCAAAGAGAGCAACCAAGGTTCTACGTACCTTGATGGGCGGCACATCCATGATCTTGTCAACATTCTTCAGAGAGCAGGGGACGTACCAAAGCGCCGCCTTGTTAGCCAGCTTTTTGACGCCTGCAATCACAGGTTGAAATGTTTCAAAAGATGTCAGTAAGGAATATTACTAATTCTTCCTACAAATAAAACAATACACCATTGTCAAGTGACAATAAACAAATAAGAAACTAGTTTGTCTGACATGTTTTGAAATCAAGTAATAATGGCACAAACTGCTTCGAAATGCTGTTGTCAAAACACTTTTATTAACAGCCCAATAAAAGCCTATCCAGTTTTTAACAAATCGGGTAGCGCCGCTGAAGATTAGTCTTTCTTCTGCGGACAAAGAAGCAGAGGACAAATGAAGACTTTGTTCAGAGACAGCCAGTCATGTTTATTCAGAACACAAGCTAACATTCACTAGACGCGCTCCCTCGGTTAGCGCAAGGTTTAGAATAATCCCCCAATCCCGAACTTTCTGCGTTTTCATGTTGTCATTATAAAATGGATGAAATAGAATGGCAACTCGCTCTCTAAAATCTTGCTGAAAATTATTTTCTTTGGCAGCTGACACAATGATGTGTCCCTATAATGTGTCAACTGCTAAAATATACAGACGCACAATGTTCTGGTTAGTGAGTTGTTGTTTTCTGTGATAATTGAAATGGTTTGTATGAACATTTTGGATAGAGTCATTTCTATAATATCTGACTTCTATCTGTAGGTCATCCACAAAAAATTACAATTTTCTTTATTCAAAACTAATTTGTATTGCTTGAATCCTTTTTTAAGGATTAGGATCAAAGCAAATCTATGGGTCAAAGTTATTGACTTTTGGTAAAAATAAAGTTCTTAAGGGCAGTAAATAATGCTTTAATAATGTACTTTCCTTTTTTAAATTGTTTTATTGTTTTAAAAAATGTTGAATATCTTGGAAAAATGCCAACCGCTCATTCCTTACATCCTTTCTTGTGACCCCTGAATAAAAGCCTCTTCATCATCAATGGCTGAAGAATATGTATGCCTCTTTCCGAGAATAGACATATGGTCTGATATTTCCATATGCCTCCATATAGTACATGAAAGGTTGTGTTGGTTAGAGGCATTAGCTCTGCCTTCACACAGGAAGTAAAGACCCAGAAGATCAGAGGACAAAACTCGTGGAAATCACATCTCATAGCAATCAGGCGGAGAGGTTGCCATAGCAATATCTGTTCTTTTCTGCTAACACTTTTTTCTCTTAACTCGCTAACAGAGAGAGAGAGAGGGGGGGCTATTTTGAGGTTGTGTTGTTATGGCCCACAAGGGAGGCACAGATTAAAGAGTGCACTGTGGCCAGCAGGTTCAAATCAAATCACTGTCTTATATTGTTACAAGCTATTAATGTGCAACAACCAATGAGTTGTGTGGGTGGGTGTGTCTCGTTAAGGATAATGCTTACATACAGATTAATTTATATGATCAGATTCATGATATGATCCTACAGAAGATTTTTGCATTGCCCATATTTTTACTATACTAACTTTAACAAAATAGATACAAACTTAAAGATGTATAAATATGCACTGCATTTACATTGATATAAAAATAGCACATCTCATAAATAAATAGAAATCGAATGTTGACACTACTGTGTGATCAGCAGTAAAACAGGCGGGACTTTAGAGGAGGGCATGTGAAGTTAAAAGAAGAGAGTGGGAGCAGAGGCTGATGGCAGGTTACTCTTGGGTAATAACATTTGCATTTTACACCAGAGTTAAAACCGTGCAGACAACCAGGCCGCGTTTCCATGCCGACCGTGCTTCTCTCCTCCTCCCTCTCTCATTGGCTCCCGCCCTTGCCAGCAACCAGGAAGCTGCCCACAGCAGAAAGGCATATTTACATATCCTTGACTTTACCAAGACAGAGTGACTCCAGTCTATTATTAGCTCCTGCTGGACTTTCTAAGTGTTAAGCATGGAGGGAGGAAGAGGAGGAGAGAGGGAGGGGGGGGAAGCACTGGAATGAACCTGACGACTAAGAAGCATTCCCAGTCCGACTGACAACCTTTTTGGCCAGCATGTAACGAGGGACCCGGCTTAGAATTTCAAATCCCTCTGCATCAAATGAAGACAATGTCAATGTTTGACCATGTTATTGTTTTGAATGTACCATTTTTTCCTTCACAGTACTTAAAGCACATCTTATTCCTCATCTTGTGTGCAGTATCCACATTTTGTTGAGAGAAAGGCTACTATGACAGGTTAAGTAATCTCATTATGTAGTTTCTGTTTTCAAATAGCTGTGGGAACATTGGATCAACACAGAGAAACGGGTATATTGTATACGTTGGTTTCTATGTGATTAAAAAAATTAATTCTGTCAAAAAAGGAGAGGCTTCAACCAGCAGGAGGGACAGCTGGCTTATTTAGTTACCATTAATGAATTAGTGAATAGAAAGGTTTTGGATGCAATAAAAATGCTTTTTTGCGCAGTGACTTTGTACGTGGTTTTTCAAGTTCATTTGGTAGCAGCTTTACAAAGAATCTAAAAGGGAAACTATGATCACAGCTAAGAGAAATGGCACACATTTAAAAAAAAAATTTAAGTGATGTTGCATTGGTACAGCAGTGCCTTGAGTGCATAAACGTATAGAAGACAATTTCCTGTGACCAGCGGGATATTATAGACGACAAGCTGAATCAATCAACATCACTTTGTGGATTTGACAGGAGTATAATGTCAGACAGTACTTAAGCATACGTTGTAATAAAACACACAGTGCAAACCATAGCCAGTCCTTCAATATCCGTCTCATTACGGGACAAACATCCAGCAACTCAAGTTTTTATTAAAACACAAACATCACCAAGTGTCAAGCAGCCAGAGACACAGCACAGACATACTCTGCTTTTTTATGATGGGCAGCAGAATTCCCAAACACTATGCACCGTCATATTTAATTAGAATCAGAGCATTTTTGGGTACTGATTTGAGTGTTCACATGGGCGTTTAAGTGGGAGAAACATCCCTCCAGCACAACTTTTGCATCATCCAATCCTCTTTAATCTAAGTTTAGGCATAAATCACTACTTCATACCATTCTGGAAATGTATTAAATGCACATTATCTGTCCTTTAAACAGCCCCCAATTCCAGTCTGAACTTTGCAAAGTTTATGAATATATTTTCTTGTTGATCCATTCCTCTTTATAATTTCTCTTTCCCCACAGTCTCTTTCTCTTTCTGTCCACTTTTCCCATATGTATTATACCTTAAGCAGTTTCACTTGCTTTATCGCTGTATTACAATGTTACACCCCTCCCCTCTCACCCTTGACTATTGCCTACTACCCTTAATTTTTCTTCTGAGAAGAAAAAAGCGTCCCTTGTTTTCTTTTCTCCTTCCTGAACACTATGGCCCGGTATCAGAGACAGTGCAGTGAGGACCATTTAGTGCTTGATCTTCTTGATCAAAACCACAGATTTTCCATTGTGCTGAGCCAAGACTCCATTACTTTCAACTACACTACATACTCACTGTGGGATCTCACAGCCTGACATGAAGAGATTGAATCATGCCAGGAGTGGAGTTTTTGGAAGGAGAATTTATAGACTGAAAAGGAATATCCATACTCATTGTAAGCTTTACAGCATATTTGTGCGACATTTGAAGGATTACCGAGTGATTCTACATAAACACAATTTCCTGTTGTACTCAAATGACCTTTAATCTGTTGCAGTGTTGTCTGTCGTGTTACAGACATCAGTCATGCCCTCAGGAAATTGTTCTGTGCTCTAAAAGTCAAACCCGCCTCATTTGTAATTGTTAAAGGTCTTCCAGTATTTTATCTTAATTCATAGATTGTTATCATTTATTAAATGTTCCAATACATTTTTTATAGATCATCATCATAACATTACACATCCTATTTATCCTGCTGTGGGGGTTATTAATGGGGACCATAATATTAAACCAGAACAATAATACTGTAGCACGTAGCACTCTCTGGTGTATGCAGTTGTGTGACCCACCAGGGTCATGGTAGGAACTGTCATGCTTATTTTAAGCCTCAACCCACAATGCATTGCTCTCAGCTCTGTATATGCATGCATGTGTGTGTGTATGTGTGTGTGTGTGTGTGTGTGTGTGTGTGTGTGTGTGTGTGTGTGTGTGTGTGTGTGTGTGTGTGTGTGTGTGTGTGTGTGTGTGTGTGTGTGTGTGTGTGTGTGTGTGTGTGTATGCAAATGCATTCCTGAATGTAAATGCAATACAAGCATTATTACCTCTGCACTTTTCCAGGTATTAATGTGTATTTATACGCAGGTTTGTACACACATGGTAACATGCAAATCTGTGAGTGCCATGTGTGCGGGTCTGTGTGTATTAAAGTGCGCATGTGCAATCCCCCCGGCCCAGCGGGTACAATCATCACGGCTCGTGCCCACAGTAGGCAGCCTTCCCCTGGGGGGCCGTGACTGAGGCCTGCCTGACGAGATGCTGCCTGACTGACTGTAGAACCTGGGTGCTTGCCTCCCCCAACACACACACACACACACACACACACACACACACACACACACACACACACACACACACACACACACACACACACACACACACACACACACACACACACACACACACACACACACACACACACACACACACACACACACACACACACACACACACACACACACACACACACACACACACACACACACACACACACACACACACACACACACACACACATGAAATAAACATGAATGCATAAACACAAAGATTCATGCACACAGAGCGTAATCAACATAGTGTTGCAGTATACACAGCATATGCATGGCTGCACAAATGCAGACCTTCTAATTTACACAAGGTGCATTACAATATAAATCACTTGTGCAAGACTGCAAACAAACATTAACATTTCCACTTCTGCGTTCCTGTCCAAGCCATCAATCAATGTTTTGCCTGGGAAAACATGAAGCCATGAACGTATAAAACCCTGCCTCAATATGAGAGTTGTTTTTAGAAAGAAGGGAAGTGTGTGTGTTTAGTGTGCGTCTGTGTGGGTGTGAGAACATGTAGGTGTGTGACTTTTTATATGCAGAATATGTGTGCATTTCAGGCTGTACATGCACGCAGGTCATCCCTACACAACCGCATGTGTGTGTGTCTGTTCATGTGTGCAGGTACACCCACTTGGCGTCCGTGTCTGACTGGGCCACAGTGTGTGAGGCCTGACGCTAACCCGACATGACAGAAGCAAATAATGTCTGCTCCCGTTATCTTCTCCTCCCCCTCAGCCCCGCAGGAACCTTTTAAAGGGCCAAACACTGATGAAATCCCACACACATACCCATGCGCACACATGCAAGTATACAGTATAGATGCACCCACTGTGCATTTACATACTATGTCACAAATGTGCACCACACAAAATGGAAGAAAAACACACAGATCTAACCTAACCTGGACAGCAGCTGTATCAATTCAAACACACACACCAATGACCTACTTCCTATAGCTGTGACCTAATAGACCACCAAGCTGCACCTTCTCAGAATCTCCTTTTAATGTCCGAGCTGTATTTCTGACGTAAACATAAACTGTATCCGCCCCCCCCCCCCTACACTAAACTGGAAAATATAATTTTGTACTGTTATTTCCCAGATTGGGATAGATGTTTAATATTTGTGTTTATACTGGAGTTAACATAGGTCATTTGGACAGATGTTTTGTTTGGCGCTTGCAGCCTCCAGAGTCTGCTATCCCAGAGGAACTCACCTACGCCCTCTCTCGACTTGAGCTGAAGCTACGCTCATCTGCTACACCCACACTGCCCTGACACTGAACAACACTTAGACTTCCTAACTATGAGAAGCACTCAAAATGTAACAGAAAGATACGATTGAATTGTGGAGCTGAGAATGAGGCTGCATCACTTTCTGTTTTGATACAGAATGTATTTTTTTGTTTTAATCTTGTTTATTTTATTTTTTATCTTTTTATTTTTCTTATAATTTAGTTTATGGTTTGTGAACTGAGCTGTTTGACTTTTGTATTTTATTCATGTATTTATTTGCCTGTACAGCACTTTGGTCTGGAGCTTTTACAGTGCTTCACAAATAAAGCTGTATTGTATCTAATCTACAACCCCCTTTACATAAAATGCTAATATGGTAAGAATGTATGTCAGTTAATACAAATAAGGTAAAATATGCTTCTTAATATGCACATATCTGACATTTTGTAAAAGTTCATCAGTATATCTTGGGAAATTAATGAAGGTCTAAAAGACTTTTTTTGGAAGTGTTTTGCCCATTTTATGAAACAATATAGAACATGGGAATAAACCCTGGGTCAATTAACCATAAATCCTGTTATGTGCAACAAACCAAACACTGACTGTTTTCTGTCCAGCTCTCTCTTCCTGATCTCCCCTCGTCGGGGTCCTTCCCGAGCGGCCCTGTGCTGTAGCGGGCTGTCCGTGCTGATGCCTGGATGTATGAACGCTGCTCTCCACCTGTCATTTCATATCGCTGCCTCCGCCTCCATCAACCTGCTTCCAGCCCAGCAACCAGCCAACCAACCAGTACAAGCTTGTTGCTAGGGCAACGGCTGTCTAGGGGATACTTCTTTTGTTTCTCACACCTCCTTTCCTTCATCCTTCTTTCTATCTCTTCCCTAGTTTCACTCTTTCTTCCTCTTTTACTCCCAATCCAACCTGTTGCCCAATCTACTATTGTTTTCCCCGTCAATATGTCTGTCCGGCTCCGTTCTCACATCCGTCCCTCTGTCTCACTCCCTCATCCTGTCTCTCTTCAAGATAGACAGTTTGCTCTGATGCCAAATTATCTTCAAACTACAAAGTCCTTAAAAAAAAAGAAAACAAACACACAATCAAGTTTCCCCATCAAGAAACTCTATTTTTGCTACTAAAACTAACTCACATCAACATCAACATGATATAATGTGCTTGTTTGTCATAATCAGTAATCATCTGACTGCTTGACATGAATTAAATCAGTTACAGTGTACGGTCAGCACATCACATGGTGGTTACAGACTGGCTGTGCATCACTGCTGCCACTGGCATTTAAAGGTTCACAGATAGCGCTAGGTCAGCCCAATGTGATCCTCCCGACGTCTTTACTCAAGGGACTCTGGTGTGTGTGTGTGTGTGTGTGTGTGTGTGTGTGTGTGTGTGTGTGTGTGTGTGTGTGTGTGTGTGTGTGTGTGTGTGTGTGTGTGTGGGTGTGTGGGTGCATTTATGTGCACTAATCTTAATATGCGAGGCCCCGCCGTAAATGGAGCGCGATTTCCGCCAAAGATTTGGAAATTGGTCCGTTCGCGAAGCACTGTGGGGATTTTAAGACCGCGGAGTCTACACATGTGCAGCCTCGAAATTTCTCGCTACGAAGTACGCTGGCCTCGGTAGAATTCCAAGTATGCTGGATATTGGAACAGTCCTTCGGCGGCACTCAATGACGTAGTATGCTTGAAATAGTGGCTCTGGAGCAGCCTTCCTCGACATTAAGGGAGTTTCTCAATGTCGAGGACGCTTGCTTGGTAGCACATGTCTTCCGATTCACTTGCTTCAGAAACGAGGCAAGAATCCTTCCTAGCCTCGGAAAACAAAGAATTGTGGAACAGGCTAACAGGTGTGCAGGAGTGCGTCATATGCGAGGGCCCGCCTTAAATGGAGCGCCATTTCCGCCAAAGATTTGGAAATTGGTCCGTGCGCAAAGCATTGTGGGGATTTTAAGACCGCGGAGTCTACACATGTGCAGCCTCAAAATGTCTCGCTACGAAGTATGCCGGCCTCGGCAGAATTACAAGTATGCTGGACATTGGAACAGTTCTTCGGCGGCAGTCGATGACGTAGTAGTATGCTTGTAATAGTAGGCTTGTTTGAGACAAGCGAGACCTGCGCAGTTGCGATCAACGTCTTGCTAGTGCGTTGTATGATGGTTAGTCATTTTGTCCGACTTGCTCTGGAGGCTCGCCTACATGAGACGTTGAAATCTCGCGGGACATAGACGCCCGCAGACTTGAGAGCGAGGCGCGGCAAGGCGGCGCAGTTTCTCTCCACGGGTTGCAGAAGCGAAATGCTTGATGGGAAACGACTCGCTGGTATCTCGAGCTGAGCGCTCATTGGTGGTTTTTACCACGTGCTGGTGATGAAACTCTCCAATTGGCTCGGCAAAAGTTTGTTGTTGTTTTGTGTCAGTTTTACCTCGCCACTTCCATTCACATTTTTCATCATTGTTCCACAATGTTTATCATCATGAAATTAATATCTATATATTTGTATACTACACTTGCACTGCTTACCGTTTTCATACTTTATATATCTTAGCATATTCATACACACTGTTAATACTGTTCATACTGCTCACAGGCTGCTGTGTATATCTAGTGTATCATACACACTGTTCATACTGCTCACAGGCTGCTGTGTGTATCTAGTGTATTCATACCCCTCCTCACTGTTTATTCATCAATCACTTCATTCTATCTTTTATTCTGTAGATTGTGTACATTACTTTTCACTTTACTGCTTTTTGCACTCCTGGTTAGAAGCTAAACTGCATTTCGTTGTCTCAGTACCTGTAATCTGTGCAATAACAATAAAGTTGAATCTAATCTTGAGCAGGAACAAATGTATTTACTTAGTACATATCTGACATTAATGATTAAACACATTTGTGCATTCTTTATAAATGCAAACCGAGTCAAGCCGACTCCGGAGGTGGCGGTATGCACCTTAAAGTTGTTTGCAATCCGCCAAAAAACCGAGAGAAGTAGAAGAAGAAGAAGAAGAAGAAGAAGCCGACTCCGAGCTGTCCGACTTCAGGCGAGCTTTTTGAGACCTCCCCCGGCTCTCTTCTACTTTCGAGGCGAGCCGCAGCTCGTCTCAAACAAGCCTAGTGGCTCTGGAGCAGCTTTACTTGGCATTGAGAAACACCCAGGGAAACACCCCCAGGGTTTCATCTTTCATGCTTCTCAGGGCTGTTTCTTTTTGTGTGCTGCCCTCTACAGGTCAAACAGCAGAACATCACACGGAGGTCTTTATTTTTAAACATCTAACATTACTGGACTCAGTGCTAAGTGAAATTTACTGCATTTAGGCAATTTAGACTATAACAAAAATAAAAAAATAATGACGGGGTTTGATTAATGATTATAGACCTTTAAAGCTTTTAAAACAAATACTTTTCTATCCAATATTCAGATTTCAAATATTTAAGCTTAAATTAAAACCAAAAATATTAAAAATGTTTGGTGAATGACATTTCTGCAGGTGCTGGACTCCTGCTGCTGCATTGAAGAATTCAAGGTTGCTATTAATGAATATCTTGAGTTTGTCACAGAGTTAGCTACCTGCTCAGTTCAAATTAATTGCAGCAGATGTTTTAAATGTATCGTACATTAGTTTGACTCTTACGATTATTATGCCTACATAAGATTAAATTTTAACTTTGGAAAATTATTAAAGTTATCTGAGCCTTATAAAGCCTAGCATCTTTGTCAGAACAAGTGTGCAGCAGGTCAAGTTAAACATGATACAGTCATTGGTTAAACCCCAGACATACTGATTTGGGTAATGTCTACAGGTAAAACAAGCAAATTTGGAGTGGACCCCATGTACATTTAATACTGTAGGTTCTGAAAACACAGAAACATCGTTTAACACACCACTTGATTCTGAAAAACACAGGTTCAAACCCACATTAAAAATCCTAAACTACAGCTGAATGAACTTGCATCAACCATGTCTCCTGACTTTGCTCTGTTCGCCTGGTATGCAGCCCTAGTAACTATTGCAAATATTGTAGGTATGCGGAAAGTATTTGTAAATGTTTGCATGATTGTGTTGTGTCTGTCTTCCTGCCAGGGAATGACACATGCTCCTAAATGTCTGTCTTTCTTTTTTTCCTCTGCAGGGATGGGGGTGAAAAAGAGGCTAAAGGTGAACACTGCTGTGTAGGTGAGGCGGCAGGTACAAGCAAAATCAGTCTCCTTTATATTCCTAGGATTATAGCCAGCATTCGAATAATACTTCTATAACCAAAGGCATTACTTTGATAATCCACCTTTCAGTGCATTAGTCATATAAGCATATTGCCGAACAGGTAAAGGGATGCTTGATCTTTACTGTGTGGTATCCGCCTGAGGTGAAAGACTCAAATGTCACCTGTGAGGATGTTCTCAGACATGACTTGGACCTGCACCTCCAGGGAGTGCGTCGAGGTGTATGTGATTTCAGCAGTGACGTGGGCCACCTCGCCAATGAACACAGGGAACAGGAACTCTGTCTTCTCCACCCGAACCAGAGCTGCCATACAACGATCCTACAAAGAAGAAAATGCTTATAAAAAAAACACAGGAACAATAGAAAAAACATCTGAAATGTTTTGGGTTGACAAAAAATAAATAAACTCAGCACCTGTCAAATAAATCTTATTCAAACTAACTGCCCTAGTTCTAAGTCGCAGTAAAGGGGAAGAAACAGGAGAGGAATACAAAAACAATATCTTTCTAATATAAACATTATTATTTCCATTTGACAAGAGTGAGGTCAAAGAGAGCTTATCAGGCACTGATGATGATGACCTATTTCTTCTCTAATTATACGTCCTTCTGGTTTACACAGGTTTGTTTTAATGTGAAGTGTAATTTCATGGAGATACTGTTAAAAACTGATACAGGCTCAATAGGTACTTGCACTTTATATGAGCTGCAAGAAATCTTTAATAATTCACAATCAAAGAATTGCCGACATCAGATTAAAATCCTGATGACACAAATTCTGAACATTTATGATGTTGTTATTGTGAAGAGGGAAGATAGAAGTCTTAACAGCTTATCTTAACAATGTAGCATGAGTCATCAGCAGGATATAATCACATTGTTCGAAGTTTGATGACAATCAAGATGATGCAAGTCAGAAGTTGGTTAAAGTTCACCAGGTGAAAAGTCAAATCAAGACAAATCTGGGTCACCTAAAACTGAAGAAACAAAAACGAATGCAGCCATGCAGTTTGGGAATAAAAGATGCCAGGCAAACAAAGAGTTAGTTAACATTGAATGTTCTCAAAGGCAGTTGTACTTTAGCTTTTTAGCTCTAAATCCCACAACATGCTGGAGAGAGGAACAACCAGAGATTTTTCATGTTCATAATTTGCCTTTCATTGCTTGTCAAAAAAGGGGTAGCTGTAAGTAATGATAATAATTCATTTATTTCTTGAGTCTGTCATGTTACAGTTTACTAAAGATTTTCGAATAAATTCAGACAATTAAATTTGAAAACATGTTCTAACAAATCTAAGTTGATGAGAAAAAAGCCCAATAACTTATTTCCATAACAACCTTGAAATATAACCTTCATATTTCCTCTTATTATAAGCAATCTGAAGCTTCTGTTTTAAGGTGATGGTGAACTCAAAGGTGCCATTTTTATTGATTTGAAAAAAGCCTTTGATTTTGTTGATCGATATCTGCTCTTGGATAAACTTCACGGCATTGGCCTTTCTATGAATACAGTGTTATGGTTTAACTCGTACCTTCACAGTAGAAAGCAATGTGTGGTTGTTAATGGAAAACAGTCTGACCTGTTGATCCAACAAAAGGGTGTACCCCAAGGATCAACTCTGGTCCCACTTCTGTTCTCTATTTACATAAATTATTTATCTTCTTGTCTCATTAATTGTTGTACTCACCTTTATGCTGATGAGACTGTCATATATACATCCAAATCTGATTTTTCACAAATTCAGATCTCTCTTCAATCGGATTTTAATATCTTACAGGACTGGCTATCACACAATAAACTACTGCTTAACAAAACAAAATCTTATACCATGGTCTTTGGTACCAGGCAGAAGCTCAAATCCAAACCTAATGTAGTAATAACATGTAAGGATGGCACTTCTCTGCTTAAAGTTGATAGCTTTATATATCTTGGTGTATGGCTAGACTCTGAACTTTCATTTAAACTACATATAAAGCATGTAATACAAAAAGTCAATTACGGAATCTTTGTTTTACACCGCTCTCGCATTTGTTTTACGCTCAGTGTCCGAAAGAGAATTGCTTCTCAACTTATTCTTCCGATTATGGACTATTGTGATGTTGTCTACCAAAATGCACAAAAATTAGATCTCGCTCCACTCAACATAGCCTACAACAGACTATGCAGATTTGTTCTTGGTTGTCCTTTTCGTGCACATCACTGCACAATGTATAAACAACTTAAATGGCCTTCTTTAAATGTAAGAAGACACACGCATTGGCTTCAGCTGATATTTAAATGCATTTATCTTAACTATCCCCCTTATTTAAAGCAGTATTTTGTACCCTACTCACCAAATCATCAAGTTAGACATTCTGTTCAGATTTATTTCTCTGTCCCCTGTGCAAAAAAATTGATTGGCAGAAGAGCGTTCATTTTCAAAGCCCCAACAGACTGGAATACTTTACCTGCTGCTATTAGATCTCTTGCATCATTGGGTGTGTTTAAACATGCATTATCATCTCACTTTCAACTGGTCTGTACTTGTTATTAATGAAATTGATATTGATGAAACTGTCAGCCAACTGTAATGAGTGTGAGCATTGCTTGAATTTTACTTAACAGACTGTATGTGGTATGTCTTTTGTGTCATGTTTTGCATTTTGTCTTTTTGTTTATGTATGTCTGTAAGTTGTTGCTTTTGTCGGGACCCCCTTGAAAAAGAGATGGTGCATCTCAAGGGGTTTATCCCAATGAATAACATTTTCTATATAAGGAATGAGCTGCTAACTAAATAAATGAAACCCTATGGAGAGCTTTGACGTTTTTTCTTAAAGCATTTACAAGTATCAAGAATAATTTACCTACATTGGATTGACTTTTCCAACTTATAACAGAACTTATGAGGCAAAATACCTCTAGGGAGTGGCCCAGCCCTTCGTATATGTGTCTGTATGTGGCCCTCAGTAAAAAAGACTTTGGACACCCCTGGTTTAGGGTATGCGCTGCTGTTCTATCTTACCCCGTCCTGTGTGTTGCAGTGTCGCGTGCCCACAATGCATCCTGCTTCCTCGATCATCTTGAGGATGGTGCCGCCGTGGACGTTGCCCACAATGTTGGCGTCGTCTGGCCGCATGATCCTGCAGTGAAGAGACGTTTAGTTGCATGACTGTGGATGGGATGGTAGGATTTCTACATGTGACTGAGCACCTTGTTATAAGAGTTATTGAAATATCTTCTGAAAAAAGCACTATTAATCCATAAATGAGAAGACAGAAGAAAATGTGCAAAAATAGATCCAAAGTACCAGAAATGAAAGTAATCGTCATGTAGTATGGCACATTTATGAATCATTTACATCATATACATTAACTTATATATAATATTGGTGCATTAACACGGTCCTCACTTGAGTGTTGTAGCTGGTATTTGTGTTTTTTTTAGTATTTGATATACCAACGAGTATCTTATCCTATAATAATACATCACAATGTATAAGCTTATTCATATTTTGTATAGTGAACTTAATCCTGCACATAGCTAGTGACTAATTCTGTAAAATAAATGTTGTGCAGTGAAAAGTTCAACATTTGCCTACAAAATGAAGTGAGGTAAGAGTATAAAATAGCATAATAAGATCCACCACTTGTTGAAACATTCTATGAAAATACATAATTTAATAAACAGATGATGTTTGTTGCAAAAGCCCAGGAGAAATATCTAGGAACATATCTACGGTGATAGTCACGCATGAGTTGGAAAGACTTCTATTGTTGAAGCATTCACTACATATTTTGACTCCAGCCTGTACTCTGCGTGTCTATCAGATGACAACAAACAGTGTCATTACCACTGGCTGTGCAGCATGAGGTCATGTACATCAGCAGTTTCCCATTCACAGTAAGGGTTAAACTAGTTTTACCAGTTGCAACTTAATCGGTTTACATTCAAGACTGTCACACACACAGAAGGTATGCACTGAGATCTGACCAATCCTGAGAATCAGATGCGTTACAGGATAAGGCCAACAGAACAAAGCAAGAAAATCCACATTTTGACACAGCCTTATTAAACAGGAAGATGGCTGTTTTACTTTTAAAAGAGTGCATTGAGCAATGGTCTTGCTTTTTACGTTCGGTTTAAGGAAATAATTAACGATAGAAAAATCACTACTCCTGCCAATTTGAATTATTTAAGGATCTTGTATACTGTATATGAACGAGTATGGCAGACTTCTTTGCAAAACTTCCTCAAAAAATAGTCAGGGTTACAGTTGACGGAGGGGAATTTTTACATTGCAACACTAAAAAAGCGTTCACTGGTATCAAGAAAATATCAGGAACAATACACAGTTATATTTCACAAAATAAGTAACACTAAAACAGTGGGATAAGTACTACTGAGTAAAACTTAGAGAGGCATTAGCCGTTTATTAGCCTTGCTGTTTTATCATGATATACGACAATACAAATCCAATGATATTTAAATTGTTATCAATATTATGATTATTAACATTTATGAGCAAACCCTTTAAAATATATTGCAAACCAATCAACAGCAGCACAAGCTACAACCTCAAAACTGTTCAGTGTCTCTCTGAGAGTCTGAATAACAATGAAAAGTTTAACAAAAAGGTAGTATTCATTATTAATAATTATTTTAAATAAACGTGTTATGACAAAACGTTGTGTGGATGTTTGGGTGTGTGTGTGTGGGTGTGCATGTGTGTGAGTGTCAGAGATGAGCTACCTGCTGAGTTCATATTTAGAGTCCTGCTGAGAACTCGCATCTCCCCTGCCTCGCTGACTCCGAATGGCTGCTGTCACTCTCTTATCCACCTTATGTGCTGGCCTGCGAGGTATAAAGCAACTCATCTTGTCTCCCTCACTGACTATTTGTCGGTTCAACTTCCCTTTTGTATGATCTCAACATTTGCAGCTTCTGACATTTTTGGGCCCTGACGTTGTTGTAATCTGTGATGTGATGTAGGCATTGCAACAGGTCAAACAGGATCTCAACACACCCACTGATGCCCAGATAGACAACGGTATATTACAATCATCACACCTAGGTCTCTGTGCCACATCTGACAGGTAGACTTACAAATATCTCAGGAACCTATCTGTCAAGAGGCCAAGAAACACAAGCGATTCAAACTTTAAAGGTTTTCAAAGTTGTTGTTTCCTTAAAATTCTCATTATTCTTCAGGAACTGTGTGCCTGATTTATCTTTTTCATAAAAACAAATGTACATAAGATTTAAGTTCTACAACAGCTTGGAAATCCCGAATTAGAACAACAGTGCAAATAGACCAAGATCACAACCCAAACAGATTTAAAAGCCACAAAACACATCCGTTAACAAAAAAAACACAAAAACTAGTAATAAGTGTTATCAATATCTAACTGACGATAAATATATAAGCTGACATGGACAAAGGCAAAGCCACCAACAATACTTTAAAGCAGAGGAACGGAAAGAACAAAAATGTTCGAGTGGTGTTTCCAAAATTGATTTAAAAGTAAAAATGAAGTACCCCTTATTTCTGTTCACAAGTACTGTACATTCCTTTCCAAGATGATGGATCACTTCTATTACATACAGTGTAGCACAAAAAAGCCTTTCACAGCGCCAATGTTAACCTCACAGGAGCACTGGGTCAACAATTAATCTATCATTTTCACATTAATCCTAATTGTTTAGAATGAAGTAAAGTAGAGCTTACAAATAACTAAAAAGGAAAACTACCATAAACAACTGCATGAATATAATCATAATCAAACACCGAACATTTACCTCTGTTGCGGAAAATAGTGCCATAAACTATGAATTAGCTTCTGAAAAGCACGTTTTGGCATCATTACAGTCCCAGATCCCATCAGCAAAAGCACAACGAAGCATAACGAAGGGACTGAGGTGGGGGGTGATTTTGAAACACACACAGGATCAAACTGTGTTTTACCCTAGCAATCTTACATTGCCAGGTAAGAAAGGTATTCGTCAAACACCCACAACTGATTATACAAAGACAACTCAATCCCAATCCTAAACTAAGCAATGAGGCCATTTGGTCATGGGATATCTGTGAACCTAGAGTGACTTGAGTGGAGGGAAGTTTAGATTTGACGTAACTAAAGGCAGCCACAAGCATAGAAGGGGACCGTTTGCAGTGGCTAAAAGCAAAGCAGGCTGCAGTATTTGTGGACACGTTGTAGGTGCATAATTAATGTTTTGGGAGAAGGCTGCAGTTGCAGAGAAAGTGGCTGACTGGCAAAAGGTCCACAAAGTCTGAGGTTAAGATGGTTTTAATTTTGATTCAGCAATGCAGAGTGTAGGAGAAATAAAGAGCAATGTCACAGTAAAGCTATTTAAAGACTGTAACACTGATAAAATGGGTATTGATGATTGCCCAAAATTGTAAAAATAGTTAGGATTTTTTTTTGTATTAAACTGCATTGCGGAGTTACAGAAGGAAGCTAAGACCCTTCCTTTTGAGTTAAGGGAATGGTTGCAATGATCAACCAACCTTTGTACAAAACAAGCTGACGAACTGCCTATATTTGACTACACACACGCACCTTCCACTGAACTGTTTACACTAAAGGGATAGGTCACAGGAAGTGGGGAAATGCTTTTCTGTGGGAGGTTCAACGAAACAATAATATCCCCTCGTAAAAAAAAAAGTTTGAACACTTTGACCATCACACAGCTGTAGTTCATGTCCAAGGAAACGGACATGAAAGGACGTCTCCATCTGCTGGCATCACTCTGCATAATCACACAAATATTTAAACATGATACATCTTACAAACTGGTTTGACTATGTGGCTCATCTCATCTGTGGTCATTTAAAGACCCAAACAGGTGAAGTAACAGGAAGTCAAAAAAGGCCTTAGCTTACAGGAATATATGGTTTATTACCATGCAGTGCAAAATATGATGAAAGACTGTGAGTGGAAATTACTCTTTAACTTTTCCTGCAATCAAGTGGAAAATATGTTATCTTTCCTCAAATGCAAAGTTTGTCAGAATGTGGAACTAATAGCTGTATGGACCAGGCTTTCAATAAGTGCAACTTACAAGCCAAATGGGCATACAAAGGCATTATAACTTCTATAGAGCTTTTATAGAGCTTTTTTAGGCCACTGGTTAGAGAGAATTTAAAGCTATTGGGTAAACTGTGGTGATATTTTTTTTAATTAATCCAATCAAAATCTTTAGTTCTGACATGCTGAATACTACTACAACACTAACACTTTCAGTGAAGAGTGGTTTTCACTTGAATTGACATGGATTTATTTTGAGAAAGCTGAGTGTACAGTGGGGCAAAAAAGTATTTAGTCAGCCACCAATTGTGCAAGTTCTCCCACTTAAAAAGATGAGAGAGGCCTGTAATTTTCATCCTAGGTATACCTCAACTATGAGAGACAAAATGAGAAAAAAAATCCAGAAAATCACATTGTCTGATTTTTAAAGAATTTATTTGCAAATTATGGTGGAAAATAAGTATTTGGTCACCTACAAACAAACAAGATTTCTGATTCTCACAGACCTGTAACTTCTTCTTTAAGAGCCTCCTCTGTCCTCCACTTGTTAACTGTATTAATGGCACCTGTTTGAACTCGTTATCAGTATAAAAGACACCTGTCCACAACCTCAAACAGTCACACTCCAAACTCCACTATGGCCAAGACCAAAGAGCTGTCAAAGGACAACAGAAACAAAAGTGTAGACCTGCACCAGGCTGGGAAGACTGAATCTGCAATAGGTAAGCAGCTTGGTGTGAAGAAATCAACCGTGGGAGCAATTATTAGAAAATCTCCCTCGATCTGGGGCTCCACGCAAGATCTCACCCCGTGGGGTCAAAATGATCACAAGAACGGTGAGCAAAAATCCCAAAACCACACGGGGGGACCTAGTCAATGACCTGCAGAGAGCTGGGACCAAAGTAACAAAGGCTACCATCAGTAACACACTACGCTGCCAGGGACTCAAATCCTGCAGTGCCAGACGTGTCCCCCTGCCTAAGCCACTACATGTCCAGGCCCGTCTGAAGTTTGCTAGAGAGCATTTAGATGATCCAGAAGAGGATTGGGAGAATGTCATATGGTCAGATGAAACCAAAATAGAACTTTTTGGTAAAAACTCAACTAGACGTGTTTGGGGGAGAAAGAATGCTGAGTTGCATCCAAAGAACACCATACCTACTGTGAAACATGGGGGTGGAAACATCATGCTTTGGGGCTGTTTTTCTGCAAAGGGACCAGGACGACTGATCCGTGTAAAGGAAAGAATGAATGGGGCCATGTATCGTGAGATTTTGAGTGACAACCTCCTTCCATCAGCAAGGGCATTGAAGATGAAACGTGGCTGGGTCTTTCAGCATGACAATGATCCCAAACACACCGCCCAGGCAACGAAGGAGTGGCTTCATAAGAAGCATTTCAAGGTCCTGGAGTGGCCTAGCCAGTCTCCAAATCTCAACCCCATAGAAAATCTTTGGAGGGAGTTGAAAGTCTGTGTTGCCCAGCGACAGCCCCAAAACATCACTGCTCTAGAGGAGATCTGCATGGAGGAATGGACCAAAATACCAGCAACAGTGTGTGAAAACCTTGTGAAGACTTACAGAAAACGTTTGAACTCTGTCATTGCCAACAAAGGGTATATAACAAAGTATTGAGATGAACTTTTGTTATTGACCAAATACTTATTTGCCACTATAATTTGCAAATAAAGTCTTTAAAAATCAGACAATGTGATTTTCTGGATTTTTTTTTCTCATTTTGTCTCTCATAGTTGAGGTATACCTAGGATGAAAATTACAGGCCTCTCTCATCTTTTTAAGTGGGAGAACTTGCACAATTGGTGGCTGACTCAATACTTTTTTGCCCCACTGTATATAGCTATATGGCTCCACCTACAGGTGATCACAAGAACAACAAAGACTACATGCTGCTGGGAAATGAAGGCGATTCCTAGCAAAGATATTTTAATTGGTAACAGTCATTACCACATTATTTCACAGTTGACTCAATTGCTCCGAGTTTGCTTCCTCTGCCTTTTAACTATGTATCTATTGATCCTTAAGGCTCAATCACACCTAATTTACCACCTCACCATACAAACTATTTAGAGGAACAACCTCATTAAAGCCCACGCCATTACATACAACTTTCAATATACTTTCAGTGAAATTATGTCCTTGGGAGTTTAAACGTGTGTTATACCGGTGCTAACCGCGTTGAGGTCATTACATATCATACGACATGCGACATAAAGGACTGCACCTCTGCAGCGGGACCACATGCAGGCTAAATAACCGGAAAACACACCCCTTCATTTAACATTAACTAGCCAAAACAGGACATGGTTGAATACCGGCAGAACACAGTAGTAATGTAACAGGACACGACGAGGATTATCTGGTTATCAGTCGGGAAGAAAGGACACTGGTAGCCGCGCTGTTTTCGTCATTTGTCGTTCAACACTGCACGGTGTTAGCATGGGAATGCGGCTTGCACATGTGGTAATGTGTCGTATCAAACGTCCTACCTGCATAATTGAAGAGAGGATGCTACCTGCACTACCGACATGCTGGTGGCGATGAAGATGATGATGGTGAGCTCTTTGTTGGTCTCGTGTTGCTGCGGGATCCTGTGAGAAGTGAAGGGGATTCAGACTCCTCCGATCCACCGGTGTCTGCTGGCTTTGACAAATGACTCATCCGGGGGAGAAGCACTTGGACTTCACAGAAACGCAAAGAGCGTGTGTGTGGCTAAAATTCTTTGCAAATAATGTTTATTCAAAGACAACCACTAAGCATATGTATTGGCCTGTGCTTTCCAAAGAGCTAATGGGTAAGACGGGATTGTGAAACGGAAATAGACACCATCACCATGTCGATACCTACAACCATCCAAGGAGGGCAGCAGACACCGCACACACTGTATTACAATAAAGGCAGGGGCAGTGTCTCGTGACCGCAACATCCATCCCGAGGTCACACCGACTAACGGTTTTTATTATGTTCAGTCTGCTTCACAGATGTTCCTCACGGGCTTTTGTTCATTAAACAGAGAGAGGATCTATATAAGAACAAATGCTTAGCATGGCCCTTCGCTAAGGTCTAGTTTAAAGTCTGGACATGCTTTAGTTTCCATGATCCTATTGTTGGAAGGAGACTCACAAAATGTTTTCTGTTGCTTTTCAATATTAGCACACATTAGTTCGTGTGTGCGTTTTGCTGTTTTGTTTTTGGTGTGAATTAGGTGCCTGTATCCTTGTGTTTGAAATGTGCCAACTAAATAATACTTTCCATATAAGGACATCACTTTATGGCTGTGCGTAAAGATTCCATACTTAAAACTAATATTCTGCAAAATTCTGGCAAATGAGCATAAAGTGTGAAGAAAACCCAACACAATATATTACAACTACATTGTAGTTTTATTTTTTCTTTAAACAACATATATACAACATTTGCTTTAAATAGCAAAAATAAAACAAATCCCAACAGAGATACTTAGATTGACATAATATATGTCTACAGGGTTCATCTGCACAGACTCAGTACTCTGAAGTCTTTCGTGCAAATTCTTACAGACTGACCCTTTGGGTCTTACAGGGCTGTTTTAATGGCCCTAAATCACTTAGTCCGCGAAGTGGACTAAATATTTACCGTATACATACATGCAGATTAAAAAAAATACGACTGTCTAAACTTGTCAACTTATACAGGACAAAAGACTCGCGCTAAACGTAAGTATATAATACTCAACCGATTCGATTAAACGATGAATTCTGGATTTTCATCAACGGAAGCGAGGCGGTGAATCACTGTGCATATTTACAAGTGATACTTTCTTGACATGCTGCCTACATATGAAACACTTTACAGTCTTTTCACAGGCTTTAGGGAGACCCCGCCATCAGAAATCTACCAAGGTCTCCACATGGAAGCAATGACTGCCTGTGGGCCGGGCTGCGCGCGGCTGGGAGCCACTGCGCTGCTGCTGCTGCCGCGGGACTGGCTCTCCAATCTGCTGAAGTTGGATTTGAGGCTCAGGAGTTTCTGCTGCATCTGAGGGAGAGTCCTGGAGCTCTGAGCGCAGCAGTTCAGGCAGGTTGGGGTGACTGTGGCGGAGGAGGACTTCCGAACGAATTCGTTCACCCGCTGACACGCGTCTTGATCCAGGCTTGTTTTGGGAAGCATAGTGGAGACGCGCTGGAGGCAGGCTTTGAAGCCTTCTCTGTAACTGTCTGCAATATCTGAAAAGACAATGAAATGTTAGTTTCTTTGTTCGAAAATGCCAAGGGTTCAGTATAAACAAATATCAAATTAAAGCGTTAAACAAGCAGAACCATAACTTACTTTTCGTGCTAACAGGGGGAATTTCGCTGAGGAATCTCACAGTCATTTCCAGTATGTCAGCTTTCTCAAGCTTGGAGTGGCGAGTCTTCTGGAGAGAAAAAAAAAAGCAAATGTTAAACATATGAGCATAAACGTTGCCTTGACATAAGCATGTGTGGAATGTGTTTCTTTTTTTTAAAGACGTATTGAAATAAATATAATAACTTACATCTCTGCCAGTGAGGGGAATGATGAGGTTTTTCAAATGGTTCAGGCTGTCGTTGATACGAGCGCGCCTTCTTTTTTCCATCAAAGGTTTCATTGTCTGGGAAGAAAACACAACACAATTAGAATCCATTCATCAAAATTAGGGTAAAACATCAGAAATGTGTTTTAAGATATTGAAGCAAATTGTAGGGACTTCGCTTACCTTTCTGAGCTCGAGAGCCTCTTTTCTTTTGGCCACAGTGAGCCTTGGAGAAAAAGATGGGAGAGTTTCGCAAATCATGTTTGGAGACATTTTCAGTTTCGTCTTTGTGCCAGAGAAGTGTCGGAAGCAGAAGTTGGAGAAGATGTGTCTCTAACGGTCGAGGGCTGCAGTATATATAGAGGGCCGTGGCGTCGGTTTACGTGCATCATGGGTACGCCCCCAAGCTATTTTCTGTCCGTGTGTTCGATGGAAACACCACAAAACTACCAAATGTATCATGATAACCATCTGTTTGCTACCCTAATCCACGCATAACAACTGCACTGCGTGTCTGCTTTATGATCCATAGACAAAATAAAACAAAATCTGCGTCCACAAGCTAAAGAAATGTGTGCGTAAAGATGCTCATGTTTGGACGCACCGAATGCTCATTCACAAAACACCAATCCTGCAAACTTTACATTTTATGTCATATTATTTAGTACACATATTTTTTTATAATTTCACAAATAATTGACGGATAGGTTGTAAAACACGGATAAATATATAGCATTTTGTATAAATATAGTGCGTAATTACGCAGTGCTCATACGTTATTGGTAGCCAAATATAACTTATATAGAATTCATTTATTTTGAGATCAAACAACGTAACACACGAAGCTTCATTACAAATTACATTATTATCCTCAGAACAATAATCTCACAGTTTGAATCCTTGAGTGTGTCTGCCTGCTAAATTAGACACGTTTGTGTAACAAGCTGAGGTTCTATTGTATTTTATTGAGTGTAATTTGCCGAAGTTTAAGAATATATCCTTAACATAAAATATACTTAAAAACAAACAACAGATATGCCCACTTTAAACAACAGGGTGCAATACATATTTTATTGGCATAGGGGGCATGCTTGCGTGTATGAAAAAGTGTCCATAGAAACAGACTCTTATTCCAATCTCATACCCAAGCCACGCTACTTTAAAACAACATCTGCTCTTTGATTTTGACAACAATAGTTTTGCATATGACGTTTTTCATGCATTTTCTGCCCGGGGGGAGTCTCTACCTGTAGTGTGTTTCCCGCTGCTGCCGACGCCTCATGTAGAGCGGTGGGGGCTGAAAACAGAGGGTGGGTTGCGAGATAGCGTGCACCTCAATCACAATAGCCACCGTGAAATATAAAACGAGCTTTCTATGGGGTTTTAACCTTTAACTCTTAAATATGTTAAGCATTACACTGTTTCCGTGTTGATGTGGTTTATTTAATAACCAACCATCCTGCATGGCGAAGTATGATTCAAACTTTATATTACAACTCTGAGATTTTCTGATTTTAAATAAAAAAACTGGAGAGACATGACAGCCCATCAAATGCCAGTGCACTCAGGGGAACCACGCGCGCCGCACGCGCCACGGAGACCAGATGGCTGTCTGTTACCGAGCCTTCAACTCCATCCCCAACCCCACCCCCCATACACTCCTCCTGCAGCACACCAGCATCATAACCAGCCTGCATCCATATCTCAGCCACACACACACACACACACACACACACACACACACACACACACACACACACACACACACACACACACACACACACACACACACACACACACACACACACACACACACACACGCTTTTTTTCAACTTTACACGCACGACACATGATCTCCACGCGGTTTTGGCGTGGAGGCCCCACCTGCATGTTTCTGATGGGTCCATGTTGTTGTCCAACTGAAATAAAGCACTCTCGCCCCCCTGTTTGGAAACTCTGTTGCAATTGTCTCCCTCGGCTTGACTCATGGATATTTTAGCGTCCAAGCTTTCTTGCAATGCGTGTTTATCAATAGGATATGGTGATGATGAGACACAAAGCTCAATCTGTTGGTGGAAATAGAGATGCTGCTCTGGAAATGCAGATTGTACGACTCCGAGGACAAGGTTCTTTTTGGAAGAGTTTTACATTAAATATAAAATAGTTTACACTGGACTGCAAACATTGCATTGAAAATCTATAAGAACATTAAGCTTTAATCTGACATGAAACCTCGCGAAATAGAAGCAGAATTACAAAATTACAATTACCAAAGAGTTAAATAAATTCAAGAATGTAAAGCAAAACTCCGCAAAGAGGCTTGGATTTCACATAGAGACTTGTTACAAATCAGTCAATGTATATTATTGTATACTAATAAATATATGTTTATTCGTATGCTGTCCATTGTTCTCCGCCCTGCATTAGATGGAGCTTGATATGTTTTCCCTTTTAAAAGAGCAGTAGGATATAATGAATGTTTGAAACCATGAACATGGAGTTGTTGGCGGATATTCAGTATCATTTAGGATATGTTTGCGACATGAAATTACAATTTAAAAAAGTCTACAAAGTCGAAATGTGAAGGTTATCATCGTGTAGACAATATTTCGTTTTTCTGCTTCAACAAAGCCAAGCGTTGTCCCGAGGCACACTTTCTGCACGCGTCCCTGACGGCCCAGTGGGATGGACGGATTGTAAGAGGGAGAGGAGGGGGTTGTTGTGGGGAGGTACACTTCTCCTCGGTTTTTCTCTTACGGTTAGAGTCCTCTTTTGTCTTTGCAGGCAAATTCGGCGTCGGTAACCCATCTGTGCAGGCCGGATAACAGGGAGCCTTTGTCTGAAAATGTTCCGACACTTCATGGGAATCACATGTGGGTTGTGGGATGGGGGAGCAACAACAAGACTCCACCTGACTTTTGCTTAAGCGTGGTGTAAACTGAGAGAAAACGGCCAGCTTCGAGGTTGTTCTCATGAGTCTCAAACAATTGGCGACGACTTATCCAACTATAACAAATACACGTTTTCTTATATGTTATGATTATGAAAGCAACTCGAGCACGACGTGAATACGTCAAGACAATCAGGGCTGCACTTGTAGGAGTATTACATTAATAAAATATACTTATTTAAGAAACGTTAATGAGGCCACGTGTTTTTCAAGTGAATATCCTTTGGTCTTCCCTTTATTTGACTGTTTTGCAAGAGAAGTCAAAGTTATCCTTCATGATAGGCCACCTGAAATCTTAACGGATTATATCCATTTTAACAATCTTGATTTTAATTATCATGAGGAAGACTCTCTGTCGCTCTTATCTACTCTTAAAACATATTCTTATTCTGTATTCTGTTATTTTAGTGGTTTTATCAAAACGAATATTTAAATGTATCAGAAAACTGTATAGAAATAGATTGCTGAACAAATTACTGTTCTTCTAGAAACAAACTGCTGTTCTATTGTCAGCGTCAGTCTGTGACTGCAGAGCATTGCACTGGTCGTCAATCCTCGTATCTGTAAGATCAATAAATACCGTTTCTTAAATAGAGTAAAGAGTTTGCAAATACACATTTTTACAACTTCACCAACCGAGCAATGGGGACTTTATATACATTTAAATGGGAACTCATTCTCTTCAGTGTGCTGTAGCCTAAAGTTACCCGTCATATCGAAAATCTTTACCAATTAAAGGACTGCAAAGATTAAGCCTTGCATCTACATTGTGAGAATACAAATAAAAATGTATAAATTAAGGTAAAGTTATATCACATTTATTCTTGACTTTGTTCCTTCTTGAATCTTCAAATCAGAATGTTTTAAAAACCTCCTCCTTATTAATACACCATGCATACCATAAACAATAAAAAATTTCATAAACTAAATAAAGTAGAAATAATTATATAAATGAATAATTCATTTAAAATGTATTTAAATGTTCTATATATTGATTGAACCGTAATTGTTTGTGTGGCGATTAACCAAACTCATCAAAGAGCTTGTTTGTTTGTGAGCATGATGTAGAAATATAATTGGTTTACACTTTTCAAATATTTTTACCACAGAAGATCCAAGTAGGATCAAATGTAGTTAATAATTGACTTTTGTGGCATGACCTAAGTGTGCATGCATTATTTGTTTGCTTCCACGTCTTGCTCCTACAGACCATAAACAGACTCATAAAAACAAGAATGGTCAAAATGAAAGCAGCAGTGGCAAACTGTCCTTTTTTTGAACAAGCTTCAAAAACACTGATCCTACAATTTCCATAATGCACGTCCATAGCAGTGATTCAATTCCTGCCTCCTAAATACATGCATCCTTTAAACCAACACCTCCAGCGTTAATACATGCTGGATTTTCAGAAAACCTGGAAGTGTCACGCCAAGCCAAAGATAATTCTTTCATCATCAGGAAGGTTTTTTTTTCATATTTTGGAAAAGGTCCCTTCTGAGCCACATAATATATTAGACAATGGTGTATACTTGATGTGCACATTTAGCTCACTCAGTTTAACTTTGCATAATTTAAATCTATCACCAGATATAAACATGTTTCCTGCAAAACGGGGTATGTTTCCTTTGGTCCAGTGCCAACATTTTCAGTGTATAGTAACTGCAGCATGGTAAAGTCTAGATAGAGATGGTGGTAATAGCAGGTCTGTCTCTTGCACAAAGCTCAGACACATGCCCAACCCCCACCGTGACCTCAGTTTGGACAATCACAATGGAACAATGTGGGTCTCATGTTTGAGGGGTTACTGTATAATGGGACAGTTTCACTTTCCTCCAATTTAAGGCAAACATTTCTTTAATGTCTCTCCTTATACCATAAGCTCAATAAAAAAAAAACATTTTAACTTAGTCATCTGCAAAGTATGACATGTTACATTTATTATAACACAAGTGGTGTAAATAATAAAACAGTAAAAACAAAAAATGAAAGGAATTGAGCAGAGTAAGCATTACGTTTGAAAATAAGTCAAGCTTTTTTTATGAGTAAAGAAAACACTTTTCTCTGCCATTTCTGTTTGATGGAGATGCAAATACAATCTCCAAGATGACTTAACCTTGATGCCTGAACAAATGTTTTTGTTTTGTGTGTTGTTTGTATATGTCCTCCACTGATAGACTCTGATCTGCATCATTGAAATAATGGCACCTCAGTGTTGCAGTCTCCAAGTTCACCACTTTGCTAGGGTTTTGGACTGTCTCCCTACTCCAGGATGCTTCCAACTACAGTGCTTAGGAAAGCTGTAGTGAGTTATACTTTATCCGAGGTGCTGGTGTTAACATTTACCTGGACAATAAGCCACACATAAGCGAGATGTTTGCCAAACTTTGTCTCATGCTGAGAAAGAGCAAACCCTGTGTCTGTAAGCCGTCTGAATAGACTAAAAATAAATCAGCAGAGCAATAAAATAATTTACAGGAAGCTATATTGCAGGTAGATTTGTGAATATATTGTGACTGTATTCTCATTAAATTACACGTTTTGAATAAATATAATGTATTTATTCAAAAATTCTCTTTATGTATGTTGACCATAAAATGTTCCTTCAAGTCTGACACCCAACACTTTGGCCTCTTAAGTCTACTCAATGGCTACCCCTTGTAGCTTTGAGCTGGCCTCGAGCCAACTCTCAGACTGAGTTGTTCAATTTAAGCTTGAATTGAGAGACCAATTCGGAAACCAACATTTGCTCTTCTTGAAGCATTTTGTTTAACTAAATTCTGCTGCTACATACATTCTTCAGCCTAAACAACATTGCACAGATTGTTTTTCCAAAAAATACCGAATCCTTTCTCACGTGGAGGTCCAAGCTGCCCTGTGGAACTCCGCATTGGTCTGTATTGTAATGTCTGACAGCACACCACACAAATAAATTCATTCTAATTATTGCTTTAGTTTTAAATACAGTTTTCCAATTTACAAATAAATGATCAGTCTATAATTGTAATGCTTATTTTAACAGTGAGAATTAAAATATCCAAAAGAAAATCCAGAAAATGACATTTTATAAAAGATAAACATTTATTAGCATTTAACTGTGGGAAATAAGTATTTGATCCCCTTGCAAAACATGTCTTAGAACTTGGTGGAGAAACCCTTGTTGGACGCACAGAGGTCAGACGCTTCTTGTAGTTGGTCTCCAGGTTTGTGTACATCTCAGAAAGGATTTTGGTCCACTCCTCTCTGAAGATCCTCTCCAAATCCTTAAGGTTTTGAGGCTGATGCTTGGCATCTCGAAACTTCAGCTCCCAGATTGTATATGGGATTAAGGTCCGCAGGCTGGTTAGGCCACTCCCTCACCTAAATGTGCTTCTTCTTTATCCACTCCTGTGTTGCCTTGGCCGTATGTTCAGGGTCATTGTTGTCCTGGAAAACCCATCCATGACCCATTTTCAGTGTTCTAGCTGAGGGAAAGAGGCTATCAGCCAAAATCTTACGGTACATGGCCCCGTACATCCTCTCTTCGATGAAGTTGTCCTGTCCCCTTAGCAGAGAAACACCCCCAAAGCATAATGTTTCCACCTCCATGCTTGACGGTGGGGATGGTGTTCTTGGGGTTATAGTCAGCATTTCTCTTCCTCCAAACACGTGTCAAGTTGATGACAAAGATCTACATTTTGGTTTCATCCCCTAGCAGCTTCTCTCAAGCCTTCTCTGAATCATTCAGATCGTCATTGACAAACTTCAGGCGGACCTGTACATGTGCCTTCTTGAGGAGGGGGACTTTGAGGCTGCTGCAGGATTTGATCCATTGTGGTGTAGTCTGTTACCAATAGTTTTCTTGGTGAATGTGGTCCCAGCTGCCTTGAGATCATTAACAAGTTCCTCCCGTGTAGTTCTAGGCTGATCCCTCAACTTTCTCATGATCATCGATACTCCATGGGGCGAGATCTTGTATGGAGCCCCAGACTGAGGGCGATTGATGCTCATTTTCTTTTTCTTCCATTTCCGAATAATCGCTCCAACAGTTGTCTCCTTCTCACCAAGCTGCTTTCTGATGGTCTTGTAGCCAATCCCAGCCTTGTGCAGGTCTATACAATCTTGTCCCTGAGGTCCTTAGACAGCTCTTTAGTCTTGCCCATGCTGGAGAGGTTGGAATCTGATTGATTGATTCTGTGGACAGGTGTCTTTTGTAGGCAACAAAATTCATATTAGGATTACTTTCCCAAAGGAAATGGATTTATGTGACCAGTCTGTTGGAGCCCGAATTCTTGTTGGTTGCAAGGGGATCAAATAGTTATTTCCCACAGTTGAATGCAAATACATTTTTATCTTTTACATAATGTCAATTTCTGGATTTTCTTTTTGATATTCTTACCCTTACTGTTAAAATAAACCTACCATTAGAATTAAACTGTTCATTTCTTTTTAAGTGGGCAAACTTACAAAATCTGCAAGGGATCAAATACTTATTTCCTCCACAATTTGCATGTTGGAAATCAGGGTTGATACTGTTTGAAATACAGGTAGGCTACATCTCAATAAATTAGAATATCATGGAAAAGTTAATTCATTTCAGTATTTCTATTTAAAAAGTGAAACTCATACACATTCAGTTTCTCCGAAAAGAATATTACATAAGACCAATAAAAAAGGATTTTAAATACAGAAATGTTCATGTTTCTGCTCTCAGTATTTGGTTGGGCCTCCTTTTGCATGAATTACTGCATCCATGCGGCGGGGCATGGAGGTGGTCAGCCTGTGGCACAGCTGAGGTTTGATGGAAGCCCAGTTGGCCTCAATAGCGGCCTTCCTGTCGTCTGCGTTGTTGGGTCTTGTGTCTCTCATCTTCCTCTTGACAATACCCCATAGCTTGTATGGGGTTCAGGTCAGGCGAGTTTGCTGGCCAATGAAGCACAGTGGTCCATGGTCATTCACCCAGCCAAGTCCTGCTGGAAAATGACACAGATGCCTACTACAAATACACCCTCCAAGATTAATTAACCTTGCTGCCTGAACAAACTTTGTGTTTTATATGTTAGGGTCAACTTGCGTCGTTACACAGACTCATCCACTGATACACTCTGATCTGCATCGTTGAAATAGTGTCACCTCAGAGTGGCTTGACACGAGGAATGCGACACTTGTAGCCCATGTCCTGGATACATCTGTGTATGGTGGCTCTTGATGCACTGACTCCAGCCTCAGTCCACTCTTTGAGAAGCTCCCCCAGATTTTTGAATGGCATTTGCTAGACAATCCTCTCAAGTCTGCGGCCATCTCTATTGCTTGTGCACCTTTTCCTACCACACTTTTTCCTTCCACTCATATTTCTATAAATATGCTTGGATACAACTCTGTGGACATCCAGATTCTTTAGCAATGACCTTTTGAGGCTGTGTCAACGACTGTCTTCTGGAAAACGGTCAGGTCAGCAGTCTTCCCCATCATTGTGAAGCATACTGAACCAGATTGAGAGACCATTTGAAGGCTCAGGAAACCTTTGCAAGTGTTTTGAGTTAATTTGCTGATTGTGAGTGTGACACTGTGAGTCTACAATATTGAACTTTTTTCAATATTCAGATTTTCTGAGATATTGGATTTTGTATTAGCTGTAGGCTGAAATCATCAAGATTAAAATAAATAAACAGTTGAAATAATTCACTTTATGTAAAATTAGTCTATATAATATATGAGTTTTACTTTTTAAATAGAATTGCTGAAATCAATCAACTTTTCCACGATATTCTAGTTTATTGAGATGTACCTTTAAGTATTGCTAAATATTTTTCAAATACAATCCACTCCATACGTTTGCTCAAAACAGGCAGCACTAATGGCCATGATTCCCTGCTATTTTGTGGTATGAGTAAGCTTTGCTATTTTACAGTTTTTTCAGTAATTTCCTTAGATACATTTGAATGTATGCTTTAAAGCACCGCGCTTTAGCGTGTTCTATGCATTATCAATGACCATTTCCAATAGAATATCATAAGTCTTATATACATTTCCTACCTCATGTGAGCCACTAGTTTTGTCAGTTCACCACAGTTCAGTCTGACAGTCAACCTGAAAAGACATAAAATGAACAAATGCTTGAAGAGGTTCTTCCTGAAACGGACAAAACAAAATACATTTATAATAGATAACTGACCAAATATTTTGTATTAGTCCGTAGCTCTAAATCTGATCAAAACCCATGTATCGCAATGTCACTTGACGAGGATAAGGAGTTTCAGCAATACTTGTTTGAGACAATGAAAAGGAAGTTGTTAAATGTAGATTTTAAAATCACCTGCTTGGTCAAATGACTCTTGAGACAACCAGCACGAATACGATTTAACCCAGCTCCAGCAAGTTCTTTCTATCACGCAGCACTGAAAAGCATTTTTGCCTCTGGCTTGTATTATTAACTGTTGCCACTGAATCGCAAACTTCGTCTTTTAACGCTAATGATATATCATTATACCTATCCAGTCAAGACAAATCTATCTCGACTTTGACATTATGCACTGAGATAATATGGTACATTTTCCAGTGTCACGCTTCTTAACACCAGCGCTCATGTTAAACATCCTGGTAATATGTCTCAGTGCTGCCCTAACCACATCACATACTTTGGACAAAAAATGTCTGCCTTATACAACCATTACTAAAAAAGGGGATTTTAAGCGCTGGATGGAATAACATTTGTCTTGTGAAATAACTGCATCAAAATTAAAACATTGCCAAAATTATAATGTTGAGTTTTTCCTACTGGGTATCACAAATCAGAGCAGTATGGACATGGCAAGCAGTGCAAGCACACTCACTTAAAGCATAATGGAAACAAATTGAACTGCATCACATAAGGTTAAATTGGAATTTACATCCACGCTTTAAATGATGTCCTTATACACAATCTCCAACACTGATCATACAAATTTGGCAACAAGTTAAGGATAAAAGTGTATTAACAACATATGTCCTCTTTTCACATAAATCAATTTGTATCTAATGCCTTCAGAGATGGCCTTGCAAAACTTTGGTTTCCCAAAGTTATCAAAATGTAAGGGATTCTGTTAAAGATGTGGTTCTTTAGACTTTTAAGGGCTCGTAGAGCTCTTCCCTACAGACACAGCACTCACAGGTTAGGCACTTTATCATTTAAAACAAGATGGCCATTGCATTATTAAAATAATTGCCTCTACCTAATTGTGTGCATTCAGCAGTTGTTATCTTAACAACTCAGGGATTGTTCAAATCATATACAGTATAACTGTTAGGAGTCAGAAACCAAATTGGAATAAGTCATTTAGAAGTGAAATGGGAAGCACGATATAGTCCGTTTTTATTCTTTGAACAATAGACATAACATTACTAATAGAATGTATTGTACTCCTGACTGGCTGCAGAAAATAAATCACCAGTAGGCTACTTCCAGTTATAACCAAGAAGCAAAACTGATACGTTTTGGGTCTGCACATGTCTAAAGTACTGTATTTGAACTCTAAACTCTATCGGCTTGATCCCCCAAAAAATAACATTTCTGGCCAAAAAATATTTATTATTTATTTATTTAGATTAAAAAAAAAAATAGGAGAGCCCTAATCACAGCCAACACATGCACAGCCATGCAATGGAAAAAGGATCTGGCATTATGTGATGATGATTATAATAATAATATTCTTGTTCCGTGTTGCATTATTCGGCAAAATGTCAGACACCATATAAATGCATACCTGCATAATGCTTTATTGTATCTTATACAAAGCCATGAGTTTAAAAAGTATATAAAATAATACTGAAACTGCTCATTTTCTTTTGCAACAAAAGTGTTTTTTTTCATAATAGAACTGCACTGAGAAACATCAACTTCAGGTTGTGCAATCATGTGTGTATTCTTGAAGAAACACATGAGAAACAGAAGTAGGATGCCTAGGAAATTATTTAGTAAATGTGGTGAATTCAAGGTATGCACAGAGAATAACCATGTGACAATAGTCAGATCACGAGTTATAAACAAATAATAAAAGTATAAGCCTGCTACAATCACAGGGCTAAAAACAATTACTTAAATAATCGTATGGTAAAAGTCCTCAGGAACACGTTTTTTTTTGGTGTCGTTAAATCTGTCATTGTAATTCAAAACTGCAGTCATCTCAGTGTGTGTCCACTCAAACAACCAGTCGAACTTTTTCCCACCAATTTGGCGGCAACTAGAGGGGCGCCTCTCATGTGCGACAATAGAGCAGCTGCTGAGCCTCAATAGGCTCAGGGTGACCTGCGGCTTTATGCGTTTGCGCGCCTTTTTCATTCCTTTCATATTCTGAGATATCTCTTATTGAGACGTCAGGGTTTAATGATTCAATCAACATCCGCCGATCACCACAACATTAAAAGATCAAACATCACAACCATATTCGAGAAATGTACATTTATTGAAAAGCTTGTGTCAATGGCAAAACATTTGAAGTGTCGCAAAACATCTTTTTTTTCATAACGTCAAAGAAATATACAGTAGGCCTCTATATTCCTATTTAACACATAGTGTTTACAGACTATTCTTTTGCACAGACCAAAATACTTTTAAGTCCATAGTGCAAACCTCAAACAAAATAACCCTTGGGGTTTTACAAAAGTGTTGTCTACAACCCATATCTTTGAAACCCCAAAGAGGATTGCATTATAAAAAGCCCTTGGACTTCCGTTTCTTTAAGATCTGTGCTCGTCTGCTCTCTAGCATTGAACAAAATGATCCAAATGCTGAATTACATTATTGTACAGCATCTTCAACAATTCTTATTTGCTAAGACTTATTATATTGGAATACAAATAGCATAAATAACATCACAAAATAAATAACAAGTAATGAGTGTCCGCCTAATCTACCAAGGTCTCCACATGGCAGCGCTGACTGCCTGTGGGCCGGGCAGTGCGCGGCTGGGAGCCACTGCGCTGCTGCTGCTGCCGCGGGACTGGCTCTCCAGTCTGGAGCTGAAGCTGGATTTGAGGCTCAGGAGTTTCTGTTGCATCTGAGGGAGAGTACTGGAGCTCTGAGCGCAGCAGTTCAGGCAGGTTGGGGTGACTGTGGCGGAGGAGGACTGCTGAACGAATTCGTTCACCCGCTGACACGCGTCTTGATCCAGGCTTGTTTTGGGAAGCATAGTGGAGACGCGCTGGAGGCAGGCTTTGAAACCTTCTCTGTAACTGTCTGCGGAATCTGGAGGGAGAAGAGAGTTGATTAGTGACTTGAACTTCATGTGCAAAATATAATCTAAAAAATGACAGTTCGTGCAAAGCATATCATGGTTCAAGGGAAGATGCGTACCTTTGACAGGAGTGGAAGGAAGGTCTCTGAGGAAGCGGACGGTCATTTCCAAAATATCAGCTTTCTCCAACTTGGAGTAGCGAGCGTTGTCTTTGCCAACCAGAGGAAGGATGAGACTTTTCAAATGACTCAGACTGTCGTTGATACGAGCACGCCTTTTCTTTTCCAACAAGGGCTTGAGAGTCTGGAAGAAATTAGGAAAAATCGTTAATTCAGCTGCACATTTACGAGTCAGATGAGAAAACATTTCCAGTAACAAAACGAACTATACAGTTTCTGTTCTTCTCTTACCTTTCTCAGTTCGTTGGCTTGTTTTCTTTGGGCCACGGTGGACCTGGCAGGGAGGGGCTGGTCGGCCTCGGTAGTGATGCTGGGACTCATTTTTTTGTAGCTTGTTGCTTTGCTTATTGAGGGGAGATAGTTGCTCTTGGATCTGCTGAGCTGAAGTGTGCCTCGGAGCTGCAGAGCCTCCTATTTATGTGGCTCCGGAGCGTCAGAGGGGAGGGACCACAAGCCCTCCTGCTGGGGGTCTGACATGAGGGGGGCGATGCCTTGGGGACCTGTCTGGACCATCTGGTCCCGGTGGGACCCTGCGATCACCGCTGGTATGCGAAGTTTGGTGATGATGTTGCGCTATATTGTGTTCAAAATGTAAAGCTTTAACGTTTTTCCAAGATCCAATTACGTATGCAAGCAATATGACGACGCCGTTTTTCCGATAGAGGTCGTATCGGATAGCTTTTTGTTAAAAGAAATACAGCAAAGAATGTGATTTACTTGTCTGGCATTGTTTTTAAATTGACAATATTTCTGTTTATTAGGTTGTTTTTATAATTTTGTATCGAACATGTAACACATTTGAGCGTCAAATGTGGTTAAAGAACTTTCAAGTTTAATGAGATACATCGTTCTTGTACCAAGTTGAACTGCTATAAATGAACAATTCAAAAGTAATATAATGATAGAGAATAGAGACATATATGTAGTCACTTTATATGCTTATGAATGATTTGCCAACCAGCCACAATAACAACCAGACGAGTGGCTCTGAGGTGACAAGCCTAATCTATTCCTACAATTAATAAACCAGATACCCAAGCCACGCTATGTATGGATTAACATCTGCTTGTGGACCATCAGCAGCTTGTTTCCAATATCAACAATAGTGTCTACCTGGAGCACTGGGGGAGGAGACTGGGTGACGTAAAAACAGACGCAGAGAGATGCGTATGTGTGCGGAATAGGGGTGTAGTTTATCAATACAAAGGAGTAATGCAGTAACGAGCCTGTTTTAACAAAGCATATAAAGGGAGAGGAATAGGCATAATGTTATAGAACAAAACTTTCTTAAAACTATTTAAACATTGTGGGATTATATTTGAACTCAATGAAAATGAATTTTATTTTAGCTATTTCATCATCTTCAAATACTTTTTTATATCTCCTTTGCTGACTATTACAGCAGGCATAGTGCAGTGAGATGCCAGTAGGATTCACGCGTTCGGCACGCGCCACAACTGCGCAACAGATGGGAACCCCTCCCCCTCTCCTGCCTATCTTCCGTCTCTCCACACCACACACACTCCCCTGTTTCCCACTGGTGCACCACTCTGCTGCTGCTCCCATCAGCATCCTCTTTGACCCCCTCATCATGTGTAGCCAGCTACGTTTTTTTTCTTTTTTTCGAGGAGGGGGGATGTAGCAGCAGACAGACACAATGGCCCAGTTATATACCAATACATTAGTACGAATAAAACAGAGTGTGTACCAAAGTACACACTGCGCAACAACATGCTTAAAAGGAAGGCTAACAAGTATGAATTCACAAAAGCATCAAATAAACTATCTAGATTTAAGATATGGCAAAGACCAAATGTACGCACAACATTTACGCACGCAATTGTTTACTGAGGCACTTTCAACCTAAAGGCTTTAGGCTTTAAAAAGCGCGGGAACATACTTGAAGCACTGAAATGTCAATTTAATGTCAGTTTATTTGAGACAGAGATAGTTTTAAATGATCCTATCGTTTTGGTTAAGATGACGCTGCTCTTCGGCTGCAAGCTGTCTTTTTGTAGTTCGGGGGTTTTCATCCCTCTTTTTTCAAACATGAAACAGGCTACGCTGTTTTGCACGCGTCCTTCCCCAAGGGGCCCCAAATAACTGCCATCAAGTCGAGTCTGGGAACTGCCCTTCGAGATAAAACCCAGAAAAAGTGCATGAGAGGCTTCGGTTAGGAAACCTTTTTGTCCTGTTTTCAGCGTGGGTATCCATCTGTGCAAGCTGAGAGAACAGAGATCTTTTGTTGAAGCGGGTACAGAATATAAAGGACTTTTACAGCAACTTTATGAGACATGGATATGATTTGCCTTTTTGTCTTCTTTCACTCAAACCACATTGAGTCCAACAGCTGACTATATCAAGTTTTAGATACATATAAGAAATAGTAGCAGCATGTTCCAATACATATGATTAGTCATTTTCATTAAAAAGTATTACAAATATATAATATCGACAATTTTAGGTTAGAGGTATTGAGGTTGTATTATAAGTATTCAGTAAAAAAAACATCTCAAATCCTAATCCTTGATATGGTGAAGGCAATTCTTATAAGTGAGAATGTAATCGTATAAACGGCATGAGACTGACACGAGCCACAGCGATCAGACAGATGGAGCCAGCGCGTGCTTACTGATGCGTGAACCAAAGCGCACGGACTCCCTGGCTGGTGAAGGTGATGGTTTCCACTGCGGCTGCATGGAAGCTTCCAGACTTCTGGGTTCTCCTGACTAGCTGAAACGATGTCTGGCATGGCATCCCAAGCTTAAAACTATGCCAACATTATCCGCATCATACCGAGGCATTGACTGCTGTTTGTCTATAGCATCGAGACAACAAAGAAGCATTTCATTGAGTTTCCTGCAGTTTGTGAATCAATTCGCTTTAACATTAAAATAAAAGTTATTTAGTTACTACGCTTACTTGTTTCTATTCATTTGCCATAGAACAATAGAAAATGTGAGCATTTGCATGCTGTTACAAATAAATTATTTGAAAATCCGTTTCCTTTTAAAATAAATTGTGTTTGTATCGTCGCTTCTGTTTTTCTTGTAAAAAACAACAATGAAATGCAAGTCAGCTTATACAAACCTTATTGCACTGAGGTATGTTTCTTTTCTTATACATGAGCCATGTTTAATCAAAATAAATGATACAGTTATCACATCCATGCCAATAAAGTATATTTAATTGAAATGTGTTTATTGAGATACATTTGATCAGTCTGTGTTGTTAGTGTAGTGTGTATAGCATAGTAAAGTATGTATAGTCAAATAGTTATTGATTCATAGTTCAAATGTAAGGATGAGGCATTGCAACAGCATACCTTACTGCTATCACTGCCTCTATGGGTTTATCATTTGTGAGTGTATACAACTGTTTTTTTTTTTAAGTTGTTACTTAAACGGGGAGCATAAACTATACCGAGATCAATATTTGAAAGCCAGTTTTAAATGATAATATAGAAATATAAAAAATGAGTTCCTCAGTCTAATAACATAAGTTTATGTTGACCAAGTTGATAAAATGGGATATTTGAAGAAATACAGAGTCATTAAATAATCGTAAAGGCTTTAACTTTAAGAATTTCGGAATCATCAAGTCTAGTAACTCTGCAGTGTCTTACCCATCACACTAGAGTGATGGGGTAAGACGCAGATACAAATAAGTCACAATGAATAGCATAGTCCTTATTGTTCAAGCCATATTAAGATTGTAAGTGATAAAACAATAACTTGGGATTTAGACATTGGAAAAAAGGACAATCAAGCAACTCATATACACAGAGAAGTGTTGTGCTTTTCCTATAATTTTCTATTTACTGACAGAATAAATTAAGCTTACAGCCTCTCTTGTTACTGCCGGAACAGTGTGGAGAATAACTGGATTCACAAGGGAAAAGGACAGGACAGTGTTTTGTTGTGTAATGTTTCAATAAAACTGTGTCAAATACCAAAAAAGAACGTCTCTGGATATGTCTTGTTCTGAGAAGCACCTGATTCAGATGCACACAGGTAAAGATGTGCAGAGAACCCCTTGATATCACAGCGGATGTGATACTGGGCTGATCCCTGGACTCTTTTTTAAAAGGCTGCTTCACCACAAGTTTATTATAAATTCACTTTTTAGGTTGTACATATTTTTCCTAGCAGCAGCAATCCAGAAATTATCCTTTGCTATAAAATGCCATTATACTTTAAAAACATCTCAGTTTTCTTTCTGTGAATCCCTCTCCACTCTCAGATGAAATGGCTGCATTGCTATTCAAGCAGCTTGGACAGGGAATTATTTAGTAGATGCCGGATTTTGTTTCCCCCAAAAAGAAGTGATCTTAACTGACTGTTCTAGCTCCAATATCAAAAGCCCTCCCATCCCCCCACTCAGGTGGATAAGGGCACCCGAACCCAAACTGTATTCATCACAGAGCCTTGCCTCTCTACAGCGACATCATGCAGTAAGCAGTAAAATCAGGCAGAATAGAACAACGGCCAAGCATCACATTGACTAAAACAAATAAAGAGAAAGCTATTAAATATGTAAGTGTGTTAAAAAAATAAAAAATAAATGCAGAACAGACAGAGAATTATATTATATGAAATATCTATAAAATGTGTCACCTAACAAAAGTCAAGGGTTGTTGTCAGTTGAAGATGGGAACCGCTTTATTGCAGCCTCACCCTGCCTAAATAGTGGTCACGAAGATAAGTTAATATTCTTTATTTCCAAAATAATGCTGTGAAGCACAACACTACAAACAATTTTTAGTGATACTAAAAACACAATAAAGGGTGATCGAGCAGTACTCTGAAGCTCCCGTACTCCCGTAGCTTTCACCCACTTCAGGAGATGTAGTTTATTCTGACTTTGAGGTACTTTTCAATTAACATCCATGGAAGACAAGGAACAATTAACAGGTCATGATTTGTTGGGTGATAACTGTCCATGGTGCTGAAGGTAGAGTTTTAACAGGGAAAAGCTGGTGCTACATTTGAGCTCTGAATTCGACCATTCAGGACTGGCAGTGTTATGTTCGTCTCCACAAAAGAGGCTCAGGATCACAGACTTTTCTGTCTTTTCTTTCAAGCCCCACACACCTTACTAGCCTGGAAATCTGCATGAGATGTATCTTGAGCTGGAAATGGTATTTCTACATTTGAACCATCCTGAGAGGATCCAACCAACATCCTGGTTAACCCGCTGACACCAACACATTGGCTCTATTAAAGGAAAAAATCGAATTAAAAGATGAATCTTAATGCACCAAATATATTTTCTTGAGTGAAATGCAACAAAAGACACATTTTGGCATAAGTTCAAATAAAACTCTGTGGCCACTTGCAGTACCTGTACAATCTCATGCATCTAATAGAAGATAATTGCCATGAAATATAGGTGATAATTATTCTTTAAGAGTATTAGTGAACATATGAATGTGCGTTATTGGTGTTTCTAATATTTCAAGCAAACACCTAATCTTTCAAAAAGTAGAATTCATGGGAGGGCAGTTGTAGCTGATGAATTTGGTGGGAGGGTGGGTGCACACAGGAAGTCAAAAGTGACCCTTTATAAATATAAATGTGTTATTTGACTTTATAAATGTAAAAATATAGATAACTTGTTTCAAAAAGCTTTTGCATATCCTTTTTTAGAACAAATTGTGGTTTTGTCAAAGCACTTATGAGACACAGTCACTTCTCTATGCAAAGGAAGACCTATCAACATTTGCCAAAAAGCTTCCCAAGCTTAAAACAACGCTAGTTTCATAACGCATGATCTGCCACACCAGTGACAAAAAGACAAACTTGTTTTTTCCTGCACGAAGTCTGCGACGGCATCCCTACATGTCACGTGTGCATGAGATAACAAAAGATGCGGACAAATTATACTCTTTAAATAAAACACGACTATGCAGCACAAATGATGCAGGAACAAAAAATACAATAAAGGATATTATGCCTTTAGAATTAGATATTTAGAATGTGGTATTTAGATCCAAGAATGTATTATAATGATGTCACATAAGCTGCCTCATCTCTTCTCAACATTGCTTTTATCAAATGTTTCGCGTTTACTCGCTTTATTAGACCAAAGTATATTGGTTGCTAAACAGAAACACTTAAAAACCCAGAGCTGAGACTGCACTTCACGTTGTATTACTTTTTATTATAAGCGGTTCTAAAACCGGAAAAGCTATAAATATGCGGTAAAACATAGAGAAAAATAAAGGCTGCATTAGAAAGATCTTAATTATGGTTCTCTAAACATACTGTATAAAAGAAAGACTGATAAAGTTTCGTAAATGTCATGCAAACACTAAATAAATGTGTCTATCACTTCATATACGCTTTTACATTTAATAAATCCATTGTCCTCCCTGTCGCCTGATGAAAATGACGTATATTACAGACGGTGCAAAGCATCGAGGCTGGCGTCGTTTTCAGAGAAGCATTTTTGCGTAATTGTGCATTGCATAAAACAGAATGATGGCTCAGACAGGATTTGAATATCACACCAAGCCTAACAAAGCTAAAAGCCAAGCTGCAGCACACATCTGGTGGCGCACATTTGTTTTGCTCTTCAAAGTTGACAAAGGTAAACTCATAGCGTCGCATGGGCTTCTCAACCAATAGCTGTCCAGCTCTGGCAGGATTCATGCACCTTAGTGCACCCATGCTACAATGCCAGCTCTCTAGCAATCTATTAATGAACAGACGTGTATCGTAAAAAGAGACACAATGTAAAGGTTTGGGGGAAAATATGCTGTTTATATGTTCGTCTTTTCGTTATGGAAAGAGGAATTGGACAGGAAGGACAGGTTTGTTGGCGGGGTTTTTGAATATTGGATGAAGGGGATCCATTGTGCCGCCATATCACGGGCACGAGAACAGCACGAGCCAGGCAAACAAAGGCACCAGATGGCTTTCCTGCTCCGATAAATTATTTTGAAGGTACAGAGATACAAGGGTCATTAAGAGTTGTCTGGGGGGAAATCAAAGAGTGGAGGGTTAATCACAAAAACAAATTAATATCAAGTTATTCTATATTGCAGCAGTGTCCACTGTCCACTATATCGAAGACAAATATTCAGATAATTATAAAGCAGTTTGTTGTGTTACAAAAAGAGATATAAAGAAAAATACAAAAACGAGATGAGCAAATATTCAAAATTGTTGCTATAGGATATTTATGGCATTTGCAAAGATATATGGAATATGTTATTTCATTTTGAATAAAACAAAATGTACTTCGAAACAAATAAGAAATACATTTCTTTCTTTTGATCCAATATCTCTTGCAAGAAAATTCCAAAATAATAAAACGGGGTTATAAAGAATTAACGAATAGAATTTAAAATCTTAAAATGTTGTATAGTCTATATTTCCGTTGCATGCTCGGTCTTGCAGGGGTTGTTTGGGGAGTGCATCAGAGCCATGGGAGGGCGTGACCTGCACGAGGTTCCGCCCACAGAGGAAACGCGTCTCTGTAATTTGTCCTCATACCTAGTGCAGTAAAAGGGCGCTCAATACAACTTCAGTTTTCAACCAGCAAAGACCTGCACGCAGCGCCGCATGGCCTTTAATCGACGAGTCATACCATGGTAGGCCTGTGTTATTTTTACATTTTACAAACGTGATATTATATTTATAGCTTTTGTGTTTTGGAAATGTTGTTTATGTTTAGTATGTAGTCTATTTAGGACTTAATTGAATCTGTTGAGAACGTGATTTACATGGAATTTCAGCCATTTATATTGTCTAAATTTGCTTTTATGTTATGGTAAATGTTTATTGATTAATACGTGAATGAATTTGTATGTATTAATCTAACGCTGTCTAAGCTCGAATAATAAGGTTTAAAAAACCCTAAATTAATGTTTAACTGTAACACGTGACTGAATGTTTACATGAGATGTTATAGCATTGCAACAGCTGAAGATAGTCTTCTTTTATTTCTTAATTATTTACATTTCTTGTTTGGGGTTCAGCTTTTATGATGTACAGTTAGTTACAGTAAGTGTAGGCAACAGTTTAATAACTGCACTGACATTGTTTGTCCAACAGAAAAGGACCAAAATAAACAATTAAAATCTAAACACATTTCCAGTCATTAGTGGTCTCGAACTTTTTGGACCTCTCACTGTGAGCTTCATTTTTAAAATGCCTGTCTTGTCAAATCACTTATCCTGTTTCTGTCAGTCTAATGGCCTGAGTGTGAGAAAGTCTGACTGTAGAAATTCTCACTGCAGCTCACGGATGACTGGGTCCCTGTGGGAGACACATCACGCCTGCATGGTGAGTTCAAGGGGACAGAAGACATTAACTAATGTTGAGAAGGGAACAACCCCCCAAATTGACCGTTCATTCAGAAACATGGCATGTTTTTTCCTGCTTTTGTTATAATGCTGTTGGATATTTGTAGAATGTTGCATTGTTCAAGGGGTGACAAGGAAACAAACAATGTTTCTTCAACTAGAATATGCAGAAAACGTGACTTTTGTCTGGATGGTATTTATATACTTCTATATTTTTAACTTCAGTGAAAAAAACCTCAAATTCAGCACATTTTAAATATTTGTATACAAAAATGCTAAGTAAGCTCATTTACAGTATAGACAAAACGTAAAGAGTATAGTCAGTATTCAGAAACTATAACTCCAGTGTTTATTTATTATAACCAGCATCCAAGAAGAGCTTGACTTAAAATGACCCTTATTTACAGTATGTCCAAGTGTTTTAAATGTAACTCTGAAATGTATTACAATTGTAAATGTAAAATGTTTTATTTTTAACTAGATTATAAAATGTATTGTTTTAAAATAAACTTAATGTAGTGTCCTGTATAGCAAAACATTTACAGGACATATAGCTTACATGATTAATTTTAAATGAGTCAGTTATTAAATAAATTGCAGCTCCAGCTAGAACATTTCAATGCAAGACTGCAAGAAAGACAGAAAGAAAGCAAGTCCGCATTTAAGAAGAAAGACAGAAAAACAGAAAGAGAAAAAGAAAGACAGACAAAGAAAGATAGAAAGAAAGACAGAAGGACAACATTTAAGAAAAAAGACAGAAAGAATTAAGGAAAACATTTAAGAAAAAAGACAGAAAGAAAAACAAAGAAAGAAAGAACGAAAGGGAGAAAGAAAAAATAAACAAAGAAATATTCATGGAAAGATGCAACCTTTGGAGATGGATGAAAAAGGTTAATAAAGAAATGTCCTCTGTGTTTGTTGGTCTTTTTTCAGCTGTTAAATAAAGATGATTTGGTCTGGTCTCCTTTTTTAAAAACTGAACCTCTTGTAATATATGATGGGGAATTATTATTATTACTTCTATTACTATTATAAGAATTGTATTTGATATATTAAGGTAAAGACCTGCTTCACTTTTCGGTTTAACATACACTGAAGGCATCCTCCCTACACGCGCCCAGGTTTACTGAAGAAAAGCAATTACTGCAGAGCACGCGCCAACCAGCTGGGCCGTTGCAGATGGGCGCGAGGAGCTGCTTTATACATAGTCATGTATGCATATGATTTTGACATAACCTTGTTTTGATTCAAATATGGAGTAAATTGAGAAAATAAAAATATATGAGTTACTATCATTATTACTATCATTATTATTATTATTATTATTATTATTAGCGACCCAAGTAAGACAATTTAAACTAAAATAAATCATAAAAATATTTAAACTCGTCCTTTCAAATATATGTCTCTGTGTTAGCCATTAAAAATATACTTTTATTACGTTTCTACGGCAGGCATAGCTTGCACTTAGGAAAGCACACGTCAATTATTCACTTTAATCAGTGAATTCTGTGTGTTTTCGCTGGGACGTTACCTGCTGTTTTAATGGCTTTGGGGCATGAAAGGTTGCAAACAAGGCAGTGGGTTTGTATGCGCTATAATAAGCAGCATGAACTTGAGAAGAAAATGTCCGGATTTGAATGTTCCCGCGCAGCAGCAGATGTGACTACACAATAGATGAGGCCCACGCCTGAATAATTGAGTCCAATTTGAATAACTGTCGCATGTCTGACGCGTGCAAGAAATCTCCCAGCTTTCCCAGGCTTTGTAGGAAAACCGTTGGCAGCCCCTTTCCAGTTCAATAGGGATTTAGCCTCTGATTGCTTGAAGTTGTGGGAACGTCTTTAACGAAGCCTGGGAAAAGACTCCAGATCTACACATGATTACATCCTGTGTTAAAACCTTTATTATAAAGGTGCCTAACATCAGCAGCTGCACCAAAAACTGCCCTGCTCTTATGTCGGGACTGCAATTACCAAACTGGCAAATAAATCAGCCTAACAGAATAGTGGATAGCCTATATAAACATACTTTCAAGACAGTATGTCTAGCCGTATAGTTAATACCCATTTAAATGTTTTTCTTTAATGTCACATTCTGTGTAGGCCTATCGATTCGTGCCATAATATATGTTTTAAACTGGAAGGTATAAACAAGCAAAACGAAAAAGTTGTTATTGCAACCACATATGTTATATTAAATTCTGTCTCGGTTTACACATTGAAAAATAAATATGATAGCTTGCTAGAACACCAATAAATAGCTTAATCCAACAATTTTGTTATCGTTCAAATTGGTCTTATCATATCTGTCTTTACTTATGTTATTTATAGGATACCTAATAACTCCTGCATAAATAACTCCTGTAAAAAGAAAGATATGCCCCCCCCCCCCCCCCCGAATCGTGTTAAGGAGTTATTATTGTCCTTATTCTTTGGGGAATTGTACCATTAGTCAGACTCGTGGGAATTTCCCCCAACACCTCCTCCCCCAAATCGGCGCGTGGTGTCTATGACAGTTGGATCGGTGCAACAGATGGACCGGAGAGGCACGCGCCAAGCACGAGCCCATGAGCCCCCTCCCACTCAGCAGCAAACCCACCCACATCAGGCAGGAGCCGACTAAGCGCGAAATCACTCAACCTAATCTGACAGTGAAGGCGCAGAAAATGTGAAACATGGAGTATAGGTCTCGGAGTTTTCTTGTTAGAAAATCATCCCATGAAAATAAAAAAGCCTTCCAAACAGATATGAACACATAAACAAGACCTCTAAAACTATACTGTCTTGCATTTAATAAACTATTACATTGTGTTTCAAATGAAGCCTCCAGAGCACTTATAATACTTACTTACTAACACTTACAAATATGTGATGAAACGGAACGTTACTTCAGTTTTGATATTAGTCGTTATTCAGTTATCCTAACGTGTGTGTGAGGTAACTACAGTGATTTAGAGAAGCCAATACAAAATGTCCACTTGACACCTGAATATCTCAGGTGCATCTAGTCAACATGAAGCTTTCATGCCACCGTTTGGTGACCAAAAGTATTACAGTTCGTCAAATTCATGGTTATATCCAAATACTGAATCCAAATATCCATAGAACAAGTTCAGTCAAACCAAACTAAGATCATATTTTGTCTTATTTGACCAGCTTACATGCAAGGGGCAGTATGAGTAAATTGATTCACAGAGAAACATGTTAACGGATTATACGTGAAAGCTTTGGATGAGTTTAACTGTGTTGTCAGAAAAACGTTAATTATCAAAACGTAACATTATAAAAAAGATTATAATCATTATAAAAAGGGGTCCCTTTTAGTGTTAAATATTGTATTATTGTTATGAATTCATTAACATTGGAGCAAACACAAATCGAGTTGGTGGTGTGGAGCAAATTTATTTTATCTTTAATAAACCATCATATTTAAGATCATGTGTGTTGTGGGTCTACATAAAATCGATAATCTGCAGAGTAACTAATAACTATTATTATTACAATTCAAGAACAATTAGTGGCTATCTTTGACCACACACTCACAGCTTGAGAAAATAAGGCTGAGTGAGTGTGTGTGTGTGTGTGTGTGTGTGTGTGTGTGTGTGTGTGTGTGTGTGTGTGTGTGTGTGTGTGTGTGCGTGCGTGCGTGCGCGTGTGTGTGTGTGTGGAGCTCGGATTGGTCCATTTGGTCGTCGTTATGTCACTGTGACCAGGAAGAAAAAAATGGAAAAAGAAAAATCTCCAACGAGGCGTTCTTGGGGCAGCAGACAGGTATTTTCTGTGTTAGAGTTTTACTCGCTACAGGGTGTACTTTGAGGGTTTGTGACTTTGCAGACCGTTTACATGCATAAAAAGCTTCATAACACACATGGGGACGGGTAATAACCGGAACATGGGACCTTTAATACATTTACAGAATAAAATTCCACTTAAAAGAAAGAATAAACACTCTTTTTTTATATTGACTCATTTGCAAAAAAAATGTAAAAATATCATTTTCTGTAGGCCAACTAAGCAGACATATAAGTGATATAACATGCCATATTAAATTGTACATATTTAAAAGAGTGCTTTGTTCCCCTTCAGTTCAACATAAGGCCAATAAATATGGTTTAAAAGTCAACTAAAGTCCAAAAGTATTGCTAACATGAACTCTCTCCCAAATCAATAAACAACCAAAACTCAAATGTGTGATATCATTATTATATCTGAAAATGTTCTAAGGAAAACCATTTGAGAAGGATGTTAGATGACAGCCCCATGGGGAATAATCCGGTGTTCTGTTTCAGAACTGACAACACTACAATGAATAAAAGCTCACTTGGGAATAGACCTAAAATATCCTAAACAAAAGTGCAACCATTTTTCTGAAGACTTTCCACCAAAGGCCACCAGATGGACCTCTACTGTGTACAAACTGTGCGTGTCTACTGATGCTGATTTCACTGCCATTATGTAAAATTAATGCCGAGGAGGAGGAAGCATGCAAACAAGACTGGGCGCGAGTTCAAAAAGTCCATTGTTGAGTTAGTGTTTAGCCATAGGTCTATATTTGACTGACACTTATCAACACAGTTGTACAACTTTCTCTGTCGGACTATACTAAAGAGTTTTAAGAGGCAATTTCGTACTGTCCCTTTAACTTCTGAGCCGATTTCCAGAAGGCTACAACCTGTAACAGGCTCAGCGATCCTCCCCCTGATGGATTATTTAACAGGCGCTGAGTCCCCTGTCGCCATCTGCTATAGGTAGAAAAACACCGTGGACTATTCGTAGATACCTACACGTTAACAAACAGGGTAAATAAAAACATTAAACAAAAAATTGTTTTCTGGAGCTTAACTTGCGCAACAGGTGTTCAGCATCCTGCGGGCTTAAGAGCGAAAAGAAGCGGATAACTGAGACACATCGACGGCAAAATATAGAAAGCAGGTTAGTTTATCGCTCAGATAAAGAGTAATGGATTAAGTTTTAACTCAACATGTAAAAATGTTCCAATCACATTGGAACATGTTCATGAACGGGACTTGCTTTTGACAATTTGGCTCTGGGAGGATGTGGAGCTATCACTGAGTTTACCCACTACACTAACCTGGTGACTGAGATGATCTGAGGCTGTGTAAATATGATGCTGACCCCATTAGCACGGTGAAGTGATCGGGCTCAAAACAGGCAACCACAGGAAGGAGTCGCTCTGTGTGCAGCAGTGATGGTGGTGGAGGGGGAGCGGACGCTGCTGGCCGCGAGGCAGGGGGACGTGCCGACCCTGAAGGGGCAGCTGGCCCAGAAAGCCCTCACCAGCGACATCAAGGACGGCCTTGGGGCTTCACCCGTCCACCACGCAGCCCGGGCCGGGAAACTAACCTGCCTGCGCTTCCTAGTGGAGGAGGCTGGGCTGCCGGGGAACTGCCTGGCTAACAATGGGGCGAGCCCGGCACATGACGCAGCAGCCACCGGGAACCTGGCCTGCTTACAGTGGCTGCTGACCCAGGGGGGATGTGGGCCAGAGGTGAGTGACCGGAGCTTTAGTTGAACACGTTGGAAATGGAGCAGACTGAAGCCTAATTCTCTCTTTCCTCTGACCTGGCTGTCATTTCTCAGAACTGTGCAGCCTACCTGTTAATCTTGGGTGGTCTAGTTTCATGCGTAAAATAGCAACATCATGTTGAATGTTCTCTAAAGAACTGTTTCAAATTAAAAAAGCTTCTGTAACACAATTAACCTAAACATTCACCAACCTATTATAATAAAATGCCCCCCAAGGTAGGGGGAGAATTTGCTGTTTTACATGTGGGAACTCACATTAGTCTTAATTAATTGGGGATTAAATTGAGTGACTATACAACATGCCATATTAAATTGTACAGACTTAACAGGGTGTTTTGTTTCCCTTCAGTTGAACAAAAGGTGAATACATATGGTTTCAAAGGCAACTGCATCCATTTTCTAAATGCATAGGTTATTCCTAGGTCTAGGTGAGTCAACAAATATTGCTAACATACACTCTCTCAACAACCAAAACTCCAATTTCTGATATCATTATTATATCTGAAACTGTCGAACAACTATTTGAGAAGGATGTTAGATGACAGCACCGTGGGGAATGATTCAAGTGTATAGGTTATGTTTCAGAGCTGACAACACTACAAAGAATAAAGCTCTCTTGGGTATAAAAAACAAGAAAACAAGAACTGTGTGGGTCCCCAAATTCAGTCCCCATTCATTGTCTATGGGTAGATAATAATGGATGGATAATCTGCAGTCTATGATAAGGACATCACAAGTTTAAGGCTTGCAGCACATGGTAATACTATGAGGATTGGAAAACAAATAAATGAAATTTTACTCAAAAGTTCAGCATGCAAAATAAATAATGTCAGCTGTTAGAACATTTTGTGTTTAGTCTTTCGCTGCACTGACTCATGTTTCTCTGGTAATGAAGTATGCAAAACTGGATTTGCAAAATGTATATTAATTTACAGCCCACACAGTAACTCACAAAAAGAACACATACAAATACATAATGACAGTGTGGCTTGATATGATATCGGGGAAGATGAAGAATATAGTTGAACATTATGATCTCTTTCGACTCAATAACCTCAGTTCCATGTAGCTGCTGTTACTAAAATGCAAAGCATTACTTCATGCTTGAAGTAAATGATGTAGCCTACCACTGAGTTTATATACAGTATATATTTAACATTATTTGTTGCCATTACTGTCTGGTGTGCCTCTTATTCTATCAATAATGCATTGTTTCCCTTTAGTAAAACAATATAATCCATTTGTTTTCTATAACTATAATATGTAGACTGCAAGCAGATCAATGTCCTGCTGCTACTCTACTATACTCTAAACTACTTTTCACACTACCACACCAATACATGTATTTGATAATTTAAGTTACTTTGAATATTCAAATAAAGATTAATAACAGAATAATAAACAAACAAAAAAATCTAGCATTATTATAAGTTATACTTTATTGATCCCTTGGTGAAGTGCACAGTTTTTTAGGTCAAAGATAATAAGCTCCCCTGCAGCAGCAAATGTTAAGGCCCAGATACACCGGCCAGTCACCTGAGAAGTCGCCGACGCCGACACCGACTGTTGCGTCGCCGGACTCTCCTGCGTATTTGCCGACTTCGCGCACTGGAACACACGGCAAATCCGAGCCGAGCACGTATGAACTGCGCATGTGTGAGTGGCAATAACTCTCCTTACCAGCAGGCGGCGGTAGTGTGTATTAATCATTCAAAAGAGGCAACAACCGGAACAACCGGAAGACAGAGAAGAAGAACAGACTCCGTGATATAAACAAACAACAAATAGCGTTTTTCTTTCCATGTTCACTCTCGTCCATAGAAAACATGAACGAACAGGAGCTCTATAAACCGATGAGGTGAAATAGCCGTCCGTGTGTGTTCCATCTTCCATTTGAAATCATTTGTTTACCTCCCTCACTTCCGTTAACGCTTCTCATGTACTGATTCGCTAGCTGAACAGCCAATCAGTGTTATCCCTTTGTCCGACTTCCGGTGGTGTTCCCGACGCGAATCGGCAAGAAAAGGCGTCAGGTCGGCAGAAAAGACCCGACGGTGCGGCGCACACCACTCCGAATAGGGCGTGCCCACGCTCATGTTCGGCCCGACTCCCATTTACTGCCGATTTCGGGCCGGTGTATCTGGGCCTTAAGTGTTGCACACATTAATGCAGGGCTATTCAATTAGTTCGGAATGGGGACCGGTTGATGAAAATGATCCAAAGCAAGGGGCCGGGAAAAAGATGGCTTGAAATATGATCAATTATATTAAGAGCTTCAGATACAGTAAATACTACAACAGCATAGTGGAGTGCATATATTGTCTTTAATTAAATCAAACAACATAGCCCCAAGGCCTTTATAGATCTAAATGGCAAGTTCAGAACTCAGTAGGCCTACATGTGAACCTAATTCGACCATCAACATAATTTAATTTGATTTCATTTAGGTGAAAGGATCTAATTATTCACGCAGAGATGCAATAAATGACAGGAGTTGTCACTACAGTAGCTAGTAGGTGGGTTCGAAACCCGAGCCCGCCAAAGTTTTCATGCAATCTTCCCCTCAATCTCTCAATGTAACACCCTCTCTGGAATAAAGGCACTCTTGCCCAAAAAAAATCTTTAAAAAGTAGATCTATTACTTTTTAACATTATACTCAAAGGCCAGTAAATATCACCGCGAGGCCGGATTTGGCCCGCGGGCCGCCAATTGAATAGCCCTGCATTAATGCATCACTGTCCATTAATATAACATATATTATTCTGAAATGGTCCGTAGTGCATGAGCACTTTTTTTAGAATTGTAGGCATATTCCTTTGCACATTTTTAAAAATGCAATATTTTCTACACTGTGGTATGACTCAAGTAAAAGATCTGAGTACTTCTTCCAAAGTATCCCAGAATGCTTAGGGTGAGAGGGAAAACCTTCTCATCCGCAACACTGTCTTATCAGGCCGCAGTGACAAAGTGCTGCAAATGAGTCAATCGACCACTCAATCTAACCTTTAGTAATCTTTGTTTCTAAATGTAACACAAAGTAATAAGAGCTCTGTCATCTATGTATTGTCTCCATTACTTCTGCTACCTCACAGAAGAGCACCATAGGTTTCCCCAAGCCACCAGCTGATACTCAGAGACTTAGACTAGAAGAAGAATCGGAGGGATGAAACCCTCTTTAATGGTCACACATGCAGAGCACACTGCACACACAGTGAAATTTGGCCTTGCATTTAACCCATCCTAGTACCAGGAGTCTAGTACTATGAGCAGACTTGGCTGACATTTAGTAAAACATATCAATTACCACTAAAGCCATCTGCTTGATGGATGCTTGATGGATTATCAATGCTAGCTTTCACTTTTCTTTATTGTGTCTTTTGCTTTGTGTTACTTCACACTGATCCTGATTTGATCTCATTGCAACATGCTCATTTGATGCATTCCACATGGCCCTGATCTATCCACAGGGGTGGATGCATGTGTGTGCATGTGTTTGTGTGTTAGCTGTTGATCCACCTCTTGGCACAAAGGATTCAAGTGAGAGGACGCTGGGTTGGCGGAGAGTTGCTAAAGCTATGATCTGTGCGTCTTTAAAAGCTACTTTAGTCGTGACAGGTATGTGGATTTAATATCTGGGATATTCTAGATTCTCTTCTCTTTTTCTGGCTCAGCTGATTGTAGTCTGAGTTTGACAGAAATTATCAGCTCAGAAAAGCAGCATGAGAAGCTCAAGTTTTCTCCCAGAAAGTTGCATGTGGGGGATAGTTCAAGAACAAGGTAAGCTTTTATACGCAAGCTAAGCAAGGACTTATTCCCTTGCTCAAAAAGGCCCGCTACTAAATCACAGTGTAAGGAGCTTTGAGGCTTGACGGAAATGAACCAGCAGAATCATTCAAACCACCTGTTAATATATATTTCCGACATACTATTACTTTTTCAATACACTATACTAGGTTCATTTTCCTGATATTTTCGACATATCATCCCATGTCGTTTTTAAAACATTAAACATTCACGGACATTTTATATGTAGGCCTACAGGACACAGAACTCAAGCAAATGTTCACAGTGAACACTTAAATATAGTATCAAATAGTCATTTGCATATTGTTTTTATGAATTCCTCAAATTAACTATGATAAATAGACAGTCTCTCATACAGGTTGCTAGTTAACAAACATGGTGGTTTGTCTGGTTTCTTCGTGTCAACCATTGCAGGTTTTAAGGTAGTACAGTTTGCATGTTGTTGAAAAAGTCTTTAACAGGTCTGCTTTCTCTTATTATGTTGATTATTAACTTGTATATGTATTCATACAACACCATATTTCAACTGTATTTCTTATATGTTTGATTGATAGGACCGGGATAGTTCTGGTGCCACAGTTCTCCACCTAGCGTCCCGCTTTAGCCACCATGAGATCACGGACTGGCTGCTGAAGAGCGGCGAGGTGGACCCCGGGGCGTCCACCGACACAGGAGCCGTCCCCGTTCACTACGCTGCTGCCAAGGGAGACCTGCCCTCTCTCCGCCTGCTACTGGGGCACAGCCCAAAGTAAGAGCATATATATGGTTTTGCTTGATGGATTATCAATGCTAACTTTCACTGCAGTGCTCTGTTTTTAGAATCTGATATGTTAGTGGGATTTATATATTGTTGATTTCTTCTCGCTGTTGACTTGTAGTGATTGAATTTGGTAATTCTTCTGATTTTCTTTTGTGCAGGGAAGGAAGCTTACGGTCAACAGTGCTCAACAAAATATCTTATCTGAATATATACTTCCTCCAGCGAAGCTTGACATTAAGAAATACACAATAAAGGGTATTGTCACTTCTCGATGGCATCTAGTCAGCTTACTGTTTGTAACTAAAACGGGTTGCAGTAGGTGGACTGTTCGGATTCAGATTTCTGACCCTTTAGCAGTCTAACATTAATACATGATTAACCATTAGGTAAAAATGTTTCATATCAGATGAGCACTGCTGGATTTTCAGTTGTTCGATCAGCTTTGGGCTCATGCTACACACATTATTTACAGCACCAACTGGCACTGGTGACACAACCAGGACTTTGCTCTTTTACCCATGGAGCAAACAAAATACTTAAAGTGGACCTATCATGCTGTATAGGCTATTTGAAACATACAGTGGGGGAAACAAGTATTTAGTCAGCCACCAATTGTGCAAGTTCTCCCACTTAAAAAGATGAGAGGCCTGTCATTTTCATCCTAGGTACACTTCAACTATAAGAGACAGAATGGGGGGAAAGAATCCAGGAAATCACATTGTAGGATTTTTAATGAATTAATTGGTAAATTTCTCGGTAAAATAAGTATTTGGTCACCTACAAACAAACAAGATTTCTGGCTCTCACAGACCTGTAACTTCTTCTTTAAGAGCCTCCTCTGTCCTCCACTTGTTAACTGTATTAATGGCACCTGTTTGAACTCGTTATCAGTATAAAAGACACCTGTCCACAACCTCGAACAGTCACACTCCAAACTCCACTATGGCCAAGACCAAAGAGCTGTCAAAGGACACCAGAAACAAAATTGTAGACCTGCACCAGCCTGGGAAGACTGAATCTGCAATAGGTAAGCAGCTTGGTGTGAAGAAATCAACTGTGGGAGCAATTATTAGAAAATGGAAGACATACAAGACCACTGATAATCTCCCTCGATCTGGGGCTCCACGCAAGATCTCACCCCGTGTGGTCAAAATGATCACAAGAACGGTGAGCAAAAATCCCAGAACCACACGGGGGATCTAGTCAATGACCTGCAGAGAGCTGGGACCAAAGTAACAAAGGTTACCATCAGTAACAGACTACGCCGCCAGGGACTCAAATCCTGCAGTGCCAGACGTGTCCCCCTGCTTAAGCCAGTACATGTCCAGGCCCGTCTGAAGTTTGCTAGAGAGCATTTAGATGATCCAGAAGAGGATTGGGAGAATGTCATATGGTCAGATAAAACCAAAATAGAACTTTTTGGTAAAAACTCAACTAGACGTGTTTGGAGGAGAAAGAATGCTGAGTTGCATCCAAAGAACACCATACCTACTGTGAAACATGA
>NC_136902.1:25251486-25484581 GCF_949606895.1 Notothenia rossii
TGCTGATAGCCTCAGTAAACAAAAGAGTGAATGAATGAAGAGAGAGACAGAGAGACAGAGAGCATGAGGCCACAGACAGGTTATGTAAATCAATTAGTGTAGATTAAGATCTTTGGCCAAGCCATAATTCAAAGATGTAGTTGCAAGGGTCAACCTCTGTATTAGGATGTTCTAGAAAGTTATCCATCTAAACCTCCATTTGGGAACTATTATAGCCATTGAAGGTCAAATAATAATAATTAAAGGAACCACATTTGTTATTTAAATCTCTATATATTACCCCACTCCCCTGGCTCCATTATTATTGTTTCTTATTACCTAGGATACCGACGATGGCCCTTTTAAAACTTGTAATATATAAACACAGACGTATTTAGTCTTCAGGGATTTATACAGAATAGGTACAAAAATATATTGTACATCTCCATTCATTTCCTCCCCCTTAAAAGAAAGGGAAGAAGTGATGGTTTAACTGATGGTTGTTGATTTTCATATAACAGCCCACAAACGGCTAAAACCATTCGCTCTTTAAAGCTATGAGTTATTAGTTCTTAAATCAGGAGCAATGGCCGTACCCACCATTGGGGTCACAGAGGTCCGGACCTCGGTAATTTTTTTGAGGTGTATATAATAAAAGTCGTGAAATAACTGCACATAATTAACAGGGTTCCTTTTAGTAGTTCCATTTAGTGGCGGTGGGGGTGCTGCATAACTATGTAGCCTACATTAAAGCAAACAGAAGTAGACAACATTGATTTATCAACAAACCTCCGCAGTCCAGACTTGTATCGGAGCAGCGGACGAGTGACGAGGCATCTAGAGATCTGAGTCCAGCGGGCTGCTTGTGTTTCTGTTCATCAGGACATCATAGGACCAGCAGATCCTGTGTGAACGCCCTACGTTAGTCAGAGGACGTCCGACAACATGCCCAATAACTTATATTGCAACTGTAGGCTATACTTTGGTTTAAATTCCATGAATAAAATAGCTAGATAGCTAAAGTTAATTTCATTCATCCAATGTCAGACCTTTAGTGCAATGTCAGACCTTTAGTGCAATGTCAGACCTTTTAACGAAAGTTTCAATGCTTTTCTTTCATTATAATTTGAGTAAAAGGTTGAAGAGATAACATTTATTGTTTTCTTTTTCACTGACACAGATAAAATAAAAAATACTATCTGTCCAAGCTTAGCTTTGGAAAACAGCTGCCCCCGAGCCCCCCTAGCATGTTTTGGACCTCGGTATTTACGAAATCCTGGATACGGGTCTGTCAGGAGCCGTTCAGCTTCAAGTTTAGACCTGGAAAGTAAAGGGTGAATAGATGAGTAGTTTTCACTTCAGCCATTTGGTGAGTCGCTTTTTTTTACAGCACTAATCTCCTTAATAAGTTGTTGGTACATGTTGGATAGAAAACGTTTCTGTTCTCCTTTACAACAAGTGGTTTATACTGACAAATGCAATGTTAAATGCCATTTTGAGATCCTTAGGCAAACGGCCCTGGGTATTACAATTGTACACCTTGTTAAGTATTGTTATCAAGATAAAAACAATTCGTAAAGTGTTATGCTCGCAATATACATGGTTATGGAGATGAACAATAGAGTAAATCATTGTAGCTCCTAAAATAAAATGTATACTGTATATAAAGCTGCATCGTGTGTAATCAGTGAATTCCCATGATGGAATATGTTAAATCTTTCCGAATTTCATACACAATAAACTTTGGTCACATAGCTAAACAAAGTGCATGAAGTTTCCAACAACATTCTTCACTATGTAAAGACAAAAGCCACAGAGAAGCCAACAAGCCTCTCTCTGGGAAGGAAACCATTAGCATGACATCAATTACTCTGCTAGTAATGAAGATAACCTTGCTCTTTGTTACCAAGTAGATGGGGGAGGGGAGGGGAGAGCGTACAGATAATTACTGAGCTAAATTACTCATCAGAGCTGAACTTGAAATATATCAAATGTCCGCTACTTTAAGCATGTGTTTTTTCTCCTTTGACTGACAAAGTGACCTCCGAGGTAGCAGCCCTTGCGCCACTTGTTAGCTCTGTGGTCACAGAAGGCTAACCTCTTTCTTAGATCTTTGAAATCTACACCTGTTCTCTAAAAGCACTTCTTTAGTGGAGTGTTCAAGCTTCTTCTCTTTGGAGAGTTGTGACAAAGGCAGTGAATGTTTTGTTAGAATCGCATCCATTGTTCCTCTTAACCATCAACGTTGTCACTGTCAAAGTTTATGGTTAGGAATAAGGACAAGTTTAAGCGTCTCCCTCATACAGACCCCTTTAAGCAGGTGAACATCAACCCACTTCGGTTACACTCATAAATAATCAACCTGTTTGCCCACTTCCTGATGACAGAACCGTAGATGACTTAATTCTTACTAATGTTTAAAGTACGCTCGTTGATTGGTGAAACATTTCCCTCTATCGCCCAGACTTCTATTGTTTACTCAAACTTTTTTTCCTGACAGAAAATTGCCAAATTGCTGACTAGATTTATTTGGTAGCACACTTTATCACTTTTTACAATTTCCCTTAAAAAATGTGATAATGACATATAGTCTTGGATGTAAATTTGGACCAAATCATGGTGCCATTTTAATGCAGGGTCTTTCGTCACATTAGGTTTGGCCGTGAGCCACATCCTTTCTAGGGAAAGTTTGGCAGGGTCATGTTTATGTCTACAAGATCCACCCACCTTAAGCCCTGCCTCTCATTTCCCTCACCTCCTCTCCACATACTCAGTCCACTGTAGCCTTTCGCAAAGCACAAAGTTAGGCAAAGCCAGTGAAGGGATAATCCCCTTAGGACACTCATTGCTTATTTGTCAGGGTCCAAATAAAGCATGCAATTATGGGATTTAGAGGGGAATCTCTGGTTCACTCCCTGAGCTCCCGCTGTGGGACCAGGTGGGAAACAGGCATTGGACAGGCTTGGGAGGCGGAGATAAGGCCCTTTGGAAAAAGGAGAGCGAGATTTGTGTAAGCGTCACTGCTGTCTGCTATATAAATAGCTGGATGTTGACACTGACTAAGGAATGTTACCTTAGTTACCTGTTGCCTATAGACTACATTTACACAAACGAGCTTTCAAATAAATGTGTTTCTTTCTTCAGATAAAAAGTATTTCAGGAAAACATTTAACATTTTATAGCTGTCTGAATAAACACTTTGTGCATGGGACAGTTATGAGAAGATCTTTTTTGAATGTATTGATAAGTTGTAGAAGACGGTAAAGGTAGACAAGCCACTATTACAGTATTGTAATTTTTTACATGATTAAATACATACTTTTCACAGCAAGCAAGTTTATAAATTGAGTGACATTGAATGTGTGCTTTTTCTAGGCACAACAGAGGCAGTATTTGCAGTTTTCTTTTGTTTGTTCTGTCACAGGCTGCGTGTAATGGTTTTGCAATTCAAATGTTGCATTGTCATTTGCAGCCTACGCTCTCTATGACTACTGCAAACAATCCATCCGCTTGTGCTTCTTAAAATGTACATAATATACATACATACTGTATGTACATATTACAATAATGACTGGTTTTCACCTCTTAATTTGCTTCTTTGTTAAAAGCCTTTTGAGATACTCCACAAACATTCAATAATGCATGCACCACAATATTATGAAGCTGACTACTGAATTTCAAGTGAGTTGAATTTAATGTCCACAATTGTAAGTATATTTTTCGGGGTGTCATTTTAAAAGAAGTTACTTTTCTTAGTGTCTAACCATTTGATTTTAGTGATGACAAGCTGCAACATATAACTTCATCATAGATATTAGGTGTCCCGTTTACTTATTTTATTGTTTAATTTTCCTACAGTGTTGTCAACTCCCAAACTAAGAATGGTGCCACACCGCTCTACCTGGCCTGCCAGGAGGGTCACCTGGAGGTGGTCCAATACTTGGTCAAGGATTGTGGGGCAGATCCAAGCATCAGAGCCAATGACGGGATGACACCTCTACACGCTGCTGCCCAGATGGGCCACAACACTGTCATCGTCTGGCTAGTATGTTGGGATGTCAGTCAAAATACCAAAACTTGTAGAAAATATAGTACATTGATTGAGTCCTAAATCCACACCTCATGGTTATATTGTGTTTAAAAAAACAATTTATTTTGTCATTAAATCATCAATGTCTGATGAGGCAAATTACATTTTCAAATATCTTTTGAGTAACAGGCCGAGTATAGTCGTTAAAAAAAAAAGGACTCATTAACACTAAAATTACTTTGAAAAGTGCTCCCAGTCAATACAGCAGACGATGACTAACTCGTTATCTTCCCTCTTTTAGATGAGTTTCACAGAGATCAGCCTGACAGGCAGGGATAATGACGGGGCCACAGCGATGCACTTTGCAGCCAGCCGGGGCCACGCTAAGGTGCTCAGCTGGCTGCTGCTGCACGGCGGAGAGATTGTCACTGACAACTGGGGAGGGACGCCGCTTCACGACGCTGCAGAGAACGGTGAACTGGAGGTGTGTTTTTGTGTTTTTCTTCTACTGTTGTACAGACTGAAACTAACAACACGAGTAAAAGCAGGTGAGTGGTTCACACTGAACCATCTGTTTTGAATGAATGGCCTCATGCTTACCACCACTCTGACCTTCTGCTTTGAGTAACGTATTGTTGTATTACAGTCTGGTCACGCAGATGACCACAATATTGACGTGTTGCATGCAGAGAAAATTGACTTTTTAAACCACATTGAAGTCAAATTGACATTGAACTCAATGGAAAATTACCCTTACCCTGACTCTAATGATGCTGGCCTATGAATTAAATGGTTGGAGACTCATAAGGTCCTATTTTTCAGCCCACCTTTTTGCAGCCTTATAAGCAATCCAGCTGTGGGTATGGGTATTTTTAGATCTTGAATCATTATATATCAAGTGTAAATATAATAACAAAAGTTAATAGTTACACTTTTTACAGTTTCTAAACAGTAATCATCTCACAAAGCTTTATGTAAGTGATATTTGTTCTGATGGAAGCAAGCTGATTTAGTGCACGGCTGTCACATTGACTGCCACTGTCATTTTCTCCATCTTATTCATAACTTCTACCACTCTCTCCGTGCCCCTCATGTCACTCTCCAGTGCTGTCAGATCCTTGTGGTCAATGGGGTGGACCTGGGCGTCAGGGACCAGGACGGCTTCACAGGAGCAGACCTGGCTGAGTACAACGGCCACTCCCAGTGTGCCAAATATCTGTGCACTGTGGAGAACATGGTAAGGGACACAGCTGTGCACCATAACTAACTCGAACCTGCCTAAACCTAGAGGGAATTATCAGTGGGGATCAAAGTCCAATCTTACAAAAATATAGCATAAGTACGAAAAAATGAGGTTTAAATTGTGTAAATGCTGTTAAAATGATCTTCATTAAACTACCAAAGAAGGGAAGAAATCCCCAACCTACTCTATACTAAATAAGATTACCCCAGAGCTGAATGCAGTGACAGGCAGTCATCCTAAGTGACATTCATGGGCAATTGGACCATAGATAGACCCAGAATAAAGTACAATATTTGTGTTAGACAGAACATTTGCACAGCACATAATGTGAAATGTTGCCTTGTGCAAAATTGCCCAACTTCCACTATATCCGCATCTGCATGAAATGATGAGTTATCATTCCTACTTTAATACTTGTTCCATGACCAAACTGTAGTCCAAATGTTGGGTAATATCAGTCAAACTTATCCTTTAAATATGCTAATTAAAATACATAATTGGAATTCTTCCTTTGTTGATCCCGCAGTGCCCAAATGCAACCATGGAAAAAAAACAAGCTGGCACTGAGCCAACATGTCCCTCGACTGGCATCAGTTGTTGCCAATTACCGGGGCTATTAACTCTTGGTATACAGTGTACTCCACGGCTTCAACCACACAATATCCCCAAGTGGCCAGAGGAATAATAAGCCCTCCACACTGAACTCTCTCTGGTGTGTGGGAAATATATTTCCCCCCCCTCTGGGACTCTTTCCATTAGGGACATTCAGCGAACTGAGTCCCGTGCTGTGGGAAAAGCAGAGGGCTCCAAAGCCTTTTTGATCAGCTGTGAGATGTTTCATTAGTATGCAGTAATTAAACTCATAATGCTGTTCTCCTCGTGTAAGTCATCAGGGAATAAGAGGTAGTAGGATTTATGAACTGATGAATGAACGGATAGATAATAGATTTATTTATTATACTTATTTATCTTTCATGTGTAATGACACTGTGTCCTTTTACATTAAATAGAATAAACCATACATGTTAAATAAAACTGATATGATGATGGCTGTTTTCATGAACTGCATCTTTTGACAGAGTGTGGAGCACCGTGTTTTGTCCCGGGACCCCTCAATGGACCTCGAGTACAAGCAGCCGGACTCGGGCCTCTCGTCCCCAAACACCACCATGCCCCCCGCCAGCCAGGCGGCACACTTTGACATCAATTCACCATCCAGCTCTCTGTCCAACTACGACTCAGCCAACTCCAGCCAGTCCAGCACCGGGGAGAAAAGGAGCAGCTTGACCACGACACGCGGGCTGCCAGCTCAGCTGAACACAGTCGCACACACAGGTCTGTGAGAATGAGTTATAAAAACATTAAGCTTTTTAACTTCAGACTACAATTTATTTTTAGTTGGGAGAACCAACAAGGGGACAATGACTTTAGGCTTCTAAATGTTTAAATAATCATAATTTCCACCATTCTGCTTCTTAAATGAAATACCAAAAACGCTAGAGGAAAAATCCAATATTTGTACCGTCAAACTATTTTGATTATCTATTCATTGCTAAATACATTTCTATTTGTAATCAAGCTTTGCTGTCTTCACTCATTTAGCTATACATTCTTAAATGCCATTTATTGTACGTGCAACATATAGTATCTGAGCAATAGTGGAACGCCCTAGATATTTACTGAAGTAGAGCAAGCATGCAGCAGTTTGCACAGGTGTATAATATACTGGTGCTGCACCCTAGTGGTCTGCATGCAGATAGTTTGTTTGGATGAGAGGGGGACCATCATTAGAGTAACTCATGTTTCATATGTTTGAATGGTGCATTGGGAAAAGCAAACTGAACGAATGTTTAAAGGGTTATGCAACACTTTGCTGTATTAAGTGGACCGTGTCTTCGCAGGTGCATCAGAGTCAGCTATTTCAGACATGCAGGCGTATATGGACATGCTAAACCCAGACATAAGATCTGAAGTGACCAAGAAGAACGAGATACCTTCTGATGCCGCCTCCAAGCCCCCACCGCCACCAACCTATCCACCCCCGCCTCCCCCACAGGCTCCCCCGTCGCCCCCTCCACCCCCCAGCTTTCAAGCACCAACGTCCCCTAAGGAGCCGACATCAGCGGAGTTCCTGAAGGTGAAAAGCAACCTGCGACACGTGGACAGCAACACCAGCAAGACGGAGGTGAGGACAGTTTGTGCATGAGTTCAAAGGTTCTATGTGTTTTTTTGCAGCATATTATATACAGTGGGAGAGGTAATTGTTGCTCAAACATGCATAAATATTCCCAAGTTTGGGAAAACAAATTAAGAAGTATTTGCTGACTATTAAATGATGAGCAATATGGAACAATCCAAAAGAAGCAGAAGGATGGTGGTGTTTGGCCATTAGCTGCCATTTTCCCTTGTGTCTAATCAGTTGGGCTACTGCTCCATTCATTTCTTTTGTGTAACAATGTTCCTTGTCTTGGTGCGTACAATGATGTTATTGTGTTAGAATGGTTAACGAGGCTAGCAAAGATGCTCATTACCGTGGCAGGCCTGGCACACACAATGGTTGTTGTGATGGGTCTGATCTTAATTCCAGTAATTAATCTGGCTACAGATCACTCAAAAGTGTGTTTGAAGAGCTGACAATTACATTGGCATCAACATTACTTTCAGTACTGCTGGTGGTTTAGTTCTGCTGTGAAGTACATTATCATTTGTTGTGTAATCTTATTGATTTGGACAAAGAACACTACAATTTGGGAAAAAATAACCAATCCAAGAGATGACTTTCCCCTCATGAACAACGTATTTCCTGTTACAAAGACTTCCAGTATGATAACAGCACATTTTACAAATGATTATTGTGCCTAAATCAACCTAATTATCTGTTGTGTATGGTGTCATCTTAAAGCAGAGGTGCAGTATAAAGTCAGGGAATGTTTGGAGAAAACAATAGTTAAGACAGAACGACGAAGGCTATGTGTAAAGATCTGCTATGCGAAGTCAGTAGTTGTTAGCTGTTCTAAAGTCCACAGGTAGCAACAGTGTCCATTCTCCAGAGTGATCTGTGTGTGTTTGCACGCATGCGCCATCAGCCATATAGGGGAGAGCTTTAATTAGTGCCACCCCCTCTCCTACCTGTACCCAGGTGACCAGCCCGGGGCCAGCCCTCATTAACAATTTAACAAAAGCCAGTGCAGATCACATGCACAAATGCGTGCACACACACAGACACACACAATTAAGATCAGTGTCTACCATATACATTGGGAAAAACAATCTACCACGGGCGCCATATTAACAGGGAACAGTAACTTTATCCAGGGACACAGCCGATCAGATTAACCAATCTTACAACATGGAAATGTATTCAGCCTGTTTTATACAATCTTATTTATTTTTTTAAACAGATGAATGATTAATGAAATTATCCAAATAATAATTTCCACAAATAATACAAAACCAAATGATGGCACCAGCGACAAAAAACTGGTACATACCAGTGATTGATATCAGATTAAAAATAAATAAATAATAAAATCAAGCATCCATTAAAAGACGTTTAACCCTTATTTTTTTTATATAAAAAGGATGTCTTTGTGGCTGCTAAGCTCACCTCATTTGTCTGTATTTGCTTTGACTGAAGTCAAATGTTGCGTGTGAAGCAGCCAAACAAATGACTGCTTTGCCTCTCACGTTTGTTATACCTACTGTTGGCCAGAAAACCTGGACTTTGTGATCTCATACTGGATTAGTATATTTTCTGCTGGTAATGAAGGCTAAAATATTCTAATAATCCTGGGGGCAGTGCCTGGGTCTTTGTGTTTTGCATAAGAGTATAGCCCTTAAGAGCCACTGGGGCAGGGTTGGGGAGTGGTTGGTCTGCGGGCTAGAGGTGACATCATTGCCACTGCTGGGGCCGGCCTGATAGGTAATTGATGAGGCCTGTGGGTAAAGTGAGAGGGCAGCTAGAGTGACAGCCCTGAGCAGGGAGTAGGGAGGAGGCGACTCTGAATTTAGTGACAGCCACTCTGTGCTCTGCTTGGCTTTGTGGATGAGGCTCTGTCCAGACTGGAGGAGAGCTGCATGAGAGGATTATTAAAGCCAAGGTAAGGTGTGAAGAAGAGTAAAATGGTGTTGTTTAAAAAGAAATTGGTAGCAGATACAGAAAATATATCACAAGTGTCTGTGTTTTTTGTCTTATTTTCAGGTGCTGAAGTTATTGGAGCTGCTTTATGGTTGAACAATAATGCTTTGCATATTGTCAGGTTTAATTTTGTAGTTTTTCCTTGTTTACTGTTTACATATTTCAAAAGGGCGCATAGATGTCTACAATGCATACAAATGCATTTGGCTGTGAAAACAAATATACAAAAATGACTTTATGCTGACAGATAGATCTGTATAATGGGGAGAAAGGCAGTCCGTCTGTGTTTGTACGTCTGTGTGAAGGATGAAAGGGAGGGGGGCTAAAACGCTTTGTACATTTTGCTTTTGTTGTCCCACCTCCCTGGAGGATGACAATCAAAACATCTGTAGCGCTCCCCTGCTCACATTTCCCTCCCTCCTGATGAGTGCTCAGGGACAATTTCTTTGACAGCAGACATAAGTCAACATCATTAAGCTGGTTTATATGAACTCAGAACATGACACCACAAAAGGAAGAGAGGTCAGAGGTCAGCTTTAAATTATTTCAGCTTGCGTTACCATTGGAGATCCGCTTGACCTAAATGTAAATGAACGCATGTATATGCTAATCCTTGATTTGAAAGTCAAAGGAACTGTACATTTTGCTAAGATGACTCAGTCATGATTATTGACAGCTTTTAAGCTTGTTTATTGTAAAAAATATACAGTGAAAAGTGCATTTACATTTAAACACAATGTTTAATGTAAATAAAATATATAATTTATTTTTGAGCAAGACACTCAATGCAAATGCAAGGCTCTTTGCATTATGTAAAGTATGCACTGATTTACCTGTAGGCTTCTTTATGTTAGTGATTATGACTGCTTGAAATGCAGCAAGGTGAGTTAACTTACTACGCACATGTCAATTAACAGCTTACAGTAAAATCAGAGAAGATTAACAGAAGTTTGGGTCCTGTTGCCGGAGATAGATGTCAGGTAAAAAGTGAAAGGTCAAAGTTATGGAACTATCATGCTACGAGCAAATAGGGGGCTCTCTTATATTTTGGAAAAGTGATCTCTTATGTTCTGGGGCCCCTGCAGTCTCTACATGACACAGTGTTAATGTTTTACTGAACTAAAGCCTTGTTATGTTATGCAAATCAGGCTGCTTTGGTCACGCGAGAGCTAATCTGGAAACAAACCCTACTAAGTATCTCTTACAGTATGTCTGCTCACAAAAGACAAAAGCAGGTTTTAGCCATATTTAATCACCTTTCTTTAACCCTGATTACTAAACAAAATGTAACTACATGTTTTGCAAAGTGAACTATCCCACAGTGCTATTTCCATTTTCCATTTCCTGTAATGACAAGAAATGTACTTCCTTGTATATCATTTTAAATTGGGCTGAAAATAAGGATTATTTATTTTCACTGATTAATATGGGTACCGGCAAATATGGCTAATGAAAACTCTCCGTTTTTGTATTTCTTAAGCAGCTGACTCCTGGAGAAAAACACGACAAATTGCGGCGTGTGGATTCAAACAGGAAGTCAAGGAGTTTCAGTAAGCAGCCCAGCACTGGGGATTACTACAAGAGCCTGGGCAGTGAAACAGCCGAGCCCCGAGGGAGCAAAGGGATGGCGCCCAACGAGGAGGTGAGCCGGATCTCTGCAGTTTACATAAATATATTTTAAATATTAAAAGGGGTTCTGCCACCATTAGTGGTAGTTCAAAAACATACTGTAAAATGCTATATGTGAATAGGTTACCATAACAGAGGATCTGTATTTTTCTGTATTCACATTTATTTCCATAAACCAACAGGCACTGACCTGATGACTGAAAGGAAAATGCCACCATTATAATATTATATTACACGTGGGTGGTTGGACACACGCTGTTTCACACATTAAAGGTCCCATGTCATGCTTTTCCGGTTATTACCCGTCCCCTTGTGTGTTATGTAGCTTTGTATGCATGTAAACGGTTTGCAAAGTCACAAACCCTCAAAGTACACCCTGTAGCGAGTAAAACTCTGAAAAGACCTGTCTATGCTGCCCCAGAACGCCTCGTTGGAGATTTTTCTTTTTCCATTTTTTTCTTCCTGGTCACAGTGAAGTAACGACGACCAAATGGACCAATCCATGGAGCTCCTCACACTAACTCACTCACTCAGCCTTATCTTTTCTCAGCCGCGCTACTCCGCGGAGTTTTGCCGGCGCACACTCACTCAGCCTTATCTTTTCTCAGGCTGTGAGTGTGTGTGTGTTCAGGCTGAGCTCCGCGATGTCTCGCTGTCTTGCAGACCCCACGCAGCAACCAGGAAACAACACCAGTAATCCAGCTCACACTGTCCGCTCCTTGAGCCTCGCGTCAAAGGGCGGAGCAGCGAGCCCAGCAACGTCCCGCCAACACGGCACCCAGACCCCACGCAGCATTCTCATCTGTTTGTCATTACTGGTGTCATTTTTCTGGTTGCTAACAAACGCCATTGTAACACATAATCACTGTTGTTCTGCTGTAACGGTGTGGTGGACTCATCAGAACATAGTGGGCGAGCTGACCAATCAGAGCACACTGGGCTCATAGGGAGGGGGGGGGGGGGGCAGGAGCTCCAACAAGGCGTGCAGGACAGAGTGAATACACATACTATACAGAGATGCTGTATGAGAAAATATTGGACAATGTAAATCTATTCTAGTAGACCTCAACAATGGAATTATGATCAGTAGAAATGGCCATGTCATGGGACCTTGAATTATTTTTTCATGTTTATCATATTAAAAAACCCACATACATGGTGTTACTGCCAGTCATTGTCATTCATAGGGAAATAATCTCTTAATCCAATCAAATGTCCTTTTGAAATGGTACAGCCTTTTTCATTGTGCCGGCAGCTAATTGCAGACAAGATTCTATTTGATTTTATAGAGTTGATTATAATGTACAATGTTAAAATGTTATTATGTATTTGTAAGTAACTAAGCATGCTTTCAAAAGTTTAAAAAAATAGCTGTAACCCTGTTATGGGTAAAAGGTACGATACGTGTGCCCTGGTTGTATTGTTTGAGTTTGTTAGTGCTTCTTATAAGGTCCTGTTCAGGGTGAGGTTTAGCTGAGTGATGGCGTGTTGGCATTGGGTTACCACAATGACTGCACTATTTGCCTGCGCATTATGCCACTCAGTGTGTTACATAGTCTTCTGTCCCCCTTGGCTTTTGTTTGCCACCTGATGCAAACGTTTCCCTCATTTCCATTTCCTCGAGTCTCCACCCTGTTGTGTAAACTTTCCAACAACCAACAATAGAAAAAAGATCAGGACAATAGAGCACTTAGCAGGGAGTCACAAATCACACAAAGTCAATACCACTGAATCTTTCATTTCAACGTTTTTTATTACCAAAATTAGGTTGCATGTATTAGTTGTTTTATTGAATTTATTATTTATTATTTAGATGTATCTTTTCCAAAAGAGCTTGAACCCACAATCAAGTCTGTAAGAAAACACATACTATATTACAGACTTTGTAATCGTTCAATTCACTCATGTGTTACTGATTATTTTGAAGCCTGAAGCCATACAAATTGAAAACGCGTTGTGGTCATAAAGCACCTGTTGTGGCCACATACCGGCACAGGCATCTTAATAATAGAGTCTATTGGACTCTCATCAATGTCCCTGGAGAGGTGTTCTTATAATCTCATGGGTATCAGTAGTGGGGGCGATACAGGGCTCAATCCGCATTGAGCCAATTAAGGTCTCAGTGGGGCCCTTCCTGGTCTCAGAGGCACCCTAGCAGATGGGCGGCTAATCATCAGGAGCAACGGCACGTGCCGCCAAGACCCATCTGGACACAGCCCTCCCCCAACTCTCTGGGGGGATTGAAAAGTAAAGGGGGCAACAATGATGAGCACGCGTATGAAGAACTAAGGAGGGGCGGGGTCAAATTAAATGTCACGGCCCATTATGTTGCTCCCCGCTGAGTTATGGCACGCTTTCAGAGCGTGTCAGTCACTCGCATGCTGGGGGGCGCAGGTGGGGGGGGTTAAAACCCTATCACTTGCAGTGACAGATGGCTTCTTCCCACTGTTTTCACTCAGTTTCCCCAAGAGAATAGGTCTTATTAGCTCTTTTATTAGCAACAGGGTGTTATGTCTTTATGAGTTGATTAAAGATGGCAGGAAGCAGAGGGAGGGCACATCTAAAAGAGCAGCTACATCTGTCACTGACGGCAGTCTCTATGAAGGTATTGCTCATTCACAGGAAGAGTTTTAGATGGCATGCAACTGTCACAGTTTTGTGTTTAATTATTTTAATGAAATAAAAGATTATATTTTCAGTGTTGGTTTGTTATTCATTAGTCTAAAAAAATAAAAATAAAAATCTTTATGTTTTCTTAATCGTGATATAAGTTATTTGATAGGTTTTAAGAATATAACAGCTTCCATAATGCAAATAACAAATAAAAGAATCACACTGATTACCAGGGGCTAAAAAAGTATTTGGGATTTTAATCATCAATGTTGGAGTGGTATTTAACTTGGAGTGAAGTATCACTTTATGGGCCACTGGTAATATTCCTGTTATCAGTGACCAAATATTGACTTACACAGTACAACAATGTGGTTGCTAAGAGAAAGTTAATGTGTGTAAAATATGACTAATATTTGTGTCCCTCCCTCTTGTCCCATCAGGGCTCTGTGTTATTGGAGGAGCCGACCGACAGCCCGGCCCACAGCTCAGAGAACGGCTCCACAGAGGAATCAGCTGCACCGCCCCCTCCTCCACCTCCGCCCCCTCTACCTCCAAACAACCCCACGCCAACACCCCCTCCACCTCCTCCATTGCCCCCGGAGACGCCAACCACCCCTCATCACTCTGCCGGTAGCACCTCCAACAACCAGCGACGCCTATCTTCCTCATCAGGAAGTGAGTGTCACTTAACTCTTTTTTCTCCTTACATCTTTTCTTTAAAACATTTTTTTAAACATCCTCAATGTCCGCCTATTTATTGGCACTACACAAATGGCAATGCATTTATGTATTAGTTTTTATGCTTATGCATACACTTATACCAAGAATATATAGCCTCCCGTATTAATGGTCACAATGTTATCATACTGGGTTAAGATGAATTGAGTCTGACCCCAGCATCCTAAATAACAGATTATAAATTAATGATGTAGAGATACCATTACCCTGAGAACTGGTTTAGTGTTCATCCATTTCCTTAAGTGCCCCACACTGGCCTGTATGCAGCTGTCTGACAGTCTACACGCTGTCGCACGGACATTTCAACTGATCTGACCAAGGTCCCCATGAATCTTAAAAATGCACAAAAATGTAGGATTGGAAGGAATAAATCCTTTGGCTAATGCATTGTCTCCTTCCAAAATACGTTACTACAAAATTGCATGTATTATCCTTGTAAAATATCAAGATCATATAATGGACTATCATCATGTGTCAGAGGCCTACATAAGAAAGGTTTAACTCATTAGGAATCAATCCGAAAATAATTAGTATTTATTATATAACACACTACAAACTTGGAAGCAAATGAAGCACAAAACTTATATATACACACAAATAGTGACCTTGCTCAGTCTTTCCTGTCAACTGTGTAACTTCAGAGAAGAAGAGGAAAACGTCCTAAATGAATAATCGTTATATTTTCACATTTGGAAATATGTGAGGGATCCAAGATGTCTGGGCATGCTATAGGGACTCAGTGGTCAGACAGCAGAATGCAAAGTAACATGATAAAGGATACAGGAAACACATATTTGGTTATAATTAAAGAACAATCGCTTCGATTTCAGTTGTTTTCCTCCGTGTTAACCCTTTTACGTACATTACTGTTCCTTCTTTCATCTCTACTCGTTTACTACCGTTTGTTTTTTCCTCTTGACTATCATATTAGAACGTATTTACAGTGGGTCACTAATGAATGTTTTAGTAAACTAACTAACTTAGAGTAAGCAACAATAAGGATATTTCTTTTCAACTTTGTCATTCTCATCACCAGAGTGAAGGGGATCCATATTTTGAACAAGCACTGTGGTTTACAATATACTTTTCAAATAAAAGCAGTTTAGCTTAGGTGCTAAAAAATAACTAATGCTGCAAAAAAAACATGTGTATAAAGATGAGTACTCTTACTCACAGTATACCAGGAAGCTCATTTTAAACAAAGGTGAATTGTGTCAAAGCTGACAAGCAGCTCACTGGGCAGTAATATACCAGTAATATACAGCAACATCAATTAAGCCGTAAATTATTAATTGCTCTATTTAGGCACCTTTTTACAATTGTCCAATTGTCTCATCTCTTTATGCTCCCCCTGCTGCCTAATGTTAGGAAACCAATAAAACACTTAAAGCTAAAGAGCAGAGTGTGCACACTAATGGCATGATTTGGGCTTCAGTGTTAATCTTGTAATAAACAGACAGTTAGGGGGTCATAAAATGAAAAGCCACCAACACATCTGAGAGCTCAAGCTGATTTTACTGCTCAGATAGACGCGAGACCAAGGCAACAAAACAGGTGGCTGAAGGAAAGTGCTGCTATAACAATTTAAATGGATTGACGTTCTCTATTGTTGTCTATTGATCAACAGGAAGGAGAGGATTATACTTTGTACAGGACACATCTGAATCTGAGGTTCTAAAGAGCAATGTTTGCTCCCTAATGATATGAGTTCTTCAACAGCGTTAATCAGGTAGTAAACAGACAGTTAGGGAGTCATAAAATGAAAAGCCACCAACGCATCTGAGAGCTCGAGATGGATTTACTGCTCAGATACCTGTTAAACCCCAAGGGCCCCCCCTGGGTTTTTTTTCCAGGATACTGTGTCTCAGGGGATCTTAATATTTAAGAACCTATTAATGTGTCATACCAGATTAACGGAAATAATCTCAGCTAAATGACGATATAAACAATGTTTACCAAAACAAAAGATAGGTCTCATAAGAAGCATCTAAATGACCCCTTAGCGAAAAATGCTAACGGACATTGGCACAGAACTCAAGATAAAAGTACCCTTATTACTTATCGTAGCTGCACATACAAGATCTCCGATTATAGCTGAGGTTCCACAGATTATTTAGGTATATAGTATCATCACTGAGTGATCCGAATTTGCGACAGGGGAAGCAAAGACAGACATCACAACACGTACCTTTACGTAGCTTCTAGGGAGATCGTCTCACCGTAGCTGTTAATCTGATCAAAAGACGTGTGCAATGGCATTAAAACGAGAAAAAACGCGGCTGAATCGGTTAATCCATAGGTTGATAAAGTTCCTGGGCAATAATTGGAATTATTATAATCCATAATTCCATTTTTATGTAAATATCGCAGAGCAAAAATTAGCTGCTAATGGCAGCCACCAGAGTGGCTGCTGCTTCCGGTCTTGGCTATGCGGCAGTATAATACAAACACATGACGAAATAAGGACTATGTGGGAGTTCCCCTCGATTCCATTGGCTCTGACGGTTAGAAAGAGATGTCACATGTCAAAATCCAGCAGGGGGAGCCAGAGATATGAAAAATCCACCCAAATGGCCCCAGAAAAGTTCTTTTGCTAAATCTGTCTAAAAATGTCAAATATCACTTGTTTTGCATCAATCTTGATACAGGGTATTTATTATATGTTGTACTTTGGATTCCTAAAGCTTTTAGTCTACTAACCCATCATCCAAGGTTAGTTTTCACTATAAGTACAAAATATATTTTGGACGGACACTATAATTTACAGTTTTTTACCATGTTCAATCTGAATTTTCTTTAAAATAAAAAACATCTATATTGAATCTGACTTCTCTAAATCTAACTGACAGGTTTATCATTACTTTGAGAAAAAAGATTATTAATTTAACCCTTTTAGAAGGGAAGATATGGTCATTTGTTCTGGGAATGTCATTTTCGAGCCTGAAACCTGAAAAACAGGCTCTGGGTTTAACAGGTTAAGATGACGGCAACAAGACAGGTGGCTGATTAAAAACGCTGCTGAACATTGTAGACTTTGTTTTTATATTACAGGAAACATCTTTATCTAAAGTGCTTTGCGACAGCGCTGCTATGAACAGATGCAGCAGCCTGACTGTCATTTCTAACACGGAGCAGAAAAGCTTTTGTGCTGTGATCATAAGAGGGCATTTGTCAAATGTTCCCTACCTGTCACAGCTCCACCCTCCTTAGACTCACTGTGGCTGAGTCCACACCTCTAAGCCTAAACAGAATATAGCAAAAACACACACACACAAACACACACACACACACACACACACACACACACACACACACACAGACACACACACACACACACACACACACACACACACACACACACACACACACACACACACACACACACACACACACACACACATATACAAACACGCACACCTTGACTAAAAAACAAGTGTTTGCTGCAGTACAAATGGGTCTGGTAAGGTGGACTAACAAACTGTGTGTATGTGTGCTCGCCAAACTGCATCTGTCCATGTGTGTTAATCTGGCCGGCTTGCCAATGGCTTGCTGTCACTTTCAGTTACTGGTGATTCCTTTAGACTTCCCCCAACTGTGATGATGGGTCTTTAATGGAGAGCTGTGCTCTACTCCCAGAGAGAGAGAGAGAGAGAGAGAGAGAGAGAGAGAGAGAGAGAGAGAGAGAGAGAGAGAGAGAGGCAGCGGACTAGTGAGGCTTTGAGCCCAGCTAGACCATTGTGTTGCCGCCTCAACAAGGAACTTCTAACGGGAGGACTATTCTTTTTATTACCCAAGTAGAAAATGAGTGATCAATGAGGAACTGAGGATTCATAATTTATTGGAGGTTGACATTCACAGAAACAGGTGAGGTAGCCGACGCCTCTTGGTCTGTTTGGGCCAATACATGTAAATATTTAAAAAATAAGTGTTAGTTATTATAATAGTTCACTCTACAGTATATTAGTAGTTTGTCAGTTTGATTAGGATTAGACAATTTTCCAGCTACATTTTAAAAGTTTCTTGTATAAATATAACCTATATAATAACAAACTTGTTTATGTTCCATATTTTGGTACTTTCCAATTGGGACTAGACTTTACTGTCAGTATGCATTTGTATTTGTTAATTCATGTGTTCATGTATTTAGAAATGTTGAGGTTTTAAAAAACATTTGCATATCGATCAGCAGGTGTACAACATATGGCCTATCCTAGGCTTCTTTGATGTTTCCTGTTTGAAACCAGATTTTTCTTTCATTTTGTCTATACTTAAAAAGTTGTTTTGTAATCGCATTTGAAGTGTATAGGAACATGAGGCATTGTTAACTATAAGCAGATTAGGGTCCATGGAAGCTGGATGTATATGCATTTTTCCCCAAACCTACTTTTTGAGAAGTTAAAAGTTCAGCAGGAGCTTAGCTGTGTGTACATCAGGTGACAAGAGATTGTGTGCCTCCTCTCTTTGGGTTCACTGTAGTGAAATAATGTTGAATGGCTCCTCCCCATCTAATCCCGGCTCGCTGCAACTGTTGATTGGGGCCAAAATCACCTCATGTGCCGAATTTGATGTATTTGCAAAAAAGTACTAAATGGAGCTTGGTTGCTAGGAAGCCATTTGAATAATGCAAACTGTGTTTCAGAGAGACATGTCTTAAGCACCACACAAAGCAACTTATTAAGCTTTTCTATGTGAGACAGTGGCTCAGTACACCAAAATGACCTCCAATCACCATGCAACACGCTCCAGGTCAGCATTGTTGCCTGCCTAATCGGATGAAATATTTAACACTGAAATGCCACCCAACCCTTCTCTCTCCCCCTCCTCTTCAGTGCATCTCTCTCACTCTCTCCATTTCCCTCTCTCACTCTATTCTGTCTTTCTCTCTGACCGGTTTCACTTTTCTGCTCCATCCTTTTGTCTGCAGGCACAAAATCTTTCAACATGATGTCCCCCACTGGCGACAACTCAGAGCTGCTGGCAGAGATCAAAGCAGGGAAGAACCTGAAGCCAACACCTCACAGTAAAGGCTACACCACTGTGTTCTCCAACAGCGGACCCACAGGCAATAATGTAGGTCTACAGCCTCCCACCATTACTGATGACACAATTGTTGATTTGCTCATTTTAGAAATGCAGACTTAGCCTAACCTAAGTCATGCAAAACAATCCCACATCAAACATGTAATAAGGTATCCAAAACATGCCTCGCCTGTTACTCCAAAACCTTGTCAACCATCATTCTTCCTTATTTATCACATCATTAGCAAAGGGACACTAAAGCAGTCATTTCCCAATTCCTAATAGTTAAATATACAGATTTGATACACACATTCTTTGATTTGTCTTGTTACCAATATACAATACCACGCTGCAATGCTTCTTATAACATATGTTGTCATTGGTCCCTTAAGGCTAGAATAAACTGGCAACTCAATTCATGCACATTACAATGTCATCCTTTATACTGATTGCGGTGTGTTCTGTGAACTGTTGAGCATTGCAGTGCCTTACATATTGGTGTCTTTTTTTCTCCAGGAAAACCCATCTCCACCAGAGACACGCACACCTAGCCCACTAGGCAAGCAGCCACCCTCTCCCGTCTCCAATGCATCTGTCACCTCCCCACCTACCACCCCTAGCCCCAGCCCTAGCCCTAGCCCCAGCCCTACTGGCTCTGGATCTGCCAGGACCATGTCGACCTCGGCAAGCTTCGAGCGACTGTCCTCTAACTCTGTGGTCAATGGTAATGGCGGTGGCAGCACAGCAGGAGCTGAGTCGGGGCGGAAGATGAGCCTTGCAGATGTGGAGGCGCTGGTGCCCACTCATGATGAACAGGGAAAAGCTATCCCTGAATGGAAGAGGCAGGTCATGGTGCGAAAGCTTCAGGTCAAGATGCAAGATGAGGAGGAGCACAAGCGCAAGGTAGGCATAATGCTGCAAAGCTGCAGAAAGATCTACGTTTCATTTTCTCTAAGCTATCCCATTTGTGATCAGGTAAATTCTAAATTATGATTATAAATGGCTTCAGTTTGAAATTAAATATATTAATTAAAAACGCAAAGGGAATAGCTGTTGCATGGATTGGAGTGTTGATTTTTGAGAATTTGAACAGTGAAGTTGTATAAATGTACTTTTACTAATCTGTCAGCTCAACAGTGAGTGAGAATCATTGAAGGGGAAATCTGACTACAAATTAATTTAGCATCTATGCTTTTCTTCATAGTTTAAGGAGAGTCTATACATCAAATGACTGGCAGTTGGGGACTTATTTTCTTTGAATGGCCCTCACCTGCCTTGTACTTATCTTCAAAGCAAATCAAATGGCAGCATGTTGATCTTGTTTCACAAATAAGCTTTGTTTCTAATTTTGATCATTAGGCTTTAACCATATTCATGCAGTTATAGTATATGCATTTACACCAGGTATTGATTATTAATTCATACTATAGCAATCTCTGCACTTGTTAGTCCATAGTAAAACAAGAAGGACACTATGTAGTATGTGATTTGATCGAATACATTTGACTGATTCATAATTCATTGTAAAGGATTGCTATCTCATATTCTTAAAGGATCTAGAAGGTAGACATTGTCTCCGATGTCCCTGCTGACATGTAGTTCTTTTTGTTGAGATGCAGTGGCATTATAATGTCTACCTGGCTTTGAGGCCTTAAAGTAACAAACTATTCTAACCACAAAGTATTTAAGTTATTTTATTTCCCACTGTAAATAACATACTGAAGCTGAAGGACTGAACAATTTAGTAATTGCATGAAACTGCATTGGTCATATATAGACATCCATGTTCTCACTTATTTCTGGAAAAATCCTTGTTTCTTTATTTAACTTTGTGTATATGCATGCTTTCCTTTTTTCCTATTCTCAGTCTTTATTAATAGTAAGATACTCTTTTGGGTGCAGTGAATTGAATACTTGGCTACAATGCCCATCACAACATTAACACACTGGACAATTGGAGTCTCAATGTGAGCTGGTGTTTGCTGATGGAGTTTGGTGGCTCCAAGTTGTTACATGCTGATTCAGTGGTGTGATGACGAGCCCATTCACGCTACAGGTGGTTTTGGAGGAAGATGAGGATACGTTATAGTGTAACTCCATACTAAGTCCCTTAATCAGAAAAAACTTTGTTGCACTGACCTCTTTGGGTTGACAGTTTCAACTTTGCTGCACCTCTATCCACACCCAGTGTGTTTTCCTGTCACTGTTGGGTGTGGACTGAAGTGTATATCTGTTCCACTGGTGCCAGTCCCCAACAGTGATGCAACACTGCACTTAAGAGTCGTGTTACACCATATTTGGGATGCAGACAGATACAAAAACTCAACCGCTGGATGGCAGTAAAAGCAGAATATTTGTGTAGTTACTCTTTAAACTAACAAAAAACATAAATAACCTAAAAACGTTAGTGAGTAACCGTTATAAAGGCTTTGAATAGTTATGTTAAATATGTTGTTAATCCTTAACACTTAAAAGAAAATAACTAAAAGCGCTCTCTGTTCTGTCTGACTAAAGCATTAAAAAGTAAGTATTGTCTTTTGAGGCAGTGCCATTGCACCACTAAATCCATGTAAATTCTGTGTCAAGATGGATTTGCATCCAAGCGTGTGTTCACACCAGGAACCCCAAGCTGAAGGAATCCCCCCCCCTTCCTTCCCTTTTTTCTTGTCTTCTGGTCTCCTTTGACCGCTGATTTAGTTTGCGGCAAGCGGACACTACCAGCCTCAAGAATGGCACTACTCCCACGTCCACAATGCCATTTTGGGCCCATTTGGAGAATTGATGACAGAGGATGACCTAAACCGTATTGAGAAGCAAATTGAGAACCTGCAGGTTATGCACAAGGTCTCAGAAGTCGAGAAGGAGCTGGAAGAACTGGAACGGGAGCTTCACCAACTTCTACCAGTTTCTGCTGCCCTCAATCAGGGGCACTTTTCGGTCAATCCAAAGCAGGTTCACGGACAGGCCGAAGATCTTCCAGGCTGGTGCAGCAAGATTTCTACCCTGCTCAAGAGTATGGCCATTCTTCTCGCCACACTGGGAGGAAAAGAGATAGACATCTTGGACCTAATATGTCCTGGATATTCTCAAGAAGAGGCAATGAATGTGAGCACGGGTCAGACTGAATCAGAAGGAACCAATGGCACAGGTGTGATTGGACGGTCTCAGTCCTTTTCAACAAGAGAAGATGTGGAGAAAGAAATAAAGCAGTGTGGAGTTTCGGTGAAGAACCTCAAGGCCAATTATGAAATTCAAAACCAGCAGTCTGCAGATAACAATGCTAATAGGGTTTACAAACGCAAGAGGTCACTCCCTGTGGTAAGTGAGTCTAGCTACCAGACTCCAGAGTCCATTTGCGGAAATCAGGTCCCTTCCTCTACAGAGGCCGTTCAGTCCAATATCAATGGTAATTTACCTTCATTGGAGGAAGCAGTCTTACCCCTTGTTGAAGAGCCAGTTATAATTGCATCTCATGTTCCTCAGACGTATGCACCCTCTGAGGTAATGGCTCCAACCAACATTGAACATTTCAATCAGGTCCTTTCTGCAGACCCCATTTTAAATAATGATCAATTAACAAGAAGCTTGGAGGTGCAGACAGATATAAGCTATGTCCAGGAATGCATTGAAATGAGGAAAGAAAGAATTGTTTTCCTGTTCCTTGAACACTGGCGGAAGTACACCATCTCTGAATCTTTTCGGACTAAAATGACTGCCGTGAAAGGAAATAAATTAGACGTGGGCTGGGAAGACTACAACGATTTTAGTGCACAGATTACTGGGGAGATGCAGAGCGAAGATGACAAGCTCTTCCTTTTCATGAAGTCAAAGCAGGTAGTAGGGAATCTTATTGGCCACTGGAGGACAATCATGAGTCAAGTGCCCACACGCCAGATCCGCAGGCTGAGTCGTGCCCAGATGATTTACTGGCCAGAGCACTTTTTGCCACACATCAACGGGTCTCCTGTGAGCTACGAAAGCCTTACCCTTGACCTTTTCATGCTTGGATACTTTCAGTTGCTGGAAATGAGCATGTCCCGCAGTGAGCGCAAATTCCGCCACCTCTTGTGCTATGAGATGTTTGACCGTCTTGGCAGCCATAAATGGGAGGTCATTAGGCAGTTTCACAAGGAGGTAATGGAGGGTATTGAGAGAGGGAAGCAAGACTGGGCCGATGGTTTTGAAGACATAAAACTCAAGTATTTTGGAGACTCAAATGATGGGGGAGGTATGATGACGGCTTCCCTACATTCCATGTCATCTGACTTGTCCATTATGCAGGAGCCACTTCCTCCTCCACCTCCTCCTCATCCTCCACCTCCTCCACCAACTGCACCAACAGCCCCCCAGTCAACTGTAGCTCCATCACCATTGCCTGCTGCATCCCAGGATGCAATATCTGACAAAAGCCAGTGTATGGAGCAGAGAAGTCTGAAGAAGCCATTGCAGGAAAATATTCAGAGGGATGTCAAAAGCAGTGAGACTATGTCATCAAATGAGGCAGTGGCTTCTAATGGAACAAGTTCTGAGCAGAACCATTTGCAGAGCTTGACAACTGAAACTGTACCACACATTGATGCAGTAGCAAACGCTGAAACGTCACTGGACACAACTAAAAGCTCAGGACCAGTAAAAGATGTTCCACCTGTTACTGTTAAAATCATAGAGGAACCTAAAGTTGATAAACCTCCACCCAGGGAGGGGCATAATGAAGATTCAATAAAAGTGATTTATGAGCTAAAAGAGTTCAGCAATGAGGAGATCATTAGATACATTGACAGAAGCTTTGCGTTTTGGAAAGAGAAGGAAGCTGAGCTTTTTGATATCTAACAACCATGGGTGCACCATGGGTGCACTAAGGGTCCAGTTAAAGCCCATTTCCGCCGTACAATCAGAGAAGAAAGGTCAGGGAAACTAGGCTGCAAAGTCAAACATGCTGAGAAAGGGAAACTAATCTTGTGTGTTAGCTTTAAGGTCATGTATCATAAGAGACTTAACTGCCGCATGCCATATGCTTTAACATATGCATTAAGGCTGAAGTGGATGAAAAGAAAGCCTGTGATGTCAAAAGACAACTACAGACTGGTTACAACCATCTAATGTTGAGTTGTGTTAAACCCAGAGCAATTTGACATCGATTATGATTGATTGCCATGGCACACTACTACCAGGAAAAGTTTAATACGTTTTTAAATAAAAAGATTTGCCATAAAAGTCATGTAGTGTTTGTTCAGGTCAACTTTGTAATTCAGGACATAACTGAAACTCTCTTCATATTGAATTGAATATATTATATTATATATATTATATCTCAGAAAAGTAAGGGACTCAAAACCAGTGACTGGTAAGACAGTCACTACAATTAAATACAGAGAGTTTAAGGAAACTTTACAAATCATTTTAAAGACAGAAAGACCAAGAAACAAGTTCTTCAGTGGATTTACAAGGGATCAAGGTTACAAGTTCATAAATGGCCTTTGTGTTTAAGCCTGTGACCTCATGGTTTTGATTTAAACAATGTGTGCCTTTCAGTGTAGATTACAAAGATTAAGAATTATGTTAAATGCAAAGGCTGGAGAAACAGCAAGCTTTTTCATAAGTAGCTTGATTCAGAACTAAAATTGCACATTTGTGTCAGCAAAGGAAAGCGTTTACTTGAAAAAGTTATTATCATCTGAAAGAAACATCAAATTAAGGTTTTGCTATTTTTCCATAAAGCTTTACATTTTGGTGTTACTCTATTTATAACTTGAGTGTTTTAGATATTTGTTCAACCTTTCCATTCTTGCTATTTGTGTTCTCTCATTATTTGCTTTCCACATTGTTGTTAGAAATAAAGTTTGCAGACATTTTTGTGATTACAAGATTTCAGTAGTTATTTCCTAAGAGTAAGAGTAACTGTTTGTTTTACTGAACACACAGCCAACATTGTAATGATCTGAATAGAGATCTGGCCAAAAAAAGCATTTTAAATAAACAAACTGAGAAGCGTACAATTGAAGGAGTCTAAGACAGAACAGTGTAAAACTACACTACTGTCATTGCATTTCTTCTTTAGCATCAAGATTACCTTCCAATAACCCTCTTAGTGCCACCCGCTGTCATGCTATCCGTGGCTTACAGCAGCCATAAGGAGGTCACAATGAACCTTGTCCCAAGCCCAAAGGGGAGGCAGTAAGCTTGTAAACTTTACAAAATAGAGATTTGTTTTAATGTACAGTGTTAAGAGTATGCGGTTGTGTTTTTAATTCCTCAATTGAAATTTTTACTATGCAAGTCATGTACAAAACTATAATTTGTTCAACTTTTAATATGCCCAGCTTGCACACTCCACAAGGTCAAACGTGTGTACTGACAGTACTGCTGCACAGATGCAATTGACTGTCAAGTCAACATTAAGTCCAGACAATGGATACAATTAGCAATTAAAACAAATAACAAAGACTTTAATTTGTTCAAATGATATTGAAATTCAAAGGGCCAATTCACAGAATGTGTCCACAGGGCTAGGAATTATATGTCTCAAAAACCATAAAGAAGGACCTTACTAAATATAAAAATATGCATTTAAAAACTGGTAACATGTCATGCTATTGTTTATAGTTGACATGAAACAGACACTCCAGTCCAGCCTGTATTAGCATCAAGGATCAATCCAAAAAACAATGTCTATTAATGGTTCCCGGCGACTACAAGCACAACATACAAGATAAGCTATTCCTTTAAGAGGTTAAGCTGAAGTGAGTAATGATGTCTTTGACATAATTCTGACGTACCTGTATTATCTGTCTGTAAGTAGATATCAAGGTTAATCTGCCCTTAAACGTATTATTCAGAGGCCCTCAACAATTCCCACAGTCAATACAGAACATGAACAGGTTAAATAAAAAAATCTTTCAAGTTTAAATGTATCATTAATAACTTTATTGTTAGTAATTTACAAGTTATCTTGTCTATTACTGATTGTAATGGATGTTTTTCAGTAGTAGTAGTGTAATATTATTACAACCGGGTCGATGCCTTTGCCGAGTTTGCATGTGAATCTGGACTGCAGTCAGTGCTAGTTGGCGCTCAAAGACAGTCACTCAACTCATCACCACATACTCTTATTATTTCTGCATGTAACTTTACTGTTCACACTAAATCATTTTTTCAGCTGATTAAATGCTCCAAAGTCTAAAATATGCAACACATTGTAAAAGCAGGTACAATTCATAAGAGATTTTAATACCAATTTATTGTCATCAAAATACTTTTTTTTAACAATTTAAGCGGAAAATGTAGAATGTAAGGGATATGACATACTGTAGCTAAAAAAACCTTACTAAAATTACTCACTGTAAATTACCAAGCACAAGTACAACTGTAATTTGCAGACGTTTTATTTCAGTAAAAATGAAACTTACATTTGAATATGTGAATTAATTACCAATGCCACTTCATAGCAAATCCCTCAGTTCATTTTTGTTTTTACTTTTTTTTTTTTCTTGCTCTGATATTCCCAGGGGATTCATAACACATTCACTGCGTATATAATCTATGGAATAGTGTCTGCCAGGGCAAGTGAAATGCTTCATTCAGAGGAATGCAAAAGGGTAATCTATCTTCTCAGGCGAGGATGAGAAATCCAAGATGGCTACCCTCTGTCTCTTCCCCAACTCCGATTACAGCCTGAAGAGAGAAAAGGGTCCAGTTACCATTTGTGCGCTGTCTGCAAGAACATCCTGTAACACAGAGTTCTGTCCAGTTAAAATAATTTATTTTTATTTTTCAGAAGACAGGAGATGAGTAGCTATTGTGTATGTCTAAGCTCTATTTGCTTTTGCAGTTACACATTAGTTTACACAGCATGCTATATGCTCTATATGCTCTTCCATTAAGGCCATTGTCAAACATTTGAGCATGTGTATATTGCAACAATAGCTTGAACATATCATGAGTTTTTCTACGCAGGTGTTTTCCTGCACTCTTGGGTAAGTAGAGAGGCATATTATGAGACTGCAGGCATTACACATTAATACCAGCATTGATTAAGGTTTCAAATTGGGTGACAACCACCTAGAACTTCCGTTTCCGTAGCTTTATTTAGTAAGTAACTATGCAGAGTAAGATGCTGGAAATACCCAAAAAACTGCAACAATATTAAGTAAGTATTTCAAAGTAGAACTACTGTTTATTGACTGTTTTAAACATGTAGAGTGTTTGATGCAAGGGACAGTTTACTGTATTGAACATCAATGAAATTGTGTTTTATGTGATTTGCATACATTTTGTGACTGACACCATTAAAGACATGAGTGTTTCCATGTGAAAATGTTATGGGCCCCTTTCTCTGTCTACCCTGACCCCTCTGTCCCTCCACAGGTTGAGGAGGAGGCTGCACGCCTGGCATCGATGCCGGCCTGGAGGAGAGACATGATGAAGAAGAAAATGGACGAAGAGAGGTGAATAAAAGCTGTGTTGCTCTGCATGTCTGTATTTAGTTTTTCTTATACCAAGGGCCAATAAGGGAATACTGAGTTGGCTTTGATTATGTTCCGCATGTTAGCATTCTTTGTCTTTGGGTGGGTTTTTACAAAGAATACCCTTGGAAATAAGGACAGGAAGTTGCTGCTATACATGACCAAAGTTTATACCTTGGTTTGTTTTTTCAACATTAAGACACTGGGGACATTTCATCAGGAAGACGAAGTACAGCAGAAGTGAGGATTCTCTCTCTCCTGCAGTTGAGCTTGAATCTTTCAGGGAAACTACTAAACAGGAACGAAAACGATCCAAAGACCGAAATCTGAAGGCTTTACATGATGATTCAGTAAACCTCGTCTGGTCTTCAACCTTCCAAAATTCTCCCACACCACGCCGCTCCTCCGCTCCCTTCACTGGCTTCCAGTAACTGCTAGAATCCACTTCAAGACACTGGTACTTGCGTACCATGCTGCGAATGGATCTGGCCCTTCCTACATCCAGGACATGGTTAAACCGTCCACTCCGCTCTGCATCAGCCAAACAGCTCTCTGCACCCGCACTGCGAGGGGGACCCAAGTTCCCATCGGCAAAAACACGTGGGTTTGCTATCCTGGCTCCAAAATGGTGGAATGAGCTCCCCATTGACATCAGGACAGCAGAAAGCTTACACATCTTCCGGCGACGACTGAAAACTCATCTCTTGAGACTCCACTTCGAGCGATTGAATTACTAACAAAGCACTTATATACTAATAAGGGGCTGGCTTATCTAAAGCCAGTTGAGCAGCACTTGAAAGGTTTGGCTCTATGAAACCTGATGTACTTATATGATTCTGTTTTCTTCAAGGTTGTATCTTCCTGGTCGAATGCACTTATTGTAAGTCGCTTTGGATAAAAGCGTCAGCTAAATGCAATGTAATGTAATCCTAAAATGCCTAAGACATTACATTTGCACAATGTATTTAAAAAGTATACTTTTTTTCACTGTTTGGATTACCGACTTCATGGTTCAAGGTTTTTATTTGTCATACGAACATAGCTATAGTGTAGTTATGACGGTAAAAATCTTAGGTCACTGGCTCCTCCAACAGTGCAGCAAAATAAAACAGATAAACAGAAAAATATAGTGCAATTTAATAGTAAATAGTAAATCCATCTCTTCGTGGCAAGGGGTTTAGCCATATAGCTATATGATATATCAGTGTTACTACAGTCAACTCCGCTTAATATTCATAACATTGCCTTTATTTTGTCAATTGCATTGTTGTTGCTATTTAATGTATTTACACATTCTCTTTGTGCTTATCCCCTCCTGATGTGACAGGGAACAAAAAAGGTAAGAAATCATTACTTAATACACAGTTATTACCCTTACATGCAACTGTAACTGTGTAAAAGGATACCAAAATACTACAGACTACTAGGGCTAGGCTACATTTTAGATCAATGCTTCCACCTTGTGGCCATTCAAAAATAGTCACATAATGTCGCATGAACCAGTGGGAAACCACATAAGCAACTTAGCCATATGTTTACGCAATATTTTCTCAACAGCAAAACACTAGAAACTAGCAAAAGCTGTGTTCGAATTCAAGGGAGAAACTGTAAAGAGCACGGAGTAAGCGGTGTGGCAGTTTTATAGTCGTCGTCCCCACAGATAAGCTAACACACTGTTTCAATATGTATTGTGTTAATATAACTTATAATAAAGACACACGCTGTCTTAAACTTAAGTACATTACTCGAAACGTTAATTCAGATACGATACAACATGCTGTCGGCAGTCACTTTACTCCAGAACTGCCGCTCTTGCCCGGTGCACCCCACATTGTCGTCCCCATGGCAACGAACACACACATTAGCTCATGCTAACGCCAGAAGCTAGCTAACCACTCATAAGCTGTGTCCCAATTCAGCGGCCGCATCCTCCTGAGGATGCATTCGGAGACTACACACGTCACTTCCGCCAAACGAAGGCTGTCCCAATTTTAAAAAAAGACAAGACTCCTCCGAATGAGGCCCGCAAATGCAGCCTTCTTTCCCCAGATTTAGAGGATACATCTGATGTACACTCTGCAGTGTACCATATCCCAGGATGCAACGGGGGACGTTGACGAATGAGTTTTAAAAAAAATATATGGCTTGTAACGTTCCATCAACGGCTACAATGGTTTCAGCTCGATTCGTTTTTAAATGTACTCACCCAAATAGTAAACGACATGAGAGAAAACTAAACCTATTTAATTTGTGTATTTAAATATACGGGCAATTGGAGATGTCTTCTTTATATTACATACATAAAATAATATGAAGTGAAAATATTTCTAAACCCTGTTTGGTTTTCATATTGTTGGGATTCATTATAAAGCTAATTTATTTATGTAACTGCTTTTGTTATACAAATCTTACTGCAACAATTTTGTTTTGATAGGGAGCAAGGAGCAGACTGCGCAATTTATCCAGATGCGCGGGGAGAATGAAGCCCTCTTCACGGGGGCCTGTTGCGACTTCGGGAAAATAATTTAAACATATTATATAAATCCCAAAAATAAGTACAGCTAGATCTGACTCCATATTGAACAGTTTTGAAAACAGTTTTGAAAACAGTTTGAAAACAGTTTGAAAATATTTTGCCTAGTGTCAGAAATTATTACCGGCACTTGTGAATGCAGCTGGTTGCTAGGTGACGGGGGCGGCAAAATGTAGGGGTAACTGCCGGTGACGTACAAGGACATGCTCCGTAGACCGTCTCATTTCGCAGTCGGGCTGCGAGGCTGGGTCCTCAGGTCCTCTGAATTGGGACACAGCTATAGGACCACCCACACTCACCTGTCGTTTTGGTTCCTAAACCTCTTCCTGTGGGCTGAATCATGTCACACAGTGGAGTATGTACATATTTTCCTAACTTTGCAGTGTATTAGTAGCCTAGGTAAGCCAACGCAACTTTTTCAAACACCTTTTTACCGCTCACGTTACTTTAATCAGAGGTCAGAGTTCATCAGAGAGCAGCTGCAATCAGGTGTTTTGAGTTCTCCTAATTATCACCACGTGGGTTGAACAGCCAATCCCTTGATGTCAACAGAGTTACCTAACGTCACGCAATTGTTTTTGTTTTTCCTGCTGACCCGAGAGCTTAAATACGCTGACACTTTCCATCTTAAGGATATTTATATGACTTGTTACTGTTATGTATGCGTATACTTTGTTTATATACTATGTTAACTTATCATTTCAATTTTCTCATACACTTACTGATATATTGTTTATTCTAACTTCTATTTTGTTTCGGGCCCTTTGCCCACCTTTCCTTGTGGATGCATCTAGAAAACAAGAGCAGCAGGCCAAACAGGTGAAGGACATGGAGGAGAAGACGGAGCTGGAGCGACTACGGAACCTGGGCTACGATGAGACCAAGCTGGCCCCCTGGCAGCGACAGATCATTCTGAAGAAAGGGGATATAGCCAAATAGTGAACTAAGCCGTCTGCCCCTGCTCCTTCCAAGGCCTTCATTGAACACCTCCCCACCCCTAATCCTCGCACTGTACACTGGACAGTGGAGAAAGCTTGTCTCAATCTACGACCTTCAGAATCACAGGACCATGCTATGGCTCACCCTGGGTGGGGTGATCCGCCACCTCCCATTGAAAGTCTCTTGGACAAAAACTATTGATCTTTTAGTGCTAACAATAGTCATGACATGCACTGATTCTCCTTAATTAAGACATTTGCTATTAATGCATGTGTCTTGACTAAATTATGATTATCTGTTGTATTTATTGCTTTCCTGCAAACCAATAGAAGCTATTTCACATAAAAGATTTACAAAAAAAAGAGGTTAGTGTGGGAAAGGAGCTTACTTACTTGTTATCATTCATTGCATGTATATTTTATTTTCATTAGCCACACTCACTGTTATGTAAGGAATTTAAAAGTAACTCCATAACAGTTGTGTCATGTGACAATGGCATTGACGTACTCAGCAAAGTCTTATTAAAACCTGAAGCAGCTAATCCATTCTGTATGTAGAAAATCACTTCTTCATTATGTTATATTAGTCATACATTTTTTGTATCATGCTCATAGAAGCAATTTCTAAATGGCTTCAATTTACTGCCAGAGTTGTTATCCTAAAACTGCTCAAACTAATCTGTTTCTTTAGATAAGCTTGTTGTAATTTATCAGTGGATTGAAATATTGATATATATGATATTTTAAACAAGGTAAATATTATGTAGCTGTGCAAATATAACTTGACTAATAATATTTGAGAAAAAGCTGTATGTGGACTTAAATGTTAGACTGTTATGATCATGAATCGAGCATGTAGTTATGTAAATGTATGCCCATTTGCCTCAAGGACTCTGGAATCTCTTTGAAGAATAGCAAACAAAAACAAGACAGTACAATTTTGCTAGGTTTCAAATTCAACATGACCGTGCACATATTAGGAGCAGCTTCTTACATCAGGTCTCTCATTTGCACCCTGAAAAGACAAGTAAAGAAGACGTCAGTTTATCCCGTGTCCTGATCTGGCCTTCGTCCTACTAACCTGGAGGATACATTTTTGATGAGCAGATCTGCTTACAGAATACAGAGGGCTCTCTTACTACCACCAATAACGCCAAAAATCTAATCTAATAGTACAAACACTAGAGTGTAAAGCATAGTTTCAATATTTTTGGCTCAAACATCGGATTATGAACATTAGGAAGACATACAATGTACTACTATATACGATTACATTTGGAAAAAATGATTTGATAGAAGCAACACAAATGCCGGGTTGATACTTTTACAGCTACTTTCTAAACACATTTGTTGTGCATGGGTTTGTACATTTGGGGCTAAATATGAACATGTAAGGCTGTGTTGAATGTTTTTGGCAGAACTGAAAAGGCAGATTTGAAATGTTAGTAGAGCAATAGTCTGTGACATTTAAGAGCAACTGAACCTCCCTTATAATGTCAGATGAAGTTTCCCCACACAATGGAAACATATTCTCTATGTTTACTAAATTTATGTTGGATGTACATTTTTTCATGTGTAGGGCAGGTCATGAAAGACAATGCTTCTGGTTGGGGAAACATTTGGAATTTCTCTTATTCACTTTCATCGGATGCCATATGATGTTGAAATTGAGAAATGATGTTAACGTCATTGCCATTTGAATTTCTATACTTATTTAAACTCTGTATATAGTGACCCTCTCAGATTGTTGTTGTTTCATTGTTTCCATATTGCATTAAATTACATGTCTCAGCCTTGCTTGAATAGAATGTGGCTAATTCATGTGTAATTATATTTTCAGACTGTTAAAAATAAAGACAATAAATCACCAAACAACATTCAGTCTGTGCTTTTGTTGCCTCCAACAACAAAAAAATGTAGGTTGATTAAGCTGAAGTACGGACCAACAGACACAGGTATATAAATGTTGAGCCATCCACAAAGAAATATAATCCAATATAGATATATAATGGCCCTTTTCCTTCTGTAGTATCTTTTTAATGAAACACTCCCTATGGATGCTCTTTCGTAAAAACAAGCATTTATCTGTTACTTAAAGTAGTTTGGATTTGTAACAGTTTGAATCATCACATTCTGATCCCTCAAAATGCTGCTTGTCGTTATGGAGACATACAGGTTGTTGTGACAAACCTCCAGTGAGCAATAACCTGACTTCCAACAGAGGAACATCTCTTAGGGGAAAACTGCAAATATGGAAAGTACACCAGAACTACAATCAAATACCAAAACTCCAATACCACCACCACCACAGTATAATTGTTCAGCAGACATGAAGAAAAGCCAAAACTTAGAACACAAGGTAAGCTTCTTTATAAACACACATTTAGGCATTGTTTTTGTGCTACATTTATATTAAACATCTTTGTTTTTGTGTTATTCCTTAATTCTTTGTCAATGCTTCAACAAATGTGTGACTCATTTTAAAGAGAGGAATAAGCTAGCCTTATACTCAGACTGAAAGGCCATTTTATTTACATTAACAGTATTAAAACAATGTGGGCAGTGGGACAATTGTGTGGTATAACTTTTTTTTTATTTCCACAATTGTTTATATTTTTTAATATTTGTTCGTATTAAGAAATTTTTTCATGTTTAGTTTACAATGTTCTAATGCTTTGAGTTTTACGACACAACAAGGTCATATAGATGTTTTGTGTTGCTGAATTTTACATACAATTAGTTTTTGTGGATTTATGTTGAGGGTATTTACATTTCTATTAAGTGATGGTATTTCAGTGAAATATAGAAAAATGTATTTATAAACCATATAGTAAATGTAGAATCTGAATATTTAGGCTGAAGCAATGAATCAAGGATTTGTTTGCTTGTTCATAAGGCTCTTTTCAACAGCTGCAAATTGCTACACTTCATTCACTTCTCTATTACATGAATATTTTTGTCTTTCAGTACTCCCAATGGACTCTCTGCAGAATCCTACACGCCGTGCAACGAGTCCTTCTGAACTCAAAAGCAGTTATGAAGGAGTTGGCTGCAGAAAATGCAGCTCTGAGGGAACAGACAGCCAGCAAGGAGCTGCCGGACGACCTTTTAGTGTCAACTATGTTTATGGTCAAATGTGACATGGTTGAAGCTTTAGAGTTTGCAAGAGCCAGTCAAAAAATGTTTCAAGCTCAGCACATGAAGTCAAACAGAACATCTAAAGAACATGAGGAGACCCGCTTTCTGACAGAAATTCTACACACCCAGAGAATGGATATAGAGAAGGTGAAAAAAGACAGGAACATGGAGCAAGACCATTTCAATGACATGAAACGATACTTCAACAACATTTTGATTATCTTCAATGCAGAGGGGTGTGTTATACAGAGGGAGATATCCAAAATGAAAACTGTGCAGCAGGAAATTGAGAAGAAGGTGAGCCAGGTCATCCAGGAAAAAGAGGATGAGATCACCAGAGTCAGAGAGGAAATGAGTGTGCTGGTCAAGAGAAATCTGGAGAGCTTGGCCAAGGTGAGAGCAATAGACACAAAGGTCCGCCAGATTGAGACAGTGAAGAAGGAGGAGAGCTTGAGGAAAACACAGAAGGTGTGGAAACAGATCAGAGAGATGGAGGAGGAGTGGCTCAACAAGGAGGAGGAGTGGCTCTACAAGGAGGAGGGTTGGTTCTACAAGGAGAGCAGGATGGAGAAGGAGGTAAAGCTCCTGATCCTGCAAAATACATACGCTAATCATTTTTGTTCAACCTTTCAAAGAAAAAATACTAAATGATATGCTCTCTCTGGGTTTTCAGGGGCTGACCCTTAAAACAGACAAGGTCAAGGAGAAAAGAAGAATAACATATTTTCTCCCTATCTAACCATTAGCACCACATGAACCCCCTCCCGCTACCCTGTTTTTGAATGATCATAAATCATAAAAGGTTCTTGCTTTGGTGTTATTTGTTCTTCCTACAATATTGAATAACCCTTTTTAAAATATGTGCACCACCATTAGCTTCCTGCTAATGAAGAAATATAAAACTTTGGAACACCTCCACACACGCCTGACTCATCGCTAGAGGGCACAGTAATCCTGCTGTGGCCTCTGTTGGTTGATAAACCTTGTTCTTATAAAGAGTAAACATTGTAAATGTCATAAGCATCCCAGGCATGTCATGTAAAGATTACGTTTTGGAGCTTTAAATATTATTTTCAGTTTCCGACTAAGAAAGTGGTGGAACGTGTTTTACATTTAAAATGAATAAAACTAAAGGTGCCAAATTGTGGCCAGGGGGGTAAAGTGGAGATGCAGATCTCCACCCACCATACCTCTATCCACCTTACTTGGGGCAGACCAATCACCCTCAGCCTTCGTTCTGATTTCACTTCCACATCTTTACAGTATGTGACTGCATTTTGTAGTGACACTCTTGCAATGAAAAGTATCTTTCTACAGACAGAGAGGATATAAACATGTGGAAAACTACTCAAAACAGATCTGTGGTTATTCCCGTGAAAGGAAGAGCCTCCAGCACATTTTGGCTCGATGACACACTTGTTGACTCACTAGGTGAACACAACAATATTGCATGGAAATAATTAATGCGAGCATGCAGTTCCTCCTGTTGGCCACGAGAGGGAGCCCTCGAGCTGTTTGCAGCCAATCAATCAAATGTCAGTTGTCAACAAACAGAAGGAAAATGTAGAAAAGTGTAAAAAATATCGAAAAAGCAAAACATTAGCTTAGTTCAAACTGATCAAAACGACATATAAAGTTCCAAGTCAAACTCTGACGTTTTAAATACTTTAATGAAAATGTTGCCCTCTTATCTTGCCAAACCGGATTATTAAGTTATCCAGCGACAGTAACACCATCTTCATTTAAATATTAAAGATGCTTATCTGTGAATAAATGCTTCCGCCGATGCAAGCCCCTACCTGCTTGTCAGTTTGCGATGATTGCTTACCTGTGGTGACGTAGGCAGCGCGGCTTAATAGGCGCCTGCAAACAGAGGAGGAAGTGAGTGAGTAAGAAGAAATAGTAACAGCGGAGGACCACTTCTGCTACTGAAAGCCGCACTTAACCACGCTCCGGACAGCAGCCAACTGAGGACGGATATCATTCAATACGAAGGCTGGTGTTTGTATGGTCACCTCGCAAAGGTAAGACAGCCTGTTCACAATCTCAGTGTTTGCTGAACTGCGTTTCACCTCGCTGTTATGAACCATGGGAATGTGAGGCAGACATTTTTTTCTCCCACCCTAATCCTTCTTACAAGGAGCGAAGTTATTTGACAATCGGGGTGCGAGTGAACAGAAAGAGCAAGCAACTTTTTGTATTCCTCTTGAGGCGCAACTGTATTTCAAAACTGCTGTAAGAGCTTTTTTTTTTTTTAACTCTGTTGTGAATGTATCTAATATTGACACTGTCACTATAATGACATGGGCCTGAATAATAAATTGTTTACAATTTTAAACAGGCTACTCTTTGCACAGGTTTGGGGTATTCGTCATAAAGAAAGAGTGAATACGTTTTTCTTGTCGTTTCTGTTGCGCACAGATTTGCTGTAGCAGGTCTCCCCTGTGGGCTTTGGTGTGGACAAGTGCAGTGTAGGAGTGAGCGGTGAGTCACGGGTTGAGTCCCTTGATATGAGTTTTAGGACTGAGACACAACCGTCTGACTGGGAGTGTGTAAGTTGGGAATTGGATAAGAGGCTCTGTTCTCTGATGGGAATACATCTTGGAGCCCCACTGTAGGTCACTGGTGGTATTTTAGGGTCATCAAGACAAGAGAAACTTATATTACTCCTGCTGATTACTCATGTTTCCATTTAAGTTGCTGGTTTGTACATGTTTGCTGCATGTAGTTTGAACTTGAAGTAAAGTCATTTTACCCTCCTTCAATGTTGTAGGTGCTGCAGAGCTCAGTAGACCGGGAGGCGGGAGGCACCATGTCCAACAGCCAGTCAGACAGCTGCATGGGCCACCAGGCCCCTCTAATTCTGGAGAGCGTCTTCTCCACAGAACTCCATATATCTGAGCCTGGAGATGATTGCTCCCCTACACCCCAATCTGAAACACCCCAACCACAGGAAGGTGTAGTAGACAGGCTGGTGGTGCCTCAACAGGTGGTGTTGAGCACCCAGAGTCCTGCAGCGCGGAAAGTTGGCAAAAACCAGCTCATCCCAAAGAAGTTGGCCAGCCGGCATAAAGTCCGCCACCACACCACCGTGGTGACCTTCCCTGTGGGACTGGAGAACTCCACCAGTACGACCCGGAGCCGCCACTCAACTCAGGGGCCAGATTTGTCCTGGGAGGATTATGACAGTGATGGAGACGGCTTTGCTTTGAGGAGGAACCGCAGGAACAAGTCATACAGAGCGGCCGTGACCAGCTTGGACATTGAGGCCATGGCGTCGGGACAGGGGGCCGCATCCACGCTGAAACCTGTCAAAGAGGACCGAGCAGCCAGTCCTGGTCCTGGACGCAAGGTACACAACTGTTTCCTATCTTCCAGACCAGTACATGTGGAGGAAGGCCCCATAGTGTTTACAGGAGTATACTTAAACAAAAATCTTCATTAAGGGATTAAAAGAAGTGCTGAAAATAACATTTCGGGAAAAAAGGTCTAATAAAGTGTTATTGAGACTTATGCATTCTACAGCGTTAAACACTTCACTGCTGTCTCCCCTTTAGAGAACCCTGGGGAGAAAGAGGAACCAGAACAAGCGTGGGTCCTTCAAAGATGGTATGTAATGTGTCACTCTGTCCATTTCTCTAATTTTGCTATAAGAACACAAATAGATTGGAAATAGTACTGCCTATGGTGTTCTTTTGGTGTTGAATGTGTTCTCAATTCAAAATGTAAAGCCTAAAACTGAACTTTATAGCTGGATGCAATAAAATCTGTCATAGCGTAGAAAAGATCCCTTAAGGCATCAGCAGAGGACAGAACAGGAAATCATTCACTCTGAATGTTCCCAGCATGCTGAATGTTATATAGCTGGGTTTAGTTGAGTGTTGAAACTAAACGCTCCTCCTTCAACACACTGCCACTTCTCCTGTTTTGCTTTGAGCTATAAAAATGCAGGCATGAGAAGGTTTGATTAAAGAGCTGTTTGTCACTTGTAAGAGGTGGGGCTCAATATTTGTAGGATGAAGGATTGGTCATCTCAGAAAAACAAGATGACCAATTTCCATCTCAACTTGACATCCACATTAAACACTGTGAGAATAGAACCTGTGACCTTTCACTAACTAACACCCACTGCTGGCATAAATCTGCATTTCAATCTAACTAACCCTGTCACTTTGTTCCAAACAGATGCCTCCTCACCTCCCACACTTTAATCTGCGAAGTTACTCATTGTCGTATTAAACACTTAACAAAATAAAGACAAATAACTTAATTCAAAGGCATCCGACAGTTTTATGGGTGAATTACATCATAATCCTCCATGCATTAGCCTGTTGTGAGAGAAAATAACTCGGTTAAGAAATGACGTACTGTATTTTCACCCTTTCCAACTATGCTTTTTAGGAATTTGCTGTGATTTTCCTGCGTCTATAATCATGAAAATAGTTTTTTACGTGACTTTAAATTCTGAAATAATGTCCACTAACTAAGAAATAACTGAAGTGTTTGTTGATGCGATCCTCAGCTACACCGCGCCTCTACCAGGAGATCCGAGAGCGAGGGCTGCACTCCACCAACCAAGACGAGCTGCTGGACGACTTTGTGGTGGTGGAGCCTCCCGTGGAGGACCAGGGCATCGTGGTGAAGAGCTACCGGCCCGTACAGCTCACATGGAGCCAGCTGCCTCAGGTAAACCCCCCACTGCACTGACAAACATAATACACATTGAGGGAATCAAAGAAGTCTGATTACAAGTTCTGTTTATTAGTTTGCTCTAGATTCCAGAATACCCATAAAGCTTGTCTGACTGGATAGAGTCTTGACATTTCCACAATTTTCAAAACAAGCTTAATCTCGAATATACAGCGGAATGCAAAGTTTAAGATTAGTTGTCTTGTATCTCTTACAAAGGTGAGGGACACGGGTATCCTGACATTGATCTCACCTCTGGAGAGAAAGAGACAAGAGGTAAGTGTGTTTTTGTATTTGTTTGTTCAGGTATGCATTCAAAGTATGCCTATAAATGTCACAAAGGGAGAAAAGAACGTTGATATGAGAGGAACAAATACCGACAATTCTATAGACAATACACTACTAGACATAGAAAACGTAATTTCAGTATGGCAGTTTTATTTCATCACAAAATAACTTATAGAAAGCAGTTTAACATCACAGACTGGCGCCATCTCTACAGTGTGAAACTATCTGACGTTGGATTTCCCCTTCAGTCTAACAACACATGTGTCAATATCAAAGGTCTACCCTGTGTGCACTGCAGTCCTTGAATAAAGCCACACCCTGCCAGTGTGATCACACTCAGTCCGTCTGCTGAGCAGCTGCTTGTCTCACTCTGTACCTTTTTTAGTCCCCTTGTATTCAGCTTTAGTACTTGAGTCATTTACTGTTACTTTTATAGGCATAAAATCATTTTGCTTAAGTTTGGGGATAACTGAAATGAACTAAACACACTGCTTTCCTATTAAATCAGGAAATAAATCTCCCCACCATTGTTCAGACGGAGAAGAGCTTTACCAGGTCAACCAGACAGACTATCATTTACTGCTACTTTGTGAGAAACATTAATGTTGGTGTAAGATTTTCAGAGATATGTGTTCTTGATTTAGCTCAGCTACTGCCCTTTGGTCCTGTCTGAGGACACTTGACTTTTACAGGAGGTGATGTCATCACAACCTGATGGCTCACTTATCAGATCCTAACCAAAAACAGAAGAGATTACCTCAGCCCCCCATTTCAATGTTTTCATACATACTGTCATACAGTAAAAACCACAACACTGCTACTATTTAACCACTGCTGATATGTTTGGAAGTTTGCTGGTATAGGTAGCTGATAATAATCCAGTTTCAGTCTATTCTAAAACATCCAGTAAGAACAGCAGTAAATGTCAGATATATAGAATTTAAATGACCAGAACTCATTTAATTCACAGCATATTGATTATTTGTGTAAGAGACTGGTCTGTTGCACATTGTTTTGTTTAAAACTTGCAAAAGCAGAGGCCATTTATTTGGATTCTCGTTCAAAGGAAATCTAGGAAATCTAAAAAGAACCCAACATTTGAAGTAAATCAAAACCTCTGCCAAAAATAACATACCCTCAGGGATCAAACAATAACAGCATCACATGTTGTTATTAACAGTTTAAGCAGGAATAAAGTGAATGTTGTAATGTTTGTGGATCCTTTATTTATGGTCTTCTTACAGGCCATTTTCGAGATAATCACATCGGAGCATTCGTATCTGCACAGCCTGGGCATTCTGGTGCGTCACTTTAAGAGTAGTGAAGCTCTGAAGAAAACAATGACAGCTACAGAGCACCATCACCTCTTCTCCAACATCTCTGTTATTCACCAAGTCAGCAAAAGGTGGGCACAACATAGGCTTAATCTATTGTTTGTGAGTGTGTGTGCGGTGGAAAACTAAAGCTAGGGGAGGGTTGTTGCCACATAAAAAAGAATCTGATGATGTAATCAGTGTATAAATCATTTTAATGGACTGATTATCTGCATACTGTATCTACACATGTTAACATGTTACACATGTTTAAAAGGGCTGCACACTAAGTTTTTTGTCACACAGTTAATTTTTTTTCCCCCACTGATATGTTGTTTCAAGCAGTTGTTGATTAAAGTTTCAGGTAGAGTATTTGCCCTAAGTATGTTTCAGTATCCTGAAGGCCCCATCAACGTGTTAAAACATGCTGGCCAAACTGGTTTTGCTGCCTTGCTGTTCTTCCCGGGCTTTGCAGTGTTAATGTACCTGAGAGCGGCCTGTGTTGCTGTGTGCTTTGTTGGTTACATTATTTTTGAATGAAAATAGATCCAGTTTTAGCAGCAAGAAAAAAACTGTCGTCCTATCTTTTAATCCTCTAGTTATACGACTCAAAGTAAAACCGGATCTGTGAAACTAGAAGGCAGAAAGTGTCCCAGGAGCTGTGATCTGACTCGCAGTATCTGTGTGTGAATGTGTGTCCTTACTTTGCTTCCTGGGTTGGGCTGCTTTCCAGGTGTCATTTTACTCCTTTTTGTTAAAAAGTCCCTTAGCAAGGGTTGGGCTGTAAGTCATTTATCCTTTTCTAATAGTGCAGATAATGGAAAGCCTTTACATTGCACATCTTACATCTTGAACAGAGAGCTTCACCTGGATCTTATAGTAGAGCAGAGTTTAGTATTTTACTGCATTGACAGATTAGACTATCAGCCTGTGTGCTTTCAGGATTTTTCTGGACTGCACATTTTTCAGAATCCAACAATTAAATGAAGAAGGACGTCTTTTGTTTTCAAAATTCAGGCTTGAATAACTTCTTCATGTGACACAACACATACCAACCTTACTAAACATTACTATTAGACTCAATATCATCTTAGATTGTTGATATTTCAATATGGCCTACATGTGGTATTTTCCTGGTTGCATTATAGTAAAGACGTTTAATTTGATAAACTTACCAGACTGGGCACGTTGTTGTATGGTTTGGCTTTCCCACTTAGTCATTATATCGAGTTAACTGATGAATGTCATTAAAAAATATCATTGTCTGAATATCTTTTGAAAAGATCAATAGTAAAAATAAGGTGGTTTACAGTCAATGTTTACAAAATCCGATGAAACCTTATGACCTTAAGGTGACTTCATATTAGACTTGTACCTGTTTCAGCTGTGTGTATCCTGCTCAGGTAATCAATCCATGGGAGGGAAAACACAGTATATTCACTTCTTTACTTACCTCCCCCTCCCTCTCTCTCTATCTCCATTTTCAGGTTTTTTGAGGACCTTGAACGGCGTCACTCTGACAACCCGGTGATCAGGGACATTAGCGATATTGTTCAGAACCACGCTGCCCACCACTTTGAGCCCTACATCGTGTACTGCTCCAACGAGACTTTCCAGCAGAGGACGCTGCAGAAGCTGCTGTGAGGGGCAACACAAACTGTAACAGCTGAGCTAATACTGTATATTCTGAATTTGCTGAACTTCCCTGTTTATTCCATCTGTAGGACCAGTAACACTGCGTTCAAAGAGACCCTGAACCAGATTGAAGCTAGCAGTGAATGTGGAGCCCTGCCCATGATCTCTTTCCTCATCCTTCCCATGCAGCGAGTCACCAGACTGCCCCTGCTGCTGGACGTCAGTTTAACCTTCATTTTGTTAACATGATTGACATATTTGAAGACACAGTGTAGGAGTCTGAGAGACACACTAGCTATTTCTTCCTACTTGTTAAGTCCACATATTTATGCTACATAGACATTTTTTGGGAAACATATCTACACAACTATACGCGCATCTAAACCAGGGTTAATGTTACATAATTGATTATTTTTAGCTACAGAGGTTGTTTTGCCCGCGGTACATAAATAACTGATATGTTAAAGGTTTCGTAACTGTTGTCTCCCCTCACAGACAATCTGCCAGAAAACTCCAGACAAGACGGCGGAGTACTTTGCTGCTGTCTGGTCGCTGCACGCCATCAGCAAGGTAGAGATGTTGTGAAAACACTCTTTAATGTCAATTGGTTTTGGGTTATCATTGATGTTTGATTGTTATTTCTACAGTTGGTCACTAGCTGCAATGACGGAGCTCAGCGAATGGAGAGAACAGAGCAGATGTACACCATGCAGAAACTCATGGACTTTGGTAAAATCAAAGTAAGTTTTGTTTCTGCAACAAAACATCTTGAGGGGAAATTGCATATTGGAACTTCGATCAAGCTTTGTATCGATTTCAATCATGCAGTTGTGATGCATATTCTGTTTTCTGACCTGAGATGATAACTTGTGTTTCCCCCCCCTGCAGCCATTTCCTCTGGTGTCGTCGTCGCGGTGGTTAAAGAAGCGTGGGGAGCTGGCCCTCTGCAGCGAGGAGCTCAGCATCTGGAGGGCCTTCAGCAACCGGAGCTACTACCTGTTCCTCTTCAACGACGTGCTGATCGTCACAAAGAAGAAGAGGTCAGTGGGATCAAATACAGAGTTCTCTGCTCACTCAATGTAAGAAATCATATTAAGTGGAAAAAAAACTGACAGAAATGCGTATCTTTAAAAAAAAAGTTTTTTCCAAAAGGACTGTCAGGATACCTCTTGCTCAACGATAAATTGGTCCGTAATTTATTTTAATAAAAAATATTAATTTAATTTGAAGACTATTTTATGCCACAATATAATGGCATGTATATAACATTGCATGTTAACTTTTTAATTCTTAAGAAAATGCGTAATAAATTAAACATTAAGAGGATAAAAACCACACAACCAAATAAATAAATAAGATTGCTGTTAACAACAATTGCACTTCAATTGAATATTAATGATACAAGTAACACCCCAGGAGTGCTGGATAATAAGTCAACAATGTTATGATAATGACAAGCCTATTCTCCAGCATGTATTCATTCTAATAGGATCACTTCATATTAATTCAGCCTCTCATAATAAAACACTAGGACAGGAAGTGATGTAATTGAAATGTAAAGCTTCTTTTACACTCCTAATTACTTCAAAAAGAGACCAGTGGGTAAAATGCAGACTGAGACCATATTTCAAAGCATTTCAAGAGCTTTTTGCACTTATCCTGCTGGAACCTGTGGACACTGAGTAGATCCAGCTGCTGACAGCATAAGGAACAGATTGAAATGAGTGGAAGGGGACAGAGAAAGGAGAGAGCATGGATGTTGTGCTTGCATACTTGAGATTCTTCAATCTTGCATTCAGCGTGTCAGCTCGACAGACTACAGCTCTCTGTTTTGAGTTAGGGAGAAACAAAACAATGTCAGCACTGAGGAATACGCTTCCCACAACACTGCAGTCATTTTCAGCTTGTTAAGTGGAAACTGCAAGCCAGTCTTCAGGTGATAATATCTAGAAAATGCTATTAGCATATAACGGAATGTAGTTTGAATGTGTTAATACATACACTATTGGCTGGGTGTGCAAACATTTAAATTCCCATTATAGCTGTGGATGATTTAAATAATTAAAAGAAAATATGAGTAATATACATTTTGTTTTTTCAGTGAGGAGAGCTTTGTGGTGATGGACTATGCTACTTTGGAGAATGTGGAGGTGGAGGTGGTGGAGGAGGCAGAAGGACGGATGTCTCCACCCTCCAAAAACAGCTCCAGCCACTATCTGTCCTTCAAGCTGCTGATGAGCAAGAACAGCGACGGCAGAGCGGAGCAGATCTCCCTGGTGGCCGAGTCCAGGTACAGCCGCTCTCATCCCCATCAGCCAAGAACTTTACATAATAAGCACCGTTGTTAACCTTATATGTTTGAAAAACTCAAGGTTTAAGTATAAGGAGTATATACAGGTATTATTTAATAATAAGGTCTGGAGAGGGAACATTTTTCTGTCACAAACTGGCTACATATCTGCAAATACAATCTCGCTTGCACTAAATATTGGTGGTTAAGATTAAGGTGGCAAACTATATTGACTTTTTTTTAATATCACATTCACACGCTAGGCTCATGGAACATCCCTAAGGGAAACCATTTCTGATGTTTTGCGTTTGTCTCCCTCTACTGACAGAAGTTTTACTTGCAACCTTACATGCTCCTTTTCATAAAGCACTCATAAGAAACTGAATTTGTGTGTTATCAGATGTACAATACGTTAAACATATTTCACCGTATTTTTTAACTCTGTTTCCAAGGGTGGATCGGGCACGTTGGATAGTTGCTCTCACAGAACACAAGCAGGCAGGAGTCTTAACCTGCAAAGATGGTAAGTCAGCAGGTTGTTTACAAAGGGAGGAACCCCTTTGTAAATACAGCATTCCTTAAGCCAAACCAGTTATAGTTTAAAAAGTGACAATTAATAAAAATCTGTTTATTACCTTTCATGTGTAAATTATTAATTAGTCATGAAACTATTTCTAGTCAGTCCTATTCAATCCGTGTATCTACCGTCCAATTGTTTTTCTTTATTAAACACGTAAGCGGAAGAGCGTCTGAGAGGCGTTTTTGCTTTTTACCTTACTAAATGGTCTAATGCTCCTTGGAGCGAGGGGCGGGGCCAAACTCACGGAAGTGATTTCAAAACAAAAGCCCTCGTTTGCTAAAATCACACTTGAATCACGACAGTATCCTGCTGAAGGAACAGTGATTATTATAAACAAGGGGAATTTAGCGATCACAACGAAAACGACTAAGACACATATTGAGCCCAGAGAATGGATGTTATTAAGGGCTGTAAATATAATAAGCCTCTGTCTAAAGTGGACAACATTGTTAAGAGATTTAAACTATACAGCGGTTCTGCACTGTGGTCACTCAGCCGTCTCTCGAGTTTGTTTTTTCAAATCAGCTGCTCTTCATTCCTGCTATATTTGACAAGTGATACAAATATGTTTTACCACAAGTTCTTAAGGAAACTGACACTGTTGGACTCGGTTCTAGTTTGACTTTGTGAGTAATCCTCTGTCAAAGTCCCCTCCTTACATAATGCATGTTTTTCTGCTATATTTGATGAATGATAAAAATATAATGTTACCATTAGTTCTTAATGAAATTGATACTGTTTGACTTTGTATTAGCCTACTACTTACAATACATTGAAGTACTTTTACTGTGTATTTTTTGAGAAATACTCTGTCAAAGTCCCCTGCTGAGAACAAAATCGAGCCACTTCTGCTAAGTTTGATGAGGGAATTCTTTTTTGTTGCCATTAGTTCTTCGTGAGATTGATCCGGTTGGACTCAGTACTAGTGAAACTACCCCCACAAGTACTATGAAGTACTTACTACTTTTCCAGTACTCCTGTCAATGTCCCCTCCTGAAAACAAGAATGCATGTCTCTTTGCTGTTTTGAATAAGCGTTAAAAAACCTTTCTTCATGAGACTGATATTGTTGGACAGATTATTTTAAGAGGATGGTAGACTGCACACTGATAAACTCTGTCACTCTTGTTGGCCTCTTATGATGCTGCTGTCTTTTAAAATGTATGATTATTTCTCTACTCCTAGTTCATTCCTCGCAGATTCTTCCATCAGTCCCAGTCATTGCATGTCAGTCAATAGAGCTTCGAAAAATGGGTCCAATTCAACAAAATGTTTTTTTGTGAGTGAAGGCCAGAGCTAAATTATAGATTGTTTGATTGTGTAATTACAAGGTAGGTGAGAGAAAATGAATCCACATCCTCCTATGAAACGTATTTTATTTCCTTTTCCATGTTATACTTATACTTACTTGCATTAGAACATTTGCATGTTGAACTACATGCTGGATATCTTCCCAGCCTCAAGGAAATACAATAAAATAAATGGATTCATAATTTTAAAAAATTTATAAAAATTTATACATTAATAATGTTGTGGGCAAACATTTCAAATATAAAATGAAAATAAGTTTACTCTTGAAATGATTTCTCACAAAAACCTTTCTAAATTATAGTAAATTATTAAAAAAGGTTTAGTCAATATACGTTTTTCTGCCTAAAATAGTTGAAATTGAACGTAAACTATATCAAACACCACATGCATGGCAATTAACCTATTTTTGCCCGCTATTTAAATTGACTTTGGTTAGTTAATACAAATATTGATATTATATATTTAGCATATAATTGATGCAGTCTTTCTGAACACTTTTTTAAAAAAATACTGCAAATGAAGAATATTTTAAATGTTCTGCACAGACAGTGCCCTAACTTACAGCAGTTGAAAAGATGTGTGGAAGGATAAATTATTGATGTACTTCAATGGCTCTCTAGATAAAGGGCGTTTTATGGTTGCTTCTATTATCTTCAGATAGTGGTTTGCTTAAATAACTAGTGACATTTTAATAAATATTGCAAAAAAGGGCTCCAAAAAAGGCATATAACCTGGCAGGCTTAACCAGTCTGTATTTCACCAAGCACCACAAGATTCAGAGTTTATAAAGTACAATTCTGGGCCATTGATTGTGTCATTTCTCCAAACACATACAGTAAAAATGCCTGTTTTGAAGCCTTAAAATGGTGCAGGAAAAGGACTTTACATTGTATTATACTTAAAGACAGGGCTATTCAGTTAAGAGAAGAGAAAAAAGGAAAGCAAATTGTTACAATGGATGACGTAACATTAATGACAGACATAATATGAGCTCCTTGGCACTCAGACTTTAGAGGGGTCATTTTGTGATCATGGGGCATCACCCTTACAGCATCAGGACAATATCATATGGAGTCAGACACTGGAAGTGTGCTGGAGGCGTTGACTGGGACTGATGGAAGGATGAGGCTGATGAGAATGAAGAATCTGTCACGAACTAGCAGCTGAGAAATAATTATATATTAAAAGACAGCAGCATCATAAGAGGCCAACACTCTGTCAGTGTGCAGTCTACCATCCTTTTAAAATACTCTGTCCAACAATATCAGTCTCATGAAGAAAGGTTTTTTTTAACGAAAAACATGCATTCTTGTTCTCAGGAGGGGACATTGACAAAGGATTACTGGAAAAGTACACAATAAGTACTTCATAGTACTTGTGGGGGTAGTTTCATTAGTACTGAGTCCAACAGGATCAATCTCATGAAGAACTAATGGCAACAAAAAAGAATTCCCTCGTCAAACTTAGCAGAAGTGGCTTGATTTTGTTCTCAGCAGGGGACTTTAACAGAGTATTTCTCAAAAAATACACATTAAAAGTACTTCAATGTATTGTAAGTAGTAGGCTAATACAAAGTCAAACAGTATCAATTTCATTAAGAACTAATGGTGAAATTATATTTTTATCATTCATCAAAGATAGCAGAAAAACATGGAAAACTATGGAGGGGACTTTGACAGAGGATTACTCACAAAGTACACAGTAAAAGTTCTTCATTTTATTTCTGGTAGAAGTCAAACTAGAACCGAGTCCAACAGTGTCAGTTTCCTTAAGAACTTGTGGTAAAACATTTGTATCACTCGTCAAATATAGCAGGAATAATGAAGAGCAGCTGATTTGAAGAAAAAAAACCGCGAGAGACGGCTGAGTTGACCGCAGTGCAGAACCGCTGTATAGTTTAAACCTCCTATAATGTTGTCCATTTTAGACAGAGGCTTATTATATTTACAGCAATTAATAACATCCATTTTCTGGGCTCAATATGTGTCTTGGCCGTTTTCGTTGTGATCGCTAAATTCACCTTGTTTCCCTTTGTTTATAATATTATCACCGCTTTTGTTTTGAAATCACTTCCGTGAGTTTCGCCCCGCCCCTCGCTCCAATGACCATTAGACCATTTAGTAAGGTAAAAAGCAAAAAGCAAAAAGGCCTCTCAAACGCTCTTCCGTTTACGTGTTTAATAAAGAAAAACAATTGGACGGTAGATACACGGATTCTATTCACACTACTAATACAGCTGCTTAGGTTTGATCTTTTCTCCAGAGATTTAAAATACAAATGTTCTATCTATTTTAATCCTGACTCAGGGTTTACAAGGTTTTTTACAATAGAATATATTCAAATAAAAATCATTATTAATCCCATTTGACTCTCACCCTGTATATATATGAAACAGATGTCGGACTATGTGATCCTACAGTATGTACCAAATGTGCCTTAGACATCCACAGAACCATTTAAAAAACCAGACAGATGTGAAGCAGTCATTCAGAATTATACATATTGGTCCAAAGTGTCCTTTTATGTCTTAAGGCAAATGCACAGAATGTTGGATAACACAAAACATATGTGTTTGATTAAATAAGCAGTCAGAGAGCACAGAACAATGCTAATTGCCCTCATCATGTACTATTAACAAAAGTAAAGTTTGTATCTATGAATCAGATTTGTTCCAATATGTAATGGGTTCTTCCTTGGCCCATGCTTAACCTTCCAATAAGTTGCAGGAACATCTGATCCGTATTTTTGTTATTCTGTGACAACAAACCGCTGATGCAAACATAAACTCTTTAAAGAAGTAATACTTTTGTTTAAAGATCTGCAAGCCCTTTTGATATTATGTCACTTGCATCATTCAAACTACCACCTTCACAATCACCATTCACAGAGGCCGTTTGCATAATGGCTTTAACATGAGTGTGTCTCTCTCTGTTATCTGATTTCACTATCAAAGGGTGTGTCTCCAGGGTGCATGACACACTCCAGGAAGTGATGTGTTTAGCAGGGTGGCACATTGTGTTCAGAGTACAAACAATATGGTTTTTAAGGTAACACTTGATCTACAAAATAGTAATTTGTCTCAATTACTGGCCATATTATCTTTTAACCTTGAAGAAAACGTTTCTTAAACAGGAAGCAAATAATCAAAAAATTGAGAAAAACCTTGATGATTTGAAGAGTGGGCTGCGTTCAATTACAGCACATTTGATCAAAACATATTTTAATTAAATCTTGTTCTATTTATGCAGTAAAATACAAGTTTATTTTATCAGTTGTTTGTTAACTAGTTCTTAAACGCATGCATTCTCCCTGAACCTCACTATTTGGAACACGTCAGAACTCGCACAGACGTGTAGATCACCTGTGAAAGCTTCAGGTTGTTTGTGTTTTTAAATAGTATGTTTTAAGCGAAAATGCATGTTTGGGCCTTAGTGAACAAATGACTGATATACAATACTACGATTTAAGTTGTTTGAGTGTGTAAATCCGTTTTTGTTTTGCTGTGTTAAACCTGGCTCCCCTTTTGTGAAGGATTTTAGTTTTGTTTGACGTGAGGCATGTACAAGGTAACCCTAAGTAATTGATAAACAAATGTCAATTATGCAGATGAAGTGTTATGTCTACTCCAAGAACCATGTACAAAATGCTGTTAGACAAAGACTTTAAATACAGAAAAATGTGATGTCTCTTCCATAAAAAGCTTTGATTGTGTGAATCACATTGCATTATGGGAATGTGTTTCAGGTCTTCCACAGTATGAGGCCAACAAATCCTACATGCCAAAGGAGCTGGATGAGTTGGGGCTGAAACAGGCTGAGCTTGTCATCTTGTTGCAGAAAGAGGAAGGTGAGTGCGTGCACATACTCTCATAGCATCGTCTTCAGACCTCCGTGCTCGTCACTACAATTCATATTAAAACTTGTAAGAGTGCTAAGATGGTAACTTTGGTCTGTTCTTCCTAGCATGGTGCTATGGGGAGAGGATGCGCGATGGAGTGAGAGGCTGGTTTCCTGCTACCTGTGCCACAGAGATCACAGACCTCATGGCCATTGAAAACAACATGCAACGTATGAAGCGCCTGCGCAAAGAGACCAATGTTTGAGAGATGGACAAAATAACTACCATTGAGAAGACTGGTGACGGCCATTATGTTCAGTTATTAAGATTGCATTGTTTCCGTGTCGTACTGAACATTCCATGACTAAATGCTATACTACCTGTTCACCAGGATATGAAAAGCTAAAATAATTGCCAGCTATGTTGTCCTTATACCAAGGTAGTCTACGTTGAATACAATGTGACCATGAGAGTCCTGGGTTGATTCCAGCCAGCTTCATGTTACCCTTATCAGACTGTCCAACCCAATTATTTCAAAATATGACGATCAGGATGAATTGACATCTCAATCAGACTGTTTAAAGGTATTTTTGTTCACCTTCTATGTATGTGACCATTAAAGACAGGACTTTAGCAGGACTTCCCACTTGTACAGCACAACCATTTCTTCTTTTGTTGTGAATGTGAATTTAAAACCTACTTGCTGTTCTAAACAATGAACCTGAAATACAGCCTGGGACTTTTAATTGAAAAATCAACATTTAACTCTGAAGTCTACATGACTGTATTACCACACTGTCCCATTACCTAACAAGTTGGGTAACTGGATTTTATGCTAAATGTTGGTTGCATCCCGTGTATCACTGCAACATATGTAGGTTTGTGTATTAAATGTGAACCCAGAATCAGAGTATGTAAAAATATATTTACCACTAAATGCAGTTTGACATACTGCTTTGGTTCTGACCGTATTCATTTTGAAAAGCAAAAACACTCCAAACCTAACCGTATACTATGTAACTGAAAGATAAATTAAGTTGGTGTCATTGTTCAAAGCCAATATACTTGAAATATAAAAATAAAGCAAACACTTGAGACAATGGTCCTGGTTTCTGGATTTTTATTTGAGCTTGCATTTTGTTAAAATGTTTGAATACATAAAAAGTTATTTAAAAATGTCAAACTGACCAGATATCAAATTCTATTTTTTCTTTAAAAACCATTTGGTGTAAAAACTTAGGACAGATTTAGAAAAACATTTGCTGTTTCCCCAAAACTTTTTGTAGCTGTCACATAAAAATAATGGAAAAAAAAAAACAAGTCTGCATAGATTCTGCAGGCAATCGGTGGTAATCTGGTCAAATGCATGGTGCAAGCTTGTGACGATCGTCAAGTCAAATCTTTATTGCTCAGATCTTGTTTGATGTTTCTTCTTGTTGACAAAAAAACTGCAAAAGAAGAAAAATTGTAAATTAGTTGACATTCTGTATGCTGTTTTCCAGATGGCAGATGTTGCTATGTAGATAAAACAATAGATTGTGTCCAAAAGTTTGCCTTGGATTCTGCACTAAATAGCCTTGGGGTGGAAACGAAAGTCTAGCTAGCCCAACTAAGCTCTAAAATGTTAAGTTTCCAAGTTGTTAATGTTTGATTTATTGGAGAAGCTATTAACTCACCCGGACGATGGTAAAAGATGGTAGGTGCCGGTGGGCAGGTTGTTTCCTACTCAGCCCCACCCTGCTGGGCCTCGGGAGCGGACGTTTTCTCTGCAGGTGGGTCACCTCCTGTCTTGGCCTCCTTGGTTTCTGGGCCGGGTTTGTCGCCAGCCTGTGGACGTCTGCGGCGATAGTTGAAGTTGCGGCGATAGCGACGCTGGCGGGGCTGTTGGTTTTGACCACCTTCGCCTCCCTGATTCTCCTTGTCCTCCTCGCCTTCCTGTGCCGGTCTTGGGCGGGGTGGAGCCCTGAGGTGAACAAGCAAACGTTACTTTAATGAATTATACAATAACTCATAACTAAAATTTGAATGCACAGCTACAATTTGAGGTTGGGCTTCAACAAAGGGAGAGCTTTTCCATCCAAAACAGGAGGCATTTGTTTTGGGGGGTTTTCAAGGTCAGTTGAACATTCTAATTTAAATTTTAGACAGCCCATTGCTTTTCTCTCCCGTTGTTAAAGCATTTCGCCAATAAAGCCAACACGCAAACCTTGGTTTGAAGCCTCTGTAGTAGCTCTGCCTCGCTGGTTGTTTGCCTTGATCAGGACCTCCCTGGCTCTCGTCACCCTCGCCTCCCTGAAATCAAAAAGATCAAAGATAACACTGGGTTAACTGAATATTTGTTATGCAGTACAGGCAGGAAGGAAACTGGCCAGATTTCTACTTAATGTTGAGTCTGATAGAAGAACTCCAGCATAACAGATTATTTTGGTCAATTTGCGAAATATTGGCCAGACCCCCGATACACCAAGATTCTTTGCTCACAACCACGTGAATGTTGAAATGAGAGGGTGTTGTGTATGACATCAACATGTGAAGTGTCCCGAGTGCGACTGCTGGGTGCCTGCTTCAGGATGAAGCCCTGTGACGGCGTACCGCAAGCATCTCTCCACGTGGTGCGTTAGTATACGGGGGGCGGCGGCCGTAGCGTCTACTTACAAAGTATGGAGGGTAGCGCCGTCTGCCGGGATAAGCGGGTCTGCGCTGCTGTGGCTGGGATTCTCCTTCAGGGGCGCTCTCTCCCCCATCTCGGCTGCCTTTTTCACGACCTCCGTTGCCTGGCTCACCCTCTCCGTCACTCTGGTAATTGTCTGGATATTCTCCAGCGCGGGGAGGGCCCCTTCTCCGGGGATAGCGCCTGAAGCGGTTCCGGTCAGCAGCGTACTTACTACCCTGGACTGCACTGCCTTCTGGGCCGGTGACATTTGCCGCCTCCGCTCCCTTTTTGAAAAAAGAATACCAAAAATTATAATCGAGGAAAATAATTTATAAAAAATGTAAGAGCTGAATACTAAAATAATTTTTGGGGTCAAACAAAGCTAGGCTTACCTTTTCTCCCTCAACTACGTCAAACTCCACAGTTTCTCCATCTCCAACACTGCGAAGGTATTTTCTCGGGTTGTTCTTTTTGATGGCTGTCTAAAAATCATGAAAGATTAAGATGTTAGATTTGATATTAAAGATCATTTTAAATTATCATTTAAGAAACACTACCTAAAACTTACCTGGTGTACAAAAACGTCCTCTTTTGTATCATCCCTAAAAGATAAAAGGAAGAAAACCCCTCAGTTACTGGAAGTTAGCAGCATCTTGTTACAGAATGCAACATTGTATCTGCTTAGGGTTAAGTACTATGCATAACAACAGCTTTGAGACAAGGAGAAAAATGGTCTGGTCAGCTCTGTAAGCAAATCAAAGCGATAATAGGATTGAGAGTGTTCCTTCACACACAGAGATGATATCAGGGTCTTAAGGACATGGGGATAGGGGTGGAGTCTACTTACCTATTGATGAAACCATATCCATTCCTGACGTTGAACCATTTGACTGTACCCAAGACTTTAGTTGCTGCAATGAGGCACAAAAAAAAACAATTAACCAAGCTATGGTAAGTTCTCAGCCTGTAGATGCTGGGAGTGTAAATGTAATGCCCCAAACATGCCAATTCATGTTTCACAAGACCTCTACCAATGAGTAACAAATAAGGAATCAAATAACAACAGATGCTGAAAAAACTAATGGCTGGATAATGTGCGAGTTATATTTAACTCCCAACTCTCACTCTTTTTATAGGTCGTGATACTTGTGTGTGTTTAGTGCCAGCTGCACTTGGTGTGAGGTATGAACCAAGAGCATTATGACCCAGAAATGACTGTGCTTTTTCACATGCAGAACTTTAATGTCTCAGCCAAATGATTAATGCCTCCGTTTTATAGAATGCTGAAATATAGCATATCAAAAGATAATATATGCTACATTAGTTGTGGTACATAGCAAGTTATATTACTACAGACCTACTGTCCCATTTTAATCCGCACTGCTCAGTATTTGAGCGTTCACACGTGGTTGTGTCGCGCCCGGATATGTTAGCAAGCAGCGAGCCCAGCTGGCTGGTTAGCATAGTTGCTAACGGGGTCTCAACCATGTGCTTGGATTAAAGCCAGCAAGCGGAAACTACTGTAGCACACAGTGTACCATGTATTTACAAGAAACCATTGGGTTGATTGTAACTAAATAGGGCGGTGTTATGGTGGTTTATGTTTTTCATTGAACAGGCAACTTAATGGCAAAATAATTCCGTGGGATCCTACGGCGGACATTTTGGGTTCCTCTTCAGCCATGTAAATAGCTAATGTAGCTTCGTTAGCCGACGAGCTAACGTTATCATCCTGGTAAGTAGCTAACTCTAGGCCCCTGCATTAGAGCGAAATTCGACAGTTATATTCCAATGTATTTATTAACCAGAATCGCTATGATCGTTTTGCCAGGTCACGTTGGCTACGAGTTTGCTGATGTTTTACGAGATTTTTTGAGAAAAATCTACTAAGGCGGAACCATCCGTTCCGTGTGAACAAAGGGACGGCCAAGAGCTAACGTTAGCTTGCTTTCGACGAAAGTAGTCGTGGCCGGCTAAATTAGCATTACGAAATAACTTCGTGTGCCACCATGATGCTTGATATACATTATCGCTATCGTGTAACGCCAACTGATATTGCCTAACTTGTTTGTGTTAAGAATGGCACTAACGTTGGCGTGGAGACCAGAGTCCTTAAACAACCTCAACGGTCGTTCCTCTGGCGACCAGTCGGTAACATAGATTTCTGAGGCGGCTGTTTAGGTTAGAAGGCCGGTGAGCAGGAGAGATTAACCGGTTGAAATGCAGGATTACATCTAAAATTACTGTTCTGATCTTAGATGTATCTCAGTTTGACAAACGCTTACTTGTTTAAATCAGCTATTTAATAGATTACCAAGCATTGGATATGTACAGATTGCTACGATAACCAACGACCAACATTACAACTGTCATTTTTGTATGTCTTGTCTGGTGAGGCCATATTCTCTTCTCTATTTGGTTTCCTTTGAGATAAAAAAAAAACTGCTCATCGTCAATATCACATTCAAACACTAACGTTTCTTTATCAGACATCTGACACGTTGTACATTATCAGTATACAAAAAAAAGCTATTTGCCGAAATTAACATTTAATGTATAGTCTGCAGATTTCCCCTATGATCGTTGATGGCTTTATCAGAATGTTAGCGAGGTTTTTCAACCGTTAACGGAGCCGGTGATCGGTTGGTAACGCTTGCAACTGCCGCTTTTGCGCATTGCCTCTACGGTATCCCAAACCACGTTAGCTAACTAGCTCATTTCCAGTCTTACCGATGACCTTCTTATCCACCGCGGAAGCTTCGGCTGCCGGGCTGGATGGGCTCTCCGCATCGGCAGCGGCATCAGGCGGCTGTTGTGTCTCGGCCTCGCTGCTCATGGTTACTACTGGTTGGTAATGGCTTCTGCCGGCGGCGGCTCTCTGCTATGTTTCCCGGTGCTAGATGGTAACCTGGGCCGGCGGTGGTGGGGGCTACTGCCTTGGGGCTCTCTGCTTTCCTCTTTCCGCTCCCGTTGCCGATCGAACTGGGCAGAGTGAGATGGTATGCTGGGGAATGTTCCTGCTCAGGGACCCGCCCAAATGTTCTTCGCATTGGCTACGAGAAAGCCAACGCGTTCCTGTTGGCCGAAGCAACTGTCAATTATGTTTGAGGGTAATCTGATTGGCTAAATGGGGATGTACCTGTCCCTTCTCACCGCCCCACAGTGATGTCAAAGCCAGACAAGTCAGACAGATAACGATGACACTTTTTGGAACAGTGTCTGCAGGGCTGATGGTCTTTTTACCGGATTTTTACAGAATGTTCAAGTACTGCAAACCGTGATAACTACAAATATTATTAGACCGAAAGTATGTTGCGGATCATGATGTAAATATATATTTATAATTTATAATAGTATATTTATAATTGTGCTGCATTGTCTGAGTTGCCGTGGTAGTGCCCCTAATAAATACATGATGCCTCGGAAGATTTACAAGAAGAGGGCATATTGGTCTGCGGCAAAGAACATAAAGTTCTCACCAGCCTTTATACACCCTGTCAATGTCGATATCTGTATACTGTAACACAGAACAACATAATTCCCTGCTTCATACACAAGGAATTTCTGTAAATAATCAGTATTAAAGACAACATTTTTTTACTATTTCGTAAGAGATTAGCCACAATCATCAGTTGACAGTATTGAATAAAGGTCATTTCGGGACACGCGACCCCCACGAGCCACGATGAACAATAACCAACATATTCTTTCATAATTTATTAAAGAAGCACATTTGATTGTGTCTTTTATATCATTTACAGGGAGGTCATTTCAAATGTTGTCCGACCTGCTGCACATGTTTTTATCTCTGATGATTAAATTTATTACATTTTAAATGTTCACACAAGCTGAAAGCCTGATGTTATAATATATGATTTGTTACTTTCTCATTGCCTTGCTCAATACAATGGTGAAATGCGGACATTATACCTATCCATTTCCAGTAGCGCAGAACAGACGGACCCAGGCTGATGAGTGAGACAACCCCCCCCCCCCCCCCCCCGAAACCAACCAACCCATTGTCATGTTAATGCTCCACTGGCACTGTTTATGAGCACTGGCTGATGTGTGAAGAGCTCGATTTTAATGGCTAAACCCAGTTCTCCCACACAAAGATGGGCTTTAGCATTGACCCCAGAAAGCCTCCCCACAAAGACAACCCCCCCACTCTTAAAAAAAAAAACCTTCTTCCTGCCTAAGAACAGAGTATCCATCTGAAAGGATTCTTTTGTGCCTTGGGAACGAAGTCCAAGGCAGAAGAGGGAGAGCGTGGATGGGGGAGGGGGTCTGGTGGCTTCTATTTGTATGGTTGGCTGGGATGAGAAGAGGAGGTAGCCATAAGTTCAGCAGAGGATTGCTTGGCACAGGAGTGTGTGCCTTGGAGGACCCTCGTGCCTTTGACTGTATAGTGTTTCCCTTCTTTGCTTCCTGGCAATAAAGCTGAGATGAATTATTACCAATTCAGAGTCGAAGTATTCATTGTTGCACAATTCCTATATGATCATTTTGATCTATTAGCAAGCCCAACACTAAAGGGAAAAACATGTAGAGGGGACCATAAGCATATAAACCTACCAAAAACCATGCATATCACACTGGGTATAGCATGATAACATAATTAAATGACATTTTGAATTTCAAAACATGGACAAGGACTAGGTTTTGCAATACACATTTAATAATATGAGGGATTTCTCATCTAAAATCAAAGGGCCTGATAAACTAATAATAATGCTAAGCTTTTTGTTAATTGGTCTCCTTTCCTATTATATTGCACACATGCATAGTTTGACTTGGGGTTAAGAGAACTACAAAAAAACTCTTGATTATCATGCCTTTTATAGATGTAAACAGCATATTTTCAAACAAACAAGATGGTTTATAAAAATGTAAAACAATTTATTGATCATAAATGATACACCGTGAGACTGAGATAAGAATTTGAACGTTTCACATGTGGGGCAAGTATTCCTTTAGGCTTCAGTCACATTTTCTTATCTGTCTTTTTATAACAAGATGCAAAGATTGTCTCTGTTTGGACTGGGAAAAACAGTGATGAGCATAAAGTTTTGCAAAATAAATGTCAAACCCTTATGTTAAGCAAGTCTTAACCTGGAATCATGTGTATTAAAAAATAAATGCCATTATAATGTACTGCTGAAATCCTGTTCTTCAACATGCATTATAGGAGAAGGCTGAGGCAAAGAAAGCCTGTACGGTTTGATGTTAGCTGAGGACAATCCAGTGACTATGAGACGCTCCATCATGTGTACAGAGACTGTGTAGTTCCCGCTGGATCACATCTCTCCACACTGTCCAATGAGGATGGGCAGCTTGGGCTTGTTGTTTGGTCCTGTAGTAACATTCTGTTGGCGGGAAGAAGCACAAATAAACACTACAGTCAGCTAAAAGTCTACTGAGACATCGCACTTGGGTATTTTTTTTTGAGTATATAAAAAATATTTTATTAGTAAATAATTGCACTTTAAAACTATCATTCCTTTTTTAACATAGCTGTTACTTTTTAGTTTAATGTTCTATAACATATTATGTATGGTAGGTGTCTATGATTGGGTATCACTTACAGGTTGGGTGCATGCTTTGAAATAGTTATGTCTGAAGTGAAATTGTTTTGATTGGACAAAAAACAACTAAGTAGTGTAGGCCTTTCTCATGTTTCACAAGTTATTGTAAAGCAGCCAGTGAGTGACACCATCATGACTCGTCTTCGTCCACTTACGATTCTAGCCATTAACACTGATATATTAAAATTAAATTATTGATGTATTATTATTGATTGATGATGTTGAATAATATATAAATATTATCATGGATGTGGATAAATACTTTATTTTAACAATACAGTATTCTGTTTTTCACATTTGTTATTTTTTTTAATCCGTTCGAAATAAAGATTGAAATGAAATTATGTATTTTTACCTCAATTTTTCTCATGATCAGCAAACCATCGACCACTTTGCCTAAAACAGAAAACAAAACAGTTTTACTCTGGCACATCAAGGTTGTGCTCTAAAATAAATATAAAATGAACTTCATGGACTTACTCACCAAAAACAACATGCTTCCCATCTAGCCAGTCGCATTTAGTGCAGGTGAGGAAAAACTGACAACCATTCGTCCCTGGCCCACTGTTTGCCTGAGTAAGACACATTATTTAGATAGAATGACATTGTTATTTATTTGTTTATGTTGGTCAGCGGTCATTCTAGTAAAATGAATCATTCAAATCCTATTGTCTACAGAGTGGATTAATCAAATCTTAAACAACTTGTTACTACACAAATAGAGGATACACAAAATGTTTGCAGGAAACACATCGTCTTGATTGGATGAAGTTAAAGTAAAGAGACCCTTCCTGATTCAACAGTCATTAACTTCTAAGCACTGATCAGCATACATACCATGGAGAGAAGACCAGGTGCACTGTGCTTCATTCGGAAGTTTTCATCTGCAAATGGACCTCTGTAGATGCTGCAGATGCCAGTTCCATCACCCTTCACAAAAAAGACCAAACATGGTACATAAGATATAGCACACAGAATAGAAAGAGGAAGCCATCTAAGTTTAGAGGTGCTGTAATTCCTATGAGAGTTGCTCATTGGCGCGTGAAGACAAAATGGCCCAACTTTTGAGAGTGCAAAACGTTACGAAAGTATTAATATAATCATATAATCGGTTCTTATTGTGCATCCATGGGTAAAGGTAAAACTCATGTAGTACTGAACACGTAACATGAACGTGCCGGGCGGCGGGGTCCCATGGGTTAGATCCATGTTCATAATGCAGAGGAAAATAACTCAGAATAACGTTATTAGCATATTTTACAACTTGAGGACCGAATGTTTTTAATAAGGGCTATACAAAAGTTCATACTGGATAGTTTATTTAGTTTAAAACGATTTACAGACCACTCTTTCCCAATGTTAGTCAATGGGAAAAAGTATTTCCGGGCCCAGCGACTGATACGGAAGTGTACTACCGCCGTTTGGCCACAACGAATATTTTCCTCAGAGTCCGGTGCACTTCCTGGGGGGCTTGGTCTACACATGTGCAGCTTCAAAATTTCTGGCTACGAAGTACGCCGGCCTCGGTAGAATTCCAAGTATGCTGGACATTGGAACAGTCCTTCGGTGGCACTCGATGACGTAGTATGCTTGAAATACTGGCTCTGGAGCAGCCTTCCTCGACATTGAGAAACACTCCTGGTCCTTTCATCAGACAGGAAGCGGAAGAACGAGCAAGACCCATTGCTGGTATGATTACAACCTGGTACTAAGCACACAGGCATCTTGTTAAAGTTATCTTATCTATCTCTTATATTTAGTGGAGGAAAACAATTATGACATCAGTTATGACATCACTTACTTTCTGGGATTTGTAGTCTTTCTAGTTGCGTATTTTTCATAGTCTTATATTTCAACATTTTTATGACAAACTGTGACTTTTTTTACATGGAAATTATTTTTTAAGATTGACAAACATCATATGTGTAATTCGTGGCACAATTCAAACGGGATCGAAAGATACGTTTTCTCTCTCCATTGACTTCAATACATAATCTTTCCGAAAAAAGGTCCCATGGTTCGGAAGTAGATGGGCGGGACTTCGCCTCTATAGCAGTTGGTTTCAATTTAAGGAATCCTGCTAGTTCACCAGCAGTTAAAATATGTTGTCTTTATGCTTACAGGTCCATTTGACATTGTTTCACGCAATAACCCTATCAAAGATTACTGTCAATCTCCTTACTACTCCATTTAAATGTATGCTTTTTTTGATCCATTTAGGTAAAGTTTAGCACTCGCAGGAAGTAGATGTATTTCTGCTGATAAAAAGTTCAATGAAAAGGTTATAGTCAAGATTCTGAGAACACTATTTTCATCATAAGAAAATGTATTTGTATGGTGCAAGACAAATGTGCAAAGGTTCACTTTAGCCTCAATCAAGCCATAAATGCATTAGGATAAAGCATGAATAATTACTAGCTGTCATCCTAAAAGTGCAACAAGAGCAGGGCAGAAGGGAACTGCATATACTTACATTTACAAAGTCCCCTCCTTGAATCATGAAGTCTTTGATCACCCTGCCAATGAGCAATGCAAACAGATCAGTACAGTCACATTTGCTGGGGTAAGGGCTGTTTACAAAAAATGTATACCGGTATACAGTTCCTGTAAGAAGAGCTGACATTATTATTCTGTTAATGTGTCAAAAAAGACTATACTTCCTATAAAATAAAAAATGGGTGAACAGGTTTTATTGACACAGCAGTTTCCATAAAACACTGCACGTTAAACACACTGAGTGTTGTTCATATATTTCATTTTAATGTATGTATTCTGGACAACAATGAGGATGGGCAGCTTGGGCTTGTTTTTGGGTCCCATAGTAACATTCTGTTGCCAGGAAAAATGCCCAAATAATCACGTAAACAATGCACTAAATAAATGGAAAATAATACCGTTGAGGATTTTAGGTTAATATGATTGTGGGCACTTTGATGCTATCACTGCTGTCGTAGTATGTAAAAGCAAATGTTACTTTCCAATCCTGGATTTATGTCTAGAATTAATTTAACTAGAATAATTTTCAAACTTAAAATGGCTCATCTAAGAGCTATTATTTAATTAGTTATCCAGAACCATTGATGTGCATGTTTAATTAGTTCTATAAATATGAGTATAAAGACAAACAGGGACAAACTACAGTGGATACCAATCATGCTGACCCAGGAGAAAACCAGGTTAAATAATAACTCTAAAATCATTTAAAGTGGAAGAATAATGTGTGCTTTAAAATCAATGTGTACCTGTGGAAGAGGCAACCTTTGAAACCAATAGGGATTCCATCCTTCCTGTGGGACAGAAGTTTGAAAACAAAATGAGGTTGTCAGTAAAGACAATCATGCTGTTTTCTGCTACAAAATATCAACTCGCACAGGGCAGTTCTGTCCATGTTTGTGACAATCACTAAACATTGACGTTGAATTATTAGTGTGTATGGAGAGCCTATCTTCTTTGTACATCGGAACACCATGAAAACAATGTTGGTTACATAAATAGCACCTGGTCCTGTTAATTAGTCTAATATATTCCTCCCGCACCAAATATTGCAGGTTAAAAGCTTCTTTTGAAAACAGAGTTGTTCTTTTAAAATAAATCCTAATCATTTAGCAATTTTACCCTTTAATTTATCTCTGTTTACAATGACAGTAAATAAAGAAAATATTGAGAAGAAAACGTTTTCCTTTGGCTTTGTTTAAATAAGCCAATCCAGGCTTTTGAAAGACTGTACCATTCACTTTTTTGGTACACTTTGTACAGGCCTTTTTCTTTTTACTGCAGGTTATGGCCCAATGTGCTGTTTCGTCTGAAATCTGCACATTAGTTCTAAGCTACATACGATATATCAGCTGAAGGATTTTGCAGAGGAAATTTTTTAAGAAGTCCAAGCAGAGCACACAGGTTTTCATACTGTACATGAGATGGAATTTTACAGGCGTTTTTCAGAATAAAACAACTATTCTCAACATGATTTTATTCTTTTGTATAAAATGAAGCAGAGCTTCAGGAGGTAAAATGTATCCTTTCATCTGCCGCATTCCTGCCAGAGCTCTGATTTTACATCTGGGCTTTTTGTCATGCACAGGCACACGTGTAAATACCCTTTAGAAACCTGTTTGAGCATATACGTGAACAAATAATGAAGTATCCCTCAATCTGATCAAAAGGAAAAGTCTTCCGGGTCTACTGATCAATGATAAGGTTCCTGAAAGGTGCTCGTAAGAATTAGATTGCTTTTAAGTGCACGTTAAGACAAAGTGTGCAGGATGGTGAAGTTTGGTACCATCAAAGAATACAGCTCTTCACGGACTTACTTGAACTCTCCAGTGCAGAACTGCCTGTAAGAGAAAATGAAAGTGTAAGGAACATGTTATATAATAGTCTCATAATAGTATATTGCCATATATAATAGAAATGGTCTCATTGGTGTTAACATATGCAGTACAAATAGGGCAGAAATTAGACACTGGTATTGACCGAACATTTTAAATAAGGATGTCATGTTAGAAATACAAGATCATTTTGTTTTGGATATGTTACACCTTCTGATTGCCTTTACCCTATCCATTAGTGTTGTTTTCTTATGCTTTTGTACAACCATTATAATTTCCCCCCAATCTTTCTATATATTTTCAATAATATAGTACCCAAAACTAATTTGGCCACAATTTCAATTAAGTAGTGAAAATCTGATACTTTGACAGCCCTACCTGTGGCCTCTCTTTTCTAAAATGTGAGAAACCAGACTATGTGAGGTAGACTTTCTCCTTACCGGAAGTTCTCTGCTGTCTTTGGAACCACATCGGCAAACAACTCAATCTTCATCCGTCCAACATCCTGAGAAAAAAAAAAATGGAGAAAAAACTTGACATGAGCAGGTAAACACACAAAACCAAGAGCTTAACAAGGAAAACAGAAACCACCAGTTCCCCCCTCAGGTTGACCTGCATTGTATAGGAACAGGTTGTTTCTGACCTGATGCTCCTCTCTATGAAAAAGGTGGTCTCATCTGGACTTACCAGTTACACCAACAAGACTCAACAACAGCACCTCGTATCACTTCTACTGAATAACTGGTTTGGGTTTTTTTCTCGTCCTTCTCCCTTCTACTCCTTGCCTTAAACAACATTTCCTTCCTGAAACCATCGAGTAGATTTGGCTTAATCTCAACAAAACAAGCTATTCTGTCTCAGTTATTTGAATTCCCAATGGTCAAAGCATACGTAATAGGAAGATGTAAATGAGAAGACAATCTGAATGCATCACATGAAATCCTCTATAAGCTTAGTGTGCATGAGTTTGGCAGTGAGGGTGTCTGTCCAGCCAGGCCTCCCACAGCCCGGAGGGACCTGCAAGAGGCCGACTGTCAGCCAGTGTCTGCATCTGCATGAGAACAAACACTGTGCTGTTTTAAATCGAGCGGTTGTCCCCATGACATCACTGCACAACTGTCCCTCTAGTCAATGCAAACCACCCACAGCCAAACAAGCAGCCAATGGATCTCCTGCCTTTCACTTTCAGACAATACAGTATGTTTTTAGTTTCTAGTCAATGGCATGAAATACAAAAGCAAAGTGTTGGTGCAGAACAAACAGAGACCAGCTGCGGTGTTCGCCGGTGCGTCTAACAACAGGTAAGAGCTAAGAATATATATTAAGAAGAAAATATTTTGCCTATATTTTGATTAGTGTATCTTGTTCACCTACTTTGGATCACTTGAAACATAAAAAGAAATGTAAAGAAGATGAGGAAAGGACTGAACTGATTTACAGGGGTTTCACCTGAAGTCCTGGTCAGGAGTACAAACTCCAGGAACACTAAGACAGCCACATCTACCACACCTCTGTGGCAACTTTGTACCTGAACGTTTAGCAAACAAAGGAAGCCAAGACTCTATTACAAGCTGAAATACATGCCACATCCAACCTGCCAATCTGGAACAGCACATGCCACTTCACATAAAAACAGTCAGACCCACCATACAGGTCGGGAGGGAAAGACCTGTCTCATTCCAGGCAGATAGGGTGTGTCATCAGTTTGCGAAGGTAAGGTGTAGCCATAAAGCGCTGCCTGAAAAAGGAGCTGCTCGACCTGACAACAGTCAGACGTCTGATGAGAGGTACCAACATCTGGGGGTCACACCTTGATTATTAAATTATCAAATGGCAGAAATTGCTTCTCCTGTCACTGATTTTTTTTGTATGAATCGGTGGTATTTCATAATGGTTGGTGCAGCTGGAATGAATACCATGGCTGTAAGATGTTGATTTTATAAGTGACATGACATGTTCCTATGGGCTCAGACCAGTCTCATAAGACACACATAAGGATTCAAACTTGTATTTCATGATCCACAAAAGGATTCACACGTGTGTTTTTTAATGCACACACAAATGTGTTCCGTTTCATACATGTAAATAAAATCCAAATACAGAAAAAAGTTTTACATATGTATTTTCATATGCTGACAGGTCCATGGAGCCTGCCTGCAGGCGCTAATCTCAGGACCGAAGGACCGTAGTATAGTCGTCTTTATTGTTACGGTATTATTATTCAACGATAAATAAGGAAGTGTGTGTTATATGAGATGGCAGAGAGGTTTCAGCTGCAATTGTTAAATAAAGGTTTAATGTTTTTGATTATATTATTTCACTATAGCTATGTGGTGTCAAGGTCCAATGTTGACAAAATTAATCAATAGCGGGTGTAACTAAAATACAAGATGTTTTTATATATATATAATTATTATTATTAATAATAATAAAACATATTTTATTTGCGTGCATTACCTGTTCGGAAAGTGGTGCTGTACTGAGAGTGGCGATTTTATTTTGTAATTATATAATACTTGTAATAATGATGCGTTCACACCGGACGCGATGCGAATAATCGCAAGTGTTTCTTGCCGGCTGTCAGCTGTGTTTACTCGCCTCATTCATCTGAGTCAGCTTTTCGAGCCGTATCTGGCCGTGCAACACTTATACTGTATACCGAAGCAGTTGCGGACTGGCCATCGGTACCGGCAGGGGCGGACTGGCCATCTGAATCCACCGTTTCCCCGCAGCGAGGCTCCCCCCCGTTGACAGTTCACTGTCTAGCACCCACGGAAAGTGGCGCTGTACCATATAAAGGCTTGTATTTGCGTGCATTTCCTGTTGGGAAAGTGGCAATGTACTGAGAGCGGAGGTGTCCTGAGATTAGCGCCTGCAGGCAGGCTCCATGGACCTGTCAGCTCCGGACTGCGCAAAATGCGTACATGAAGCGATACGTCATGAACGCAATAAATCATACCCTCGTGGGGGCGCGCTCATGTGATTGGCTTAGAATTGAGGAGACTGATTGGCTATAGATAGAAAAAATTACAAGTACGAATCGGGTGAGCGTCAGGGGAGTCTCAAAAAACCCACACACGAATGCACAGCGATTCATGCACAGAAAGCGGTTTGTGTTTGCAGGTTCAGGGGATTTAAACGGCAAACAAATATGTGAGGATCAAAAAAATACATATGTAAAACTTTTTTCTGTAATTGGATTTTATTTACATGTATATGAAACGGAACACATTTGTGTGTGCATTGAAAAACACAAGTGTGGATCCTTTTGCGGATCATGAAATACAGATGTGAATCCTTCTGTGTGCATGTGTGTATTATGAGACTGTTCTGAGCCCATATGTTTCAGCCAGAATACAACATATTTGAGAGCCGAATAGTGCATTTAAACTGCGGATAAAAGTCAAAAGAATACATTTTGAAGGGAGATGTTGCAAGTAAAAGATGTTGCAAAAGTACAATTGTCAGTAAACTGTACTGACTGAGCAGTCGTGTTTGACTGCTTTCTTGTTTATTTGCTTTGGAAGAAACGGATAAAACAAATATGTTGGGACAATTATAAGTATATCTGAAGTGAAGGGTGCAATAATGATTGGGACAAACAGGTAATAGTTAACTATATAGCTGGTGACAGGAGCACGCCTTTACAAATCCAATGCAATCTGTTTCCGTTCAATTTCATGAAGTACTTCATTATAAGTGATCAAATATGAGCAGCGATTAAGGAGTAAAAACACCTCTAAAAACCTAATAACATTTTGTACATCTATCTTTGTATGGAGTGTTGCCTGATACTGACAGAGCTTTCTAGCAGAGGGGAGACACCTCGCATGAGACAAAAAACACCTGCTCACATCTTATGAGAACCCCTCATGGCAAAAGAGCACAGGGACTTTTATCATACAGCAAAAGTCACTATAATTAGTATGACGGATATTGAGATCGTCACCTACTTAGTAGATTTATACGACATGATATTCATGATCTCCTGGCATTTACTCAGCCATTAATAAAAATATGTTTTCTAATTATTAATTGCAGACTATTGTATGGATAAGCAAAGTTCCTAACCGATATTATCTTATCTTCTACAGCCTCGTGAAACTGAACAGCGGACCGGTGCAATAACATAGAGGCTGCCTAAGTAGGCAAAGTCTCTGGAAACTCACAAAACCTGCTAAATGCTGGCCATACTCGCGCAACCGGGTATGGACAACACTGGAATGTATCTTGTGCTTGTGCTTATAAAGTTCGGACTAGACGCAGCAGTAATTTATTTATGCACCAGGAAGCTGTATACCTCTTTTTTAAGCATGTGCAGCCTGTCCATCTTCTTGGCTGACTTTGTCATGGTGTTCTTAGTAGCAAGCATGTTGTTTCTTGGGCCTGAAACGTGTCACAAGTCACTCTGTTTAATCTTCGCCAATGCGTCTGTCACATATGGAGCGCTGCCGCTGCCCATGATGTGCCTGGGTTTATTGGACTACGTTTTAGAAGGTACCTACCTCAGAAGTCAGAGCGCCACGTGCAAATTCATAAGGAACTCGGTTTGGTTATTGCTGATGTGGATGATTGCTATTTACCTCTCCTTTGGTTCTGTTGATTCTGATCTAAAGGGAAAGAGTTTTGAGATAGAGAATGAGGCTCTAGTGTGTGAAGTACAGGAGTCTGCGCTGATAACATACTCTATTTTAGTGCTTTTCTCAGCTGTCACTCTTACATTGCTGCCCTTTTGGTCAAAAATTCCCCAGTGGGTGAAACAGGCACATAGGTTATCTTTAGCGAGGGACGAACCAGACAACCAGAGCAGCGACTTGTTGTTCACCTCAACCACCTACGCGGAGAGAAAAAGCAGCGGGGAATATTATCTGGAGGAACCTATCCAACCGGGCCCGTCTCTGTGGCTCACCTTCACACTGGGCTTTGCTTTATGTTGGATGCCTTATCTCATCGGTTCCGTGGCGTGTCTGATCTTGGACTTTGGAGTACCTGCTTACATCACTGTAAACCTTTTGTGGTTGGAGTGTATGAACAGTTTACTGGTGGGTCTGGTGTTCTGGATACATAGCAAGACGCAAGGACCATACAGCAATCTCCCAGAAAATATTTGCTTGTGTCAAGTTTATTGGCAGCTAAGCAAAGGAACACAACAGCAGGAACTCCAAGTAGCTGTGTGTAACCCAATACAATTAAAGAGAACTGGGCCACCAGAGAGCTAAGTGGTTAAAGTTGGCACATATGCATAAACTGCTGCCTAGAAAGCTGGTCCGAATTCTAAGCAAGCCGAACATTCAGGCTAAGTCGACTCGATTAATGTCTAATAAAGGCCCTCTCAGGCCAAACTGTAACTGCAAAAGCTTGAAATGGACATGTGACTGGACTTATAAATATGTAGGACTTACAAATATATATGTTTTCTGAAGAGTTGGGATACCATTTTTTATGAAAACTGTGATGATAATTATGATAAACTTTTGTAAATATACTGGGATTTCAAAGATTATATTTGATGGAAATGCTATGTTGACTTATTTACCGGTATATTCACACATTTTTCCCTTTGGTCCATAATGGGTATAAATGCTTCTCAATAAATATCCTAAAACTCTTTAACTGAGCATTGATTTTCTTTCTACCTTTGTAAATAACAAAATGTAGGTCCGAAATGTATTCTTGACCTTACGGAGGGCATGTGATCGAAAGCTTCTAGACTTTGTTTTCGACTGCAGTCTCCAAGGTGAGGAACTTCAAACCTCCTCTCCTAATCCAGCATGGACGAAAAACCTTAAAAATGCACCGAAAGTAAAACGTCAAGGTTACATAAGCTATTGCTGGTGAAAAACAAGTGATTAATTAAAAGCTACATCAACCTTGTAAGGAGACTTCCTAATTTGTCATTATTGAAATAAATGTATTTCATACTACAAATAACTTATAGTATATACATGTATTAAAAGGGCCTGGAAATGTATTTGTCATCATCTTACTATGAGCAATAAGGTCCTACATCAACACTCAGCTTTCTGTCAAAGTTACATGATTCTTCTCACTGGTTTCCGGGGAGTGGGGCTAAGTTGGAAAAAGTGGACATTTCTATAACTGACATTAGAAATTGAACTGCATGTAGCTTATTTTAGGAAGCATTACATTTATCCTAATTTATGCAAGATATTGATCGTGCTGTATATAAAAAAAAGGGGGGGGGGGGGATATTTGTTCAGAAACACTAAAGGAATATCAAGTAAAACATTTATTTAACAGAGGTCTTGTTATTACATCTCACCTTCCCTTTCGACTACAAGTGCTACAACAAACCCGAGGAGGACGATCACCAAAAAAGTTAATATAGAGAGAAAGCTACGGACGAAGTAAAAGGTGAAAAACATTGCCTTTATAGACCTGTATAAAACTGCATAAATGGAAGAAAATAGAATGTCTGTGGGTTTACATTATGGAGTCAGCTGCCTAAAGCTAGTTAAACAGTTTATATTATTCTTACTCTTATATTCCTTTGTTGAATGACTTTAACAAAACCTTTCAGCAACGCCTGTTAAAAACGACTTTCATTGTGAAGTGAGACAATTACATTAGTTAATATCATAGCTGATAACATAGCATTAAAAGTAGAAGTGTAAATGAAAAGAATATGCAACTCAATAATGATATCTTCCCAAATATAACCATTTAAAAAGTTAATAAACAATTTGAAACTAAATGAACGAACGACATTTTCGAATAATTAAATACAGATTATATTGTTCACAGAGGTTCGTGTATAGTATTTGGTAATAAAAGTTGTTTTCGTGTCTCCAGAAAACTATTACGTAGTTTAAACTTCATCCACCACAATTGTTTCAACCCCTCACCCGCACCACCTGCGTACATATAGCAACCGTACTGCCTGTCTAAGACGAATATTTGAATATGTATGATGTAGGATTAAGAATTAGAGTTAATTTCCACGCACTGAACGACATCTTGATATCAATAATACCTTAGCAATAGCATCATATCTCAGACAGGTTCTTTTCACAGTACATTTTCTTTGCAAAGTAAATTATGCTAAAAGTCAAAACAATAAAAACAGCGAGAGAGAAATTAAGTATCTGCACATTGTTGTGTGTATCAGATATGTGTGAAGAAAGGCGGTTAAAAACATCCAACGTAGCTAACTGGCTCAAAACTATTAACCAAAACACGACACTAAGGCGAGCTAACGTGGCTTCAACGTTGGTAGCTTGGAAGTCAAATCGATGTTAGCTAATTTCTTTCTTCTACTCACCTGTCCTCCGATGGTTATATCAAAGAAGACAATCGGGTTGCTGGCATTTGTTGTTTGGACAGACATTGTGACACTTTCCTTGCTCCTTAAGACTAAAGATGTTTTTTAGCAGGACAACACGAGAATCATTTGAATGCTGAGCATATGCGCCGTTTTGATTCTACGGTGGCTCAGGAGACGTACTACGGCCCGCAGTTTGGGACAAAATACTGCCATCGGAAAAGGGTATGGTAAATCTGCTTCGGTGTTGTATCATAGTAAGCTAACTTTAATTATGTAGATGTATAAAAGCCAAAGGAATAACACAATTTTCATAATACGGTAATTTTGTGATTAATTGTGCAATAACTCCTAATTTATAAAGCTGTTTTTTGCTTCCTATAGCTTTATCAGCTCCTCTTGGATCAATGTAATTATTAGTAAAGTTTAACAACAGAATGCAGAAATGAGTACCCCTGTCCTCCAGGTTTACAGGATACAAAGAAGCTGGAAATCATACTGACTCAACATGTTTTTGAATGTGCCTTATTAGTTTTACACATGACTTACCAGTCCTTATACGTATATGCTTTTATCTTAAGAACTTGTATTCACTGCTATGTTGCCGATTGTATGTCTACATCTCTTTGGTTCAAATAATCCTAAAAAGGGGCTGTATTTGAACACATTCAACATCTCACACACAAAGGTTTCTGTTAGAGGTTTTATTTTCACAATAAAACAATCATACAATTAAACATAATGCAAAGGTGGCTCCACAAAGATAACAAATGGCAAAGGGACTACAAAGATTAGTCAAAGCTGTACTAAAGCACCATGATAAAAAAAAAACATTAAGCAAAAAGGTGTTGACAGACTCTAGTTGGTCAGCAGGGGGATAAACCTAGCAAAAGCAAAATGCCTTAAAGAAAGACAGTTCTATGTAAAGTAATATGGTTTCTTGACATTCACGCCATATTCTGTGAGGGCAGGAGTCAGGTCCTCCATAGTCAGAGTGTACTTCTTATCCTATAAGTAGAGAAGAAGAAACACAAAACGTTATTACTTATCAGGAAGAACATATTATTTCGCACATTGCCCAAACTAAATAATGTATGTGTGTATTACATTTAAAGCACATGTAAAAAATAAAAGTAGCACTAACCTTTGTCTTACTCCTCGAGCTTCCTGAGGCAGTTCCCTTCATTTTACAGTATTGCAGCGCATCGTTGGCAATATCTGAGATAAACTTCTGAGAAGCAAGGGAGATCAAACGGATTCTAAAGAAATGAAAAAGAAAATCATTATTGTGCTTCTAATTGTCTATACCCAGCAACTCAAATTAGAAACTAGTAAGTCAGATGCATCTTCCCTTCTTGTGTCCAAAAAAATCATTGCAGCAACCATCATAAAGGTGACAATACATGGTTGATTAGGCTGAAGAGTCTGTACTTTATGCTCATATGAATGGAATATGGGTTGTGGTACTGACTCTATATCAGTTTACAGGTAAACTGATATAGAGTTGAAGTCCATTTGATGAAAGTCAGACAGTCAGTCAGTTTGTCTTAGTTTGTAAGATAGGTTTACAATATAATTATCATCTCAGCTTTCTTAAAATAAAAAAAAGTAATACGAAAAAAAGCTTAATAGACTGATTGCTTATATATAGTGACTCCACTTTATTTTGTGCCTGCCCTTCAACTCGAAAAACAGCACTACTAGCAGTCAACTCAAGATTTGAGGTAGCATTTCTGCACAGTCATAATCATGCCACTTACATTCTTGGATCGGAAGCCTCAAAGCCAGCCCGGTTGAGGTAGTAACCTGTAACTGCATCAGGAATCTGAGGGAAAAAAGAGCAGACTTCAGTTTGTGGTCAAACTTCATACAACCCACTTTAACTGCAAAGAACATTATTACTGTATGTTGGTCATACCGTGATGTTCAGCAAATTAACTTTATCTAGAACACTGGTATAGTCTCTGGCCACTGAACAAACTAACTTAGCTACTGTCTAAGGAGGGGAGTGCCAGTTAAATAACATGTTTACCAAAGCTAGGAGCATATTGTCACGATTGTCAATTGAATATTGACAACTATTTTAATATTTGGATAGAGATAATGGGTTTGGTTTTGTGTGTGCTTATGTTTGTGTAAGAGCATCCGTCCTCAGCTCATATTGCATCCTACTTAACACAGCGCCTTATATTGTTTCTGCTTATTTACGATTGTATGTTTAAGGAAGTCTCAAGGGTTGCAGAAAAATAACAAAAATTTGAAATAACTTTTCTATTGACCGTTTTATACCATTGTTGACACCTGACTCTTAAATTTATTTTGACCTACGGACAGGGGCAGTGTTGTGATCCACAACTACTTCACTAAATCTTGTGCTGATAAGTCAGAATAAAGTTGTAACACATATTTGGGTGGTTATTTAAACTGTATACTATGTAGGATAAAAGTTGCACCACAGTTGATAGGAAGACAGCACAAGGCTTAACTTATTGGATAAGCCGGAATCAGACACCCATTGGGATGTTCTATACAGAAACACGTTTTCCCCTGAATATCTATTTAACATAATGATGATAATCAGTAACCGTGGCTTGTAAAAAAAAAAACATGAAAATATGCAATCTTTTTCATTACTGGCCTCATCCCACACCTCTCCCCTTACAGTAAGCTGACTGAAACAACTTGACTTACCGTGGGAGTGTACTCCTCCAGCTGCATGAGGAAGTCTGCCAGCGGCATGGTGGGCAGAGCAGGCTTCAGATCTCCATTGGTAATGCCGCCAGGAACATACACACCGTTAGAGACAGACTCTGCTGATGGGGTCACCATGGCCGCAGAGGCTGAAGCTGTAATACAGGGGTTTGGGATGGATTCATTAGAAATGAAAGCAACAAAATGATATACATAACGTGTGCATTTTTTAAATAATTAGATAATACGGTCTTTACGTCCAGAAAAGGGTGTTTATCACCATCACCTAAAGAAAGGTTTGGGCTAAGTCCAAACCTTGTTGAAAAATTAGTGCTTCAAAGACTCGAAACATGACGCATAACTCCAAACATGACAGTGCATATTTAGTGACAGGCAAACATCTTCAGTAGAAATAAATTAGCTATCCTACTAAAATAAGTGGTGAGCGCAATAACACGGACAATAACATTGAGCTAGTAAAAGTAACATAATTACCATTACTCGTGAGCGAGGGGATGCTGCTGACGTTGGTTGTTGCATTGTCGTTTGCGATACAGTTATTTGAAGTTGAAGAAGTCGTGGAGGACACTCCAGTTGTGACAGATTGATTAACGTTGTCAATATTCATATTGATGTTACCGTTAGCTACCGCGCTAACCTTGGCTAGCTAGCACAGAGAAAACGTCCTAATATAGCCAACAGCGCAACCCCGTGCTATATAGCTCTAAGATTAGACTTTTAGAAAATACTTGTTGTGAAGTTAATGTATGAGGATGACTCAGAGGATATACAAATCACAGGATTAGGTGCTAGCTAGCATCTGAAATGTTTGTAGCTACAGAGCTGCAGAAAGCTGAGCTCACGCTGGCTGCAGAGCTAATAGCGTCACGTGACCCGGATCTGACGAAGGTAGTCGAAGATTCCCGAGGACCATCTAAAGTTACATTTTAGTTTTTGGGAGGATGCATGCTCAACATCTCTCCTCGTTTGTTGCATTGTATGTGATTTAGTTGGGTCAGCACTTTTAACTAGGTAGGCAACTGTATAGCTAAAGCTTAAAGAGAGAGTTTAGTAACGTTAGTAAAACCTCTTGAAGAAAAACTATGATAACTGTGATAAGTAAACCTAAAAAAGAGGTTACAAATATGTTGTCTTTTACAATCAATATGATTTTTTTCATTAAAAAAACAATGAAGCCTTTTTATATATTTGGTGGAAAATACTATCCCCATTATATCGTTATCAGAATTTGAGTCTTTGTGCAAGTGCAACAGAGTCAAAGGTAAAACAGTGCAGGTCATATGGATTTTAAAGTTTTTTGCTGGGGTCAAGACGGAGAGATCAGCAAGCTTTGAGTTAATAATAATAACAATAATAATAAAACCTGTAAATCGTTCAAATAAATTAACTAGAACAAGAAGAGGACATTTTAACGGAGAGCATTTATCGTATTCTAAACAAAGCAGTTTAAGAGACGTGGAGAACGTGACATGACCACGCGTTTATTGACAACCCTCGCATGACTGCTGTGACCTCAATGACCCTCAATTGAAACCGACTGGTCTTCCCACAAAATAAAACAGCAACTCCAGCTGCCTGGATCTTACAGATATCGTATTATATTAATGTCTGAATAATATCCACTCGTGTGCGTTCAACATTTGGAATGTTTCTTTAACCTTGCAACGACTGTACGTTTCCTAAAAGGAAATAATTGTTTACGATATAGAGTCTATGTTTACGAGCAGCCTTGAACGCAACATAAGATCCTCGTGCACACTGCAGGGGGCGTTACGCAACTTTGTGGCTGATATGCTGTCGGATTTTTTGTCCGAAGAAGTGAACCAGTGTTGTTGTAGTCACATATTGACCAGACTCAGATGTGTTTGTAGCGGTTTGTAGTCGTGTCTCTGGACAACATAGGACCAACGCGGAAACAGAGGGGGTTTTGACAGCTGTATGGGACAAAACCGGTAGGCCTATTGAACCAAATTAAACCGATAAATACAGATTTAACCAGAAAAACGGTTTTAATGAGCTAGCTCTCTACCTTTTAAAGCTATTGTTTGACCAGCGTATTTTGAAGTCTGGTTTACAAACTTAACCTTGAAATGCATGCTATACTGGTCGATGTCTAACGAGCTGTGTAGTGAATACCAGATATGAGGAATGATGTTGCAGACAGGTGTAGACTGGATCAAGCTGGGACTGGTGAGTGTTTGTCACCTTACAACCATTACAAGCTTTGATTTGTGGTAAAGTTCACAGGCTGCCAGAATGACTTCCCCAGTCCGTCTCATCGTGGTGGGAGCTGGCTGTCGAGGAGAGATCTACTCCAGTTTTGGATCCATCCACCCCGAACGACTTAAGGTCAGGAGAGGACCCACTGCTGCCTTGTCTTGTTTAATAAGCAGTCATTTTTGTTTCTTTATTGATTAAAAAGCACAACGTTGCCTCATAATATCTTTGTGACACAAATAAGCGAAGATGAGACCATGGACAACATATTAATGTAACAAACATTGTAAGTGCTATAGAAGCAATATGTCACACATTCATACAAGTAAAACTTCCTATATGTTGTCTTTTAGGCTACTTAAAGTACAATTTGATCCAGAAGCTATACTTTTTTACTTTTTCCTACTGTATTACTTGACTAAATATCTGAGTATTTATTTTCTATGTTTAACAGAGCACTTGTTTTATGTTCAGTTCATAAACTTAAACTCTTTCAGGTTGTTGGAGTAGCTGATCCAAGGAAATTTGCTCGCACTAAACTTCAACAGCAGCACAACATTGTAGATGAAAACATATTTGAAGGTGAGCACCAAAAGATAAAATTGCATTTAATTGTTTATAATGATCTATCTTATAATAAATCAGTGAATGACCTTTGTTTCAGATTGGCACACTATGGTTGAAAGAGAAAAGTTTGCAGATGCAGTGGCGATTTGTACTCCAGACCGCCTTCATAAAGTACATTTTAATGTATATTCTACTTTGTATTATCTGTCTGAGTTATCTGGAATTGTTGTTATGGTATTTTTTGCTATTAACAAACCTGTTTGTGCTTCCCAGGAACCTGCAGTGGCTTTTGCCAAGAAGGGCTATCATGTTCTGCTGGAGAAACCAATGGCAGTGAGTGTCTTGTAAATAGACTTGAAACATAACTCTAACCTAAGGTGTAATAATCCTACAGAAGGACAGCATTACATTGTTTCCTGTTTGTCTGTAATTTTCCATTTGAATAAAAAGGGACCTTTTAAAAAAAACATGCTACCATACATTTATACTGTATTTTGAATGACATGTCATGACATTTCTTTTGAGCATGTCAAAAACATTGGAATATAATGTTTTTTTGTAAGCTTTTTAAATAAGAAATCTTTTTTTTTTTTTTCTGTGATTGTGTTTATGTTCATGTGACTTAAGACGACTGCTGAAGACTGCACAGCGATCGTGGAGGCTTGCACTCAGAGTGGCGTGATGCTATCGGTGGGACACGTTCTCCGGTATGATCCTGTCATTCACAATATAAAGGTGAACATTTCCCTTCACAATTTCTGTTCCTGAAAACATTTGCCAGTTGTTTCCCACCAGGCATGGCTAAAAGTTTGGGTTCAATTTGGGAACCTTAAAAAAAAAACCTCATATAGAGTTTTAATACGTTTTTAAATATGGTGTTTCAATGAGATAACACACTTTAGTGGTGAAGAAAATTCAAATTGGAGTTTTAACTTGATTGTTTTTTCTTTGCAGGAGCTGATAGATGCTGGAGCTATAGGTGATGTGATGCACATTCAGCACCTTGAGCCGGTAAACCCATTCTTTAAACATTAACCATATTCCTGATGTTATAATAAATGTGATTACCATCAAGGCATAACTCTTACAGATGAGTCTTGTCAACCTCTTGTTCCAGGTCGGGTTTTGGCACTTTGCTCACTCATTTGTCCGGGGAAACTGGAGGAATGAAGAGGAGAGCTCTTTCGCTCTTTTGGCTAAATCCTGCCATGACATCGACCTAATACATCACTGGGCAGGGGCACGCAGGTAAACCATCACCTCCCTACTCCCTGCTCATCTAATTAAGCAAGTAAGATGTAGTAACACTTTTATCCGACCACAGTATTTTTTAACAGGTAACGTGTAGGGCTGCTCGATTATGGCAAAAATCATAATCTCGATTATTTGGGTCAATAATTGATATCACGATTATTAAAAGCAATTACCAATTTACTTTGAAAACATCCATTTATTGAAAAAGAAATGTTGAACAGTATTTGAACAGTTGATTACCCTGAACTTTAAGTATAATTCAACTGAAACACCAATACAAAAATAAAATAAATAATCGTTTAATTTTCGATTATGTTGTTTTAATAATCGTTGCAAGTCAAAATCGTAATTGCGATTAAAACACGATTTAATTGAGCAGCCCTAGTAACGTGGTTGTTTTCTGTGAGGTCATTTCCTATTTTTCCTGTCATTCATGAATGATTAACCTTGCTTTTTGTACTTGGCAGGTGTTTGAAAGTTACATCATTTGGATCTGTCAGCCACTTCGGAAAAAAAGACAAGGTCTGTGTTCTCTTCACAGAATGTGGATACAAAGAAATAATCACTATCACAATAGAAACCAGTAGCCCCTGAATATTTGAACACTTGTTATTAAAGATCTATAAACATTATGTGAAAAAGTAAATACATTGCAACTTTCAAATCCTTTTTTAAATTGCTGAGTTGTTTTTGTGTCACTAAGATGTATTACATCTATGACAGTTCTCTGCATTATTTCAAAAGAAAAGGTCTTCACTATGCATGAATATAAAATGTGATGGGTGTTCTTTCTCAGCCAGCAGGTGCTGGGAATTGCTGCCTGGATTGTTCAATAGAAGCAGACTGTCCATACTCGGCACGCAAAATCTACATGGATAGAGTGAAACAGGTTTCAAGCCAGTTATATCACCAACTCATTACATTTCTTTACCACACGTGAACATAATACTCTAAGCATATTTTCCTATGTTCTTTGTGTGTGTTTTAGGGTAACACTGGATGGCCTGTATCAGTTATTTGTCCGAACTCGTTCCCTGACATTGAGTCAGTGACTGAGGCCCTGGAGACTGGACCATATGGCCGCTGTGTTTACGAGTGTGACAATGATGTCTGCAGTAACCAGGTTAGAAAACACTCAACACCCACTCCTAATCTCCATAGGAATCCATGCTCAACTATACCCATATTAACAACACGCTTTGTTGCTGATTAAATTAAACTTGGTGGTATCAACAGGGTTAGTACTTATTCTTCAAAGTGTGAAAAATGCTTGAATCTGAAAACCTTCTTTTTCACCTATACAGTCATTCTTATAAAGCAGGGGTGTCCAAAATACGGCCCGGGGGCCAAATGCTGCCCACAGGCCATTTTGAATCGGCCCTCAGCAAATAAAAAAATTATAATGAAATATGGCCCACAAATTAAACTTGTGCTTTTCCTAGATTGTACTTCTTAAATATATATGTACACATTTATTACACAGTAGTATTCATGTGTTAATAAGCCCACTTTTTAAATAAATCCAGTCAATTCATGAAAACATTTTCTAACAAATCTTAGTTGATAAAAAAAAAAAAGCCCAATAACTTATTTACATAACAATCTTGAGATAGAGCCTTCATATTTGTTCTTATTATAAGCAATCTGAAGCTTCTGTTTTAAGGAGTTGCCAACAAGATAAATGAAACTTATAGAGAGCTGTGAGGCTGTTTCTTTCTTAAAGCATATTCATGTATCAGGCCTGATTTACCTACATTTTGCTAACTTATAACTGGACTTACGAGGCAATATACCTCACCTCTATAAGTGGCCCAGCCCTTCGTATATTTTTCTTTATGTGGCCTTCTGTGAAAAATGTTTGGACACCCCTGATATAAAGCAAACATCTTTGAATATCTTAAATGAAACAAGCACATCATCATATTTGATTGTTGTCACCTGGCGTCTCACACTGGAATTAGCTGAGCATTAAAGAATAAAAACATACATCCAAATTACTACAAAACACTGGTTGAATACATTAAGTGACACTATTTATTGATTGCTATGGGTACAAAGAAAACCTTAAGTGTATTTGAAGTAACAATTATTAAGATGTGATGAAGGAGTCAGGACCTTTCTGGGTTAATGTAACTTGACATTTCTTGAATTGAATATCAGATTAAACCAGCTAAAATGTTTCTAATGCAGCGTCTTTTCTCCTTTTCTGTCTGCCTAGGTTGTTAACATGGAGTTTGAAGGGGGTCTGACGGCAGCCTTTTCCATGGTGGCGTTCACTGAGGAGATATGCAAGCGAAAAACTACTATCTATGGCAGCAAGGTGGGACTAGCAGAAATTAGAAAAGTGAAAAAATGCTAAAACTGAATTGTTGCTACAAAAATAATAGAAGTCAGCAAGGAAATGATAAATCATCTGCTGCCTCACAGTCATTCTACTTAACCAAAAAAAAGGGGGTTATAATGAAAACAAATCACAGCACTGTTGACCACAAGCTAATGGTGTGAAGTTTGTAGACACCCAAATCATACTGTGAGCTCATACTCTGCTGCTAAGATGGATGCATCAGTTACATCACATTGTATAATGAACTGTGTCTTCACAGGGGGAGCTGTCATGTGACGGCCATGAGGTACGTGTGTTTGACTTCCTGACCCAAAGATCCACAAAGCACTCGCCGCTCAGTGGAGCCCCCAGGCGCTTCATGTCCATGAGTGGTCATGGTGGAGCAGACTACTACCTTATGGATGCCTTTGTTTCTGCTGTGGCTGTGAGTGCATCTTATACTATTTATTGTGTTTAGTATTGGCTTGCTATTGATTTGAATCCAACCTGTACCTTCAGGTGTTTTTGCAGACTAAGTGTTTACTGTATTTACATAAAAATCCTGTTCCTCCCTTTCCGAGGGAGCTCCATGGGACCTTATTTCGGAAAAAGTATGTATTGAAGTCAATGGCGAGAGAAAGATTACACTTTTTTGTGTGTGAAACCGCTCAATGTCTCCCGTCTCGCACCACACACCAAGACGGCTGTCACGTTGGCACATTTCACTTCTTCCTTTCAGAATGAAGCGAAAAGTATTAAAAGAGGTGAAAATCACTACAAGTCTGGGCATGTTGAGAGCTGTACATACACAAAAGGGGAGTTAGACGGTTCCGTAAGAGCCAGCATGCGGGTCCGGGATTCTGGGATTTGTAGTCTTTCTAGTTGCGTATTTTTCATAGTCTTATATTTCAACAGTTTTATGACAAATTGTGACTTTTTTGACATGGAAATTATCTTTTAAATTGACAAACATTATATGTAATTCGTGGCACAATTCAAACAGGATCTAAAGATAATCTTTCTCTCCCCATTGACTTCAATACATAATTTTTCCGAAATCCCATGAAGTAGTAGATTGGCGGGATGGTTGGTTGATGTGTGTTTCTGTGTTTTTGTGAGGGCAGAACAATAATCCTTCCCTGATCCGCTCTGGTCCTGAGGAGACGCTGCTGAGCCACCTGCTGGTGTTTGAAGCTGAGCGCTCGCGGCTGGAGGGCCGGGTGGTGTACTGTGGGGACCTGGCCACAGATAGACCACTGGAAAAATGAAACTGATGAAACCTTAAAAATCAAACACTATAATGAAGCTTAGCGACACCATTTTATTCTTTCCTGCTTTTACCCAATCAGCTTACTGCAGCTGTTCACTCTTTAAAGTTAGACCAATCATCTGAGCCGAGGGCCAAATCGTGGACTGTAATGGGCCTGATTGTTTACTGTATGTTGCTCAGGGATTTTAATACTGTGTGATGTGTGTATGAACGTTTGTGTAAGTGAATGAATGTGTGAACCTGTTAATCTTTTAATTATGCAGTATTATGCCAAATATTTTATAATTTGTTGTTAAAGGTGGGGTAAGTAATTTCGGAGAAACCAGCTTGAGTGCGCTAGAATTGGAAAATACACAACCGGAGAAAATCTGCCACTTCCTTACAGAGCCCCTCCTCCAACAAACACAAACGCGCACATGACCAATGAGGGCACGAGATAAGTTTGTGCACAGATGGAAGGCTGACAGGCAGGTAGGCCATCCAGTTGTTTTAGCCGGGCCGGCTAAAATGATTGGTCGTGCTTTTTACAGTACTACGGCTTCCACAGATGACATTTTGTTATGGATCTTTTGTCAAAGCACTTCAGATATTCATTGCTATCGGGATGTTAAGAGCATTCCATGGAATATAACAAAAAGTGTATCTCGAGCCGGTTTCTCAAACTTACCTACCCCAGCTTTAAGCATGTCATATTGTTATTATGAAGAAATTATGTTAATGTGAGTAGTCTTATACTTTCTAGTAAAAAATGTAAAGTCTGTGTAATTTAAATTGCCTTTGAGTTGTTGTTGTTGTTGTTGTTGTTGTTGCCTCTCTGTCGTACGCCTTTGTCAGGGTGTTTTAACAGATATTTTGTCGCCCGTCTATCTGTCACTTTAAATGGCACCTTAAAATGCTTTGGGCTTTAATGTCAAAAAAGAAGGATTAAGAAAGAGCAAAGATACATTACTTTAATTCATAAGTACCACTGACTGTTAAGAAACTCACATTGATTTACGTAAACGCCACTACCTCCCCATCTTCTTGTAAGTCAATAACTGATTTACAACATGTTATGTCCATCTAAACATTCACTAAAGAAGCATACAATATAATAAAGCTTTTAAAAAATACAAATCCCAGCACAGACTTGTTTCCGCTGGCTCAGGAGCAGCATCGACTGACAACATCAGTCAGTCTTCTTTTTCCTCTGAGCCTGAGGGAAAAAAAATAATAAACCTCTTTTTTGTCATTTACATTCAATAAACCTACTTAAATCAGCTATTGGATGAGAGCTTTAATATGGAATGATCAACCTACATAGACGGGTTACATTTTGTGACAGATATAATTCTTAATGTGGGTAACTGGATATTCAAAACAACATCATTTTTAATTGTTACATTTTTAAGGAATTGAGAAGTATTTGAGTTACACTCACCCTCTTTTTGACCAGTGTCAGTAGAACATCTCTCCTCACTGGCTCCTTTGCCTCCAACAGCACCGACTCCAAAAGGTCTGGATCCGCACTGAGATTGTAAATGCATACATTAAAACGATAATAATTAAAGAGAACAAGAGGTTTTCTGTGTTTATGGGGTCGCTATTGGCCTTTGATTAAGAAGTATATATCATAAACGTTTTAGCTTCATGTCTGATACGTGCACACTTATCTAGATTCTTCACCAGACTCAGGGACAGTTTCATGCCACAGGCCATAAGACTATTAAACACCTGAACCTTTGAAACAACATCCATAACATTCATCTGGCTGCAACTTAGAAATGATGTATCTAATATATTATATTCCAATCACTTGTATATAGATTCTTATTGCACTATTTTTCTTTTTGTATTTACTATTGTGTTGCACTGTTGGAGGAGCCTGGGACCTAAGATTTTCATCGTCATAACTACACTGTAGCTATGTACGTATGACTGGTAAAAGCCTTGAACCTTGAGATTAAAACAACACCTACACAGGTGCAGGGGTCTCAGCAGCAGAGGGGGGTCTCACAGCTCTGGGGGTCTTTCCCAGGAGCTGCCCAGCGATGGTGCTCAGATTGTCAATGTCCTGGAGACGGGAAAGAATATTAATATGCAGAAGTCTTTCCGGTTGCCAGACTTCCATGCACCATTTACATTTCTTCATATTCACTTACCCACTGGTTTTTAACGTTTTCCTGGAAATGGAGAAAGGACTGCAGAGAGAGAAGCTCATTGACTCTGTTCTCCACCTCTGTCAGGTATTCTGCAATGTTTTCCTCCTGCACTCCATCAGAGGAGCCCAACTTGTTGCAGATCTCAGAGCTGTCACCGCTTATCTGAAGCAATGACTCGCAACCTAGTAAAAGTAGTTATGAGATTTAAAGTACAATATATCTACAAGACTGTTGTAATGTTAATTCTATCTTCCACTGGTAGATGAAAGTTTCCTTTTTATACATTTTATGAGCTATTTACCACATTTGTCTATACTTATTCATGTGTACTATAGCTGATGACTGGCATGAAATGTACTCTACTTTTGTCCACTGGTTCTGTTGTCAAGATTACATCTACATTTAACACAGAGCACATTTACATGAATAAACAAATGATTTAACAGTACATGAACTCCAACCCAGTTTGTGTAATCCCACCCAATGTTATTTATTTAGACAATACATGTGTTTTCTACTGAGAAAATACAAGACACAAATTGCTAAACTCTATCAGCAGGGGGCGGCATTGGCTGCGACAAAATGTCTTTGGGCACTTAACTGAACCCCAATTCATCTCCATGGCATTGACAACACTTGTTTGTGAATGTTTAACTCTCCTGGTGAGTACTTTCTGTTTCTGTGTTGGTGAATGCTGACACTAGGAAAGCACTATATACATTTCTGTTAGATAATGTCATGCAGGGTTGCCCTACGCAGTACCTTCTTTGAGCTGATCTAGGAGCTTTTCCATGAACTCAACGCGCGTTTGGAAACTTGCCAGCTGGTGCTCCATCACCTCTTGCTCGATGGAGACTTTAATCTGAAGCGCCTGATGTTGCTCCTGCTGCCGCTGTTTCTCAGCTACAAACATCTCTCTCTCATTGCAACGCTTTCAGTCAAAGACATAACCGCAATTATATTTATTTTCTTCTTTTCTCCTTCTTAACACAGTCATACACAGAGAAGAACCTACCTGAGAGATCTGCCTTTGAAGGGTCTCTGCTTCCTTTTGCTGATAGTTGACAAATTTCATTAAAGTGTAGGTCTTCTCCTCCACTATTGGAAATAAATCACAACATATTTCAATTGCTGTTAAAGAGGCACAATTTCCATTGCCCCTCTAATTGTTCTAATAAGGACTTACTTTGTAGGAAGTTCCTGACAAGTTTGTCCAGGTCACTTTCTTCTGTGACTTCGAGGATCTTTTTGATAGCATCCTCAAAATCTTCTGGACCCAATTCCTTAGAATCCAATTGCTTGCGCTTCACTGTAGGGACGGATATGAAACTTAGGAGAACCATATATTAAAATGTCCTTGCATTAACTATAATACCTGATGGGGAAATATTTTACTAAGGTGTTGTTATAAACGGAATTAAGTAATTATATGTTCTGTGTATTGGGTTACAGATACATATATTCACTTACTAAAGGCATGTTATATTTAAAATGTAAAACATTGATTCAAAATAGTTTGATAATAAAAGAAAATCCATGAACATGAGCCAAAGAAGCTCAGCAGAGGCCTTGAATGACAGAAATGGAAATATGTGTCATTAAATACAAAACACTAATTGGATGTTAATACAAAGTTACTATAGAAAAATGTTCTTTTTGTTCAGGCATTTGCGGGTCATGCAGTAGCATATTTTGAACACAAGGTGTCATTAATTCATTTTATTAGTAGTTAATTAGTAGTATTTAGAATGCGTTTTAGCACTGAAAAATATCAGATTAGTGTGCAATATCAGAGCAATATTGACGAGGCATTTTTGTTTGCAAAAATGTGAATATTATATATACGACACAGGTTACAATCATCATTAAACTTCAAGTTCAAAAAGACAAAGGAACATTATATTGATCCCTTCAAATGCATGACACAGTTTGGTCTCAGGTTAGAAAGGTGGCAAAGCATATTTTTGTTCAAAGAATAAGATATAAATTACCCTTGTCCCAGCTGCGTGCAAAATCCTTTATGTCAAGGAAAATCTCAAAGTTGCAGTTTCGAGACATTTCTTTTTCCAGGTTGCTGTTCTGTTTGATGAACTGTTCCACATCCTTAGCATTCTGCTCCATCAGCATCCTCTGTCTTTCCTGAAACTTCACACTAGGTGTAGCCATAAATATACAACACATTGGAGAGTTATACATTGTGGATGTACTTTATCTTGAATCTAAGAGGTTAGCTACCAACAAAATATTATAGTAAAATGTAAGCAGACACTCAACTGTATCACTTTATAATGCATTTATTTGTCATCTATTAGATATCAAGACATATAAGAACCTTTAAGGCTCAGCTGAATAAAGTGGAACTGCTTTGTAAGTACAATAGTCACTGTCAAAACAAATGCCTTTTCTTTCCTCTACCCGATGAGAAAAAATATGAATATGCACTCTAACCTAACACAGTGTGTCATAATAAAGGCAAATATATTTAAAATATATAAACTACATTTAGAGTGCTGCTAAATTGTTTACCTGGCATTAAAGGCTTCAGTGCATTTAGCCATCAGGCTACCAATATCCTTGCGAAGTGCATGCAGCTCCTGGATGACATAAAACAGAGATGGTTGTCTACATTCTCAACATAATATTAAGACCCCATCACTGGCCCTCCCACATTAAACCATCTCAACAATTAACAGACAAGTCCTCTGCAGCTATATAAAACTGAAAAAAGCTCATTTAGGAACTGACTAATGTTAAGTGAATGTACCTTTCCCAGGCGAGATTGAACATTTAGGAACTGTTTCTTCTCCATCTGCATTTTCTTCAGCTCATCCCTCAACTCTCCATTCCTGTTCATCGTTGTATTGAAGCTTTTTCCAGCCTAGAATAGAAATATACCTTAATTGAAGTTTGTGTTTGTCAGTAACAGGTGTCAAGGTGGAATAACAAAAAAAATAAAAAATAGGACATATTGGTGAAACATTAACACTAACCCTGTGCAATTTGTTTTCCATGAAAAAAGTGTTTTTCAGTAAGTATTTCCCAGGTTTTATACTGAACTGTGTAGTTCCCCCACCAGTCTTCTGTTCCACCAACTTCCTCTCCCATTGTATGATCTTTAAACATTTCAAAATAAGTCAGGTGAATTGTGATAAGAATATCAAGAGAATTTCACTGGTTGGCATGAAAAACACACTTCACCTGTTCTTTCAAAGATGCCACTTTGCCTTTTTCTGCTTGCCACTCCTGCTCTATTTTGTCCCCATAGACCAACATGTCAGTGAGGTCATGAACAACACTAGTATCAGTCCAACGGGTAAACCTACTCTGAGAAAACCTTAGACTTCGTAAATGCTCTTCACGTTCCTCCAGTAGCCTCTGGATCTCTCGGCTGATCAAACAAGCAAATATTTATACACAGTGGTTGGAAAAACATGTGAAACAAGTTACACCTCCGGTTAACTTAAACAAAGAACTGATGCCTTAAACATCTACATAAGTATCTTTTTTTTTATTATTAACTGCTGTTTTCACTTCTCACTCTTACTATTTAGGATCTACAGGGCAGGCTTTCCTGGCAAGGTTGACTTAACAACGTTTCTTCCTTTGCACATGCCTTCCCCTTTAATTTATCTGGAGACACAGTATGATTATGACTATTTTGTAGACTAAAAGAACACCAAATTTAAATATGATGCTAGTAAGCATGTGGCATCATATCTTTGTTAAATATATTGGCACACATTGGTAAATAAAAAGGACACCACTTACTTGTCTCTGCAGATAAGGAACTGGGTTTTCTCAGTATATGCTTTCTTTGTTCCTTCTGCTTTGCGATACTGCTGCTGCAGTTTGTTCAGGTCTGTTTCAGCTGAAATATAAATATGATTTATTTAGCTATGTATTTTTCATAATATACAATAATTTAGGGTTTTCGAACGGAGGTCGTTTTTAATTTTACAGTGATTGGTGTGAAATATACCTGGCTAATCTAGCAAGCTGTTATTCATTATGTGTAACCTATGTGTGTAACATAGCAAGCAAGTAGCATAACGTCATGTAGGCTATCATAAAGCTTCTAAGTGTTTTATTGATTACGACCGGAAATTGACAGTAAATAGTTACACAGTTACAAGATGTGTATATAACGAAGATCATCACTTACAATAATCCACCAGGGATGGACTCCTGCCGGCAGATGATCGCCGACTCATGTTGAACTACGGTTATAAATCTGGAAAAATAAAATTAAGCTTTACCACACTGCTAACTTCTTAAACGAGTTAGCATAACACTCATCTAGTTCACCTGGGTAGTTTATTAGTAAGTGAGCCTTACAAACACTTAACTAAATAAACACAATTACTAGTGTTAAAATAGTAAATATTACAATACTAGCATTAGCTAACTAACTAGCATTAACTGAATTAGCGTTAGCAGAATTTGGTGCATTGCCTTTACCCTTGATTCGGCAGTTAGATAGTTAAATAACTAAAGATAGGCAATGTTAAAACAAGTTCAAACTATGTGATGGGGAGAAAATATAACGAGTCGTTATTTACCGTCTATGTTGGGTAAGTAAATGAGCAACGTTTCGTTATGTGCAGCTCAAATGTACAACTGTTAACTGTTATTTTTTCATTCTAAGCTAGCTAATGCCACACTGCTTTGATATGTGCTTGGTGCTTAGACGTTAGCGGTGACTTTGCTAAATAACATCAGACACAAAATAAAATACATGTAATTAATTGTTAATTAAACGTAACACCAATTCGCCAGTTTAACACAAACAAGCACAGGCTGAGTTAGTATTTAAAATGAGCAGTGAATCATCAAGTCATTGATTGGTTTATGGCGCTTATGACTTAGCCTACTGCTAAAGTTGTTTCCAGATAGGCAATTTAGTTTTTTATCTGTTTACTGAATACATTTCAGTTTCACTTCAAAGATGCTCTGAATTGATATCATACAGTATTGGAAAACGCGACGTCCTTGCTGTAAATTAACTGTTGGCAGACTTGGCACCCATTTGATATTGTATTGTAGGTCTGAACCTGGTCTGAACTGGACTGAAGCAGAGGATGGCTGCAGGTATCTTTTTCAGAAACAACTGCAGCTCATTATTTTTTCAATACTTTTTAGTTTGTATTAAAAATGAAGTTCAATACAGTTTAAAAACTGTTTTAAATACAAGAATGCATAACACTCAGGTAAAAGAGCTGTACACTTTTATCAAATATCACATTCCATAATGGAGGGAGGTGTCCTTCTAAATTACCCTCTGAACATAACAGCAAGCCATTATTGGACCTTGCAACACATTCAGGATGATGACTAATTTTGGAGTATGTCCCAGAGTCCATACTCCCCAATGGATCACGTTGTGTCGATGGTTTGACCGACACAGTTTAGTATAAGACTGCTGTGGCAAGAAGGGTGTGTAAAGAAAACTGAAGAAATGACGAAATGATTGAATCACAGAAAAACTTTGACCTGCTGCCAGGATGGGATTACAACATTGGTGTGCATAGGCACTCCTTCAAAGCTTCTTGTTCCATTTGATGTCATTTCCCTGGTAATTATTTGAGCAATTCTTAAACAAACCACAAGAATGTAGTTTATGATAGGATGAAATCTAAATTAATAGTGTTAGCTTCTGTCTATATATTTTTAAATCTTTTTCAGAGTTCTAACGATCAACTAGGAGGAGTATCCTGTCTCTAAGAGGTTTTGTCCTCACAAGTACAGATCAAACACACACACAATATTCCAGATTGGCGACGTGCTCTTGAAGACAAGTTTGCAAACTGAGTCAGCAGCAACATTTCTGAATGACTCAACCAGTCCACCCCAGAGCCCTTTCGTTTCTCAGAGCCCTGCCCTCAACCCTCCCTCACACACAGGCACGCACTGCCACACCACTTACCTCACCACAGCATCACTTCCTCGAATGTTATTAGCATACAGATGCTAAAAACCAATAGCAATGCAGGAACATTTCCCAAGGAGTCTCTCAGTGGTCAATATTAACGGAAAGGATCTGTAAAGATTGATTTTGTATGATTTAATACATTGATTACGTTTTTCTCACTGTATCTTTTATGCTTGAGGCTTTTTATTTTTCTGATTAAGCTATAGACTGATGACATGTTGTGGCAAGTTTTATGGTTAGTTTTCTGCAGAGTTGATAATCCTATGATCCTTAGAGTAATTTACTGCATGTATCAGTCATGTTGCCAGGAAGAGACTCCTACGTCTGCTTTGACATTTCTCGTACTCTACTTTCTTTAAAATATGCTGGAGGGCTATTATATGTCACACTGCATTATTATCCCGTACAAGACAGGCATCTGTGAACAAGGAAGTGGAAGAGGAAAGCAAAGAGGGGAGCAGTAAAACGTAAAACATGTTGCAGTCTGGCTCTGCCTGTGACTCAACAGGAAATGATGGAGCAGGAGTAAGTAAGGTGAGAGAAGGATGGTGGGCGTGAGAGGAGAGATTGAAAGGAAAAAAAGCAGATGAACTTTGTAATGCAAGGACTGGGATTTCTAAGGAAAGGCAGCAGGCATCATTCCATAGTTTTCTAAGGAAATCTGTAAACCATGACTCTCCACAATTGAGTCATGACCCACAGAAACACACACTGAATAATCAGCCGTTGAACAGCAAGATTACCAAACATACTATAACAAACTAGTTTCCATTGTTCTGCTGAAAGGTGACCCTGTATGTTCTGTGGTGATTCAAAAAGACTTTGACCTCTGAACAAAATGTGAACACTGTGAAGACAAGCAAAAATGGACAGTGTCATCCTGTGACATCTGTGCAAAGTGCAAACAAATGATATTTTTCACTTCGAGAGTTGCTTCTCAGAAGCGAAAAATCCCTAACCCTGATCATTTTTCCAGTTTTTGAAGTAAAAAGCCTTTTTTTCTCATGTTTTCAGTCACTTATTTCAATTGAAACTTTGAATGAATCGGAGCTTAACTTCACAGGGTGGCGGAAGGCCTCCTGCTGGGCCTGCAGACCCTCTCTCCACACTGAAATCAGGGGAAGGGAAGCTGCCTGCGCCTGCAGTGCTGCATCCTGGGTAAAGAATTGCTCTTTTCATGCTCAGCTCTCTGCCGTTTATTGTAGCTGTCACCGTGAAATCAGATGTCACGGGTTTAAATCACTTTAATCCTTGCCACTTCCTCTCACTGACTCTCTTTTGTTTTTCTCAGTTGGTACCCTGGGAAAAAAAAGTATTTTGCTTTCTTGTCGTTTATAGGTACAGCTCCACTACACATAAAACTGCTTGTGTATTTATGTGTGTGTTTTTCAACTCTCATCCCCTAATTAGCTGTAGCTACATTTGCAGGAAACATCAGTGGTATATACTGTTATGTGTGTCATTCATATCAATCAATTTAGCATAAGAAAAAAAGATTTCACAGGAAGTATTTTCTTTTGGCCTTCAGTGCAGTTCCTGATCTATCCAACAATCAAAGGCAGCACAGACATCTCTCTTCAGCCCGTCCTCCTCTTCCTCCGGGTGGTTCTTTGATAACTGAGCTGTCTCCTCACGGGATGAGGTCAAAGGTCGTGGTACGAAGCCCACTCAGACATTTGAGGAGCCTAATTTCTCCCTGACGCCTCCAACATGTCAGACCAAACCACAGACCCATTGAATTTAAATAGATTAAATAAAGGGTGTGTTTTTCAAATCACACACAACTCTGCATACAGTAGCAATAAATGGCAGTGATTCAGAACTTAATCATACCTTTTCTAAACCTATTTATCCCTTATTTCAAAAAATGATTCATAAAGAAATACGCTCAGACCATATCCTCTGTTTTGCAGACTCCTTTGAAATAAAAACATCAAACATGACCGTTCCATGTGAGGCTGCAGGAAGTGGTGGGTGGTAACAAAGAGGTGCAATTAAATCGTTTTCATAAGAATTTCTCTTTGTTTCAAGAACTGAAACGGATGACATCCTATTATTTATTAGCCTATTACAGATTTTACACATATACTATAAAACTCTATTTATTAGACAGAATTTCCAACGTCTTGCACAAGGCTATAACTGAGTGTGAACTAATCATCCATTTAAAAATGTTTATCTAATGACCATAGCCGTGATACACATATTTTTCTTGTTACAACCTCTAACATTGAATCTCAGGAAGGACGATTAAGAGGAATGTGAAACTCAAACATGAGACAGGTCGACCATGACTTTGAAAACAGCAGCAGGATTATCTGTCTGCAGTCTAACGGGGCTCTAATTACTATTACATGTTTGTACACAGCTGGTTCCTCCATAAGAGAATTCCCTGTGTCACCATGTCAGCACATCAACCTACACAAATGTATTTACCATAGGACACGTATGTTAACACCTACTTTGCTTATTTCCTTTTTCCAGCTAGAGACATTGTTAGATGGGTGGTGGGCAGACATTTATCTTGCGTGATATTTCTCGTTTCAGGGGTTATCTGCTTTTCACAGCATGTTGAAAGAGATGAATCTTGCTTGATATTTCAGAAGTTATTATCGCTGTTTGTTATCAACTTTTTCTCACTTTTGATTCCTGATTTAATCTTGATGTTTCTTGTCTCTCAGCTCATAAATAAATAAAACAGCAGGCCTTGATTCTGGTCCGACTTTGATCATCAATCTTTCATTTTGTAGCAGCATGAGGGAGTTCCTTCAGAGCAATCCATCAAATCTTTGAAAAAGGAGGTGGGTGGGGGCTACAGATGTGGGAGGTGGGCTTCTGACTGCCCTGACAGCTGTGAGGGACGGAGGCCTCTCAGAGCAGGAAATGACTTGACCTCCCCTGTGGGAGACTGGCTCACCCCGACAACAACCCCCACAGCTTTGAGCATCCTGGGTCGTCCACCAGCGCCCACAGAGGGCTGTGGAGCCACAGCAGAGCAGAAAGGCTGCTGGTCCAGGTGGCAAAACGTTGAAATTTGGAAAGCGATTTCACACCTACACAAGAAAACAGAACATATGAAAGGGTGAATTGCACTATTATTCTCCAAGGACATGTCTAACATTTGTTGAGTGCAGCAGTTTCACCTCTTTATGCCACACTGAAGTTCCACGTGATACCAGTCACTTTGCACGTTGCACAACAGGAAGTTGACCAAGCAGCTTATTTGCTAAAAAGTATGAGTCTTCCTTTAAGCAAACAAGTTACGCTGGTGGAAGAGGAACAGGCGATGATTGCAGCAATAGAGGCACATCACTGGTGTATTTATTTTGTGGGTACGTGATTTACAGAAAGTCTATAAGGCACTCCTCAATATATGACCCTATCAGGATTTTATTAGAACATTTAAACGGTGGAATTTTTTAGGACAGAAGGAAGAGAGGTCATAGGGTCATTGGGCATCGCTCTTATACTTTTACGAGCTGGTTATTTTATTCAGCGTTTTACAATATGTAATTTGATATTTGCCTGATGATTTATTTAGATTGTTACCACGGTAAAAAGATAATGTGGCAATGACTTGCAATCACTTCCCTGTTATTTTTCTAGTAAATGGCCTCCTGTATTGTCCTTCTGCCTCTGTGCGTGGGTGAAGACAAACACAGACAGTGAACTCCTCTGTGACATCCAGGCTTCAAAACAAGTCACGATCCTCCATAACCGGGCTGCCAATTTTGTGCTTGTTCTTCTCTATCAGTCAGATATTGTACTCATGCCAAGAGCCACCCACACACTGTCCGACTCCCACACAGGTCACACCAAAATTGTTTACTGCCTGATGAAGGGCAATTTCCCATACAGTCATCACACAAGGAAGATACAATGATTACTATTCTAATTGTGGACGTCTCTAGGCATTGTGGTTCTTTGACCTGAGGTTACTTTGTGTAGCTAGAACATTGTTTGGTAAATTGGAATTCTGATTTATGAACATTAACGTACATTATCTATGAATCAATTAAAGGTCCCATGACATGGCCATTTCTACTGATCATAATTCCATTGTTGAGGTCTACTAAAATAGATTTACATTGTTCAATGTTCCAAAATCACATTGGTTTCTCATACAGCATCTCTTTATAGTATGTGTATTCAGTCTCTGTCCTAAATGGCTCGTTGGAGCTCCTGTCCCCCCCCGCCCCCCAACTCCCTATGAGCCCACTTTGCTCTGATTGGTCAGCTCGCCCACTCTGTTCTGATGAGTCCACCACCGTTACAGCGGAACATCACTGATTATGTGTTACAATGGCGTTTGCTAGCAACCAGAAAAGGACACCAGTAATGACAAATAGATGAGAATGCTGCGTGGGGTCTGGGTGCCGTGTTGGCGGGATGTTGCGGGGCTCGCTACTCCGCCCTTTGAGGCTCGAGGAGCGGACAGTGTGAGCTGGATTACTGGTGTCGTTTCCTGGTTGCTGCATGGGGTCTGCGAGACAGCGAGACACTGCGGAACTCAGCCTGAGCCGTTACGTCACTATGACCGTTACGTCACTATGACCAGGAAGAAAAAAATTGAAAAAGAAAAATCTTCAACGAGGCGTTCTGGGGCAGTCTGTGTTAGTTTTACTCGCTACAGGGTGTACTTTGAGGGTTTGTGACTTTGCAGACCGTTTACATGCATAAGAAGCTACATAACACACAAGGGGACGGGTAATAACTGGAAAAGCATGTCATGGGACCTTTAAGTTCTCAAAAAATGATTTTTGCTGATCCTTGATATCCAGTTTTTCTAGGACACTGAATGAGGACACACATGTTAATAGCGGCAGCTTCAGGGAGTTTCTGTGTGAGTATGGGTTTATTTAACAATTTTTTTACTGAAAATCCACCTCTTCGTTTACACTGATGGAGGATGTATTCAGAATCAGATCTCTTGATTTCATCACTGGTACAAAAATATGGATATAAGTCCAAGTAAGGTAGTAAAGTAAAAGAACAACAAAGCAAGCGTTTCAAAGCAACATTTTGCTGGTTGACCTGTTATTGGATTGTTGCTGCTAATGCCCTAATGTAAGCAGCATTTTATTGATGCGCCAGATTAAAAAATGTTTTACTTTCTGAGTTGTTTTTATATGTGTATCCGCTTTATGAAAAAATATTCTACATTTAATCATATTATTATTGTTTCTATTTGTGTATTTTCATTTTTAGGATATGATTTTAAATTGTATTTGTACCGGCTGCTTTTTAAACTTGCTGCTTTTTTCAAACTTGCTGTTTTATTTGTTTTCTATATATATATAAATATACATTCATCTGTAAGACGCATTGGACTGATTCTTTGGAGTTCTGGAAGGAAACAATACATATCCTTTTTGAAAAAAATAGTTGATTTGAACCATGTAGATTCTGCAGTTAACAAGAAAAATACATAGTCCTACACAATACATGTTGTCTTGTTTTTATTTTCAATATGCAAAGAAACAAGTTGTCTTTAAATATAGTGAATTAAATACAAATGATTTAAAAACAATATTTCCCTATAAATAAAAGTGAAGTCAAATTCATGTAAAGTACAAAAAACACAGAACATGTGGTTATTTTCCACCCCAGCAGGTTTTTACGCCAATAAATACTTGTCCTAATGGTGTTTAGTTTTTCCTAATGGTTTTCAGGCTTCAGGGGTTTTTTCCTTTAAGAGGGAGTTGGGTGGAGTTACAGTAGGCTGAAGTGTTGGGTGCATTTATAAGGAGATGTGGAAATGCGCGTCACGCTGACAAAAACGAGTTTCAGCTCCCAGTGTTGTTATGAGAGGAGGGATGTTGCACATGGTTACTTTCTGACTGCCACAGAAACTACAGATCTATTTGTCTCACTTCGGACAGGAACAAGGTCAAGGACACTTACGTGATGGACAAGTGGTCAGCGTTTTCATGGTAAGACTTCCTTTCCTTTAGCTATTAACATTACAAGTTATTTGATCAAAACGGGGCTTTAAATCCACTTTGACTCAGCGACCAGGGGCAGGGTTCCGTGTGAGCGGAGGAGCCTGTTTATTGAAAAATATTTCTGATAACAATAAAGCTCTCGGTGTGGTATTCCTCCGGCGGAACTTAATTTAGCCTACGTTAAAGGTACAACGAACCGGGACGCGGTGGTTTGTCCAGAGATAGTGACGTTTGTTTCTTCTTCCTAGAAACCCCTATGGTTGAATAGTGTGTTGAATTCTTTTATCTCGGTTATTTGTACATACTTTACCCGCTGCTCAGTTTATGGATGTCCGCCCGTCCGCCGAGTGAAGCCCCATCGAGGCGGGATGAGTGAGTCTGCCGGCCCGCCCCGGCCAGCCGCTAGGGGGCGCCGCAAACAGGGACATATAGTGGGGTGGCTGTGTGGAGTGTGGTCCAATTTAATGCAAAAAAGAATAGCTTTGAAAAAGTGTAATATCTATCTATCTAGCTATCTATCTATCTTTCTAAACTAGCCTATCTAGTATCTAAACTACCCTACATTTTTAGTATACTTTAATCTTATAATTGTAAACCCACCTAACAATGCCTTTAGCGAAGTGAGTTGAGCAAGAATTGTATTCAATTTATTTGGACTTACTTATGTTACTAATTGTTGAACAGTATTGAACTTCAGTTTGTTATTGTTGCTTCACCAGATAGTTTGCCTTCGTTTTATATCCATGAATGGCTCTCTTAACCTACTTAAGTTCCTTTTATATCTTTCATTTTTTTATATCAGGTTATATCAGGTATCACAAATCAAAACTGGATATGAATGAATGAGGAAATGTTGTATGGGTTGGATAATTAGCCTATAAAGCTTGTTGTTCCCCACTCTTGCTGTTTTCTAACTTTCAGAAATGTTGGACTGTAGGCATTGTTATATTACCTTATTAGGGTTAATATAAACATTTGATTTATTGAATGTAAAGCATAACTCAATCAGAATGTCAGTTTACAGCTGTCACTAACCCTTACCTCTATCCTGTGGCCTAACTTAACTTGATGTTCCACACCTGCAGGTGAACAAACCAGACTCAGCTCAGCTGTAATCTTGGTCATTTATACCAATAACACCTATTGAATCCACTTCAGACCTAAATATGGCTCTCAACTATCTGAAATGTGTTGAAAGTAGTCATATTATAACAGACTGCATGATCATTATTGTGTAAACTACAGTATAGTTTATACGTGAAATTGGTCAATCCCAGAAATATAATGATTCATAAGCATTCTTTCCCATATCTAATTTGAGTTTAGATTAAAATGTTTTCTTTTTCAGTTGCTCATACAATACCTAACGTTTCTAAAATAATAATAGGTAGAATAAGAGTAAAAGGGTAAATTAGAAAAAATTAATTCAAACATTGTAATTATGAATTTATGCCAAATAGTTGCTAAATTGTATGCTAGTTGGCATGTGGCATATTAGCCAGGTGGGATGTGCAATTTCTCCAGTAGATGCATTTCCTTTATTGAATGCAGTTGTCTAATTTTAGATAATTTGGTAAAATAGACTTTTATCTAGGCTGCAAATACATGTGTTGTTGAGATATGAAACCCACATACTGCTGCATTATTTATTATTGTCAATAAAGGCATTTGATAAGATTTCTGTCCTCTCTGCTAAGCTGTGAGTGTTTCTCAGCCAGCAGCAAGTTGTAATCAGGTGATGTGAAGCTCATACTTTATGCCAGCTCCTTAATTAAATAATCTGTAAAGGTCCAGTATGTGAATGGCCTATTTTCCTGAAACAAGCAAAGTGGTCACAGCCAAGGACAACACATCAAGGCTCCTGCATGAGATGACAAATTGTTTTCCAGCCTCTGGCTACTCTTTTAACAGTGCCCAGTGTGCACAGTCCTCCTGCAGGGGATTTGCTGCACAGCCCATAGTTTGGCCATGTCTGCTTGTCTCCATGGCGTATCTTCAGTCCTAACCTCATGGGAGAGTTCACTTGTATTTTCAGGCTTGCTTTACTGCGCACCAAAGTGACACAAAGCCCCATTCATGCCTGAGAGTGGCTCCATTCATGGACGCTGAGTACTTGCCGGTAGAATTCATAATTGTTCAGCGTCTTCCATCTCCGAGGATCACTGGCGGATATGACGCCACAGTCGGTTGTTTTAAGGATGACATAAATATTCAAATAGACGCATGGGTCATTGTTTTGTTTGTGGTGGTTTTGTGTTGCATTATGCATGCTCTGCATTGTTTGCCACCCACATGGACTGTAGGCCTGGCAGTGACATGAAACAATGCAGGACGTTGAAGAATAAGATTGTAGTTTGATTGGAAAGTCAAGACCTAGCATTGCCCTCCGGGTGAGTAGGAGGGAGGGGGTTACTAATTAATAGTTTGCAGGTGAATGGATATATAAATCAGACAGGAACGTAGATTTATAATGGATTTTTCATTCAGTGGTACCATTTTATTTTGAAATTGAGCTGTCTAATGTAAGTGTTTATGGGCATGGGAACCATTTTATTATAAGATCATGAAGCATCTGTCATTTTACACAAATATTACAATTATCCAAAGCTAGTTATAATAGAGTCAGGGCCCACAGGGTACTGAGAAGCAACCCTTCTGGAAGGACAGAATTCACTTTAAAACTCCCAGAGTTGTCATATGGATTGTTTAACATTTTGACCTTCCACTTTGTGATTCAAGCAATACAAGCAAAGCTACTGTGTCACCTTTCACGTAGAAGACTAGGGATGCACTATATATAAAATTAGATAAGATAAAGATATACTTGTATTGGTCCCAAGTTATTTTGTTACAGCAGCATGTAGAAATGCATTGCGCATTAAGAAAGAGATAGTAAACATAAACAACAAGTTTGTATAAACAGTAAAAGATAAATATCTGGTGCCAATATATTACTGGCTGATAAGTAACTCAATGACTGCTCATAATGGTATTTCAGTGCTTTTTTGCACATCCTTCCTTCTCTCTCCCTCTTCTATCTATAATCAAATCAAAAAAATCTTGGAATTCCAGCTGATGATTACATCTGATATGGTGAAAGGCGGCGGACGGAGGGTCACAGTTATATCCTGGTTCAGTACGGGGACTTTTCTGTAAATACTGTAGCGACATATTTTACACAATAACTAAGGTCCTTTTTCTTTTTACAGTCTCCATCTGCTACTCTCTGCTAGAAAACTTAAATACAGACTTGTATTGTCATTATTATTGCACGTGTTGGTGGTGGAGTCTGTCAGGCAGCATCAAAGGAATGCTGCACAATTAGCCCCTGTTGTACGGGCGGATACTGCAGGGTTTCATGGTCACCGAGAGGAAGGAGGGCGAGGAGCGCTGCTGCCCTCCCACATCTGACCCAGGGGTTGTGCAATAAGCCACCAGACAAATGGCTTTAAGCTGCAACCACAAAGACATGCTAATGGCAGCTGCCCGGCCAGACTGAAGTCATTCACCCCACTTCAGTGTCTTGCTTACCCAAAATGATGAAGAGTTTCAAGAATCTACCTATTAATTACACTCAAAGAATTCGAGAAAAAATGTCTTGCCTATTACGCTCACAAAATGCTTTTTGTCATCTGCCGGCTCTCTTTTTGAATTGGAGTGATGTCAGAGAGAGTAATATAGGTGTGTTATGATAGTCATGCTGTATTCATAATATAAATGATTTATCAATAGGTGACATGTGTTTGTGTTTCGAGCCTCTAAGTATTTGTTCTGTCCCGACCTTTGACCTGCCTGGTAGGGTGAGTGTGTGCAGCTGGTCTCGCTCCAGATGTGCGCTGTTTATATGCCTGGGCTGTTTATGGACATTTCACACTGACGAAGGTGTGACCAGAAAAAATGAAAGGAGTGATGTAATGCAAAAGCCAAATGTAGAGGATTTTTCCACCTTTTTTTTCCTTCTGTAAAGCCTTTTCTGACACACCTGCGACAGCAAGATCTGAATTTACAAGTGTTTCTGTTTCACAAGGAGTAAAAGCTTCGTATTTCATAGTTTTTCTCTTCTTTCTCCAACAGCTTTCTGCTGGCTAGAACGAAGCCGTGATGGGTTGGATGGATACTAAACAGACCTGCATGCTTTTTAAAAACACAATACATGCCACGACATGGCCGGGAGTCAGAATAACTACTGGGGACAACATGACCTGAATAGGTACGTAAACAGCTCTTTATTACTGATAGAATCAAACTGCAAACAAGCAATCGTTTTTATTTCTACGTTTGATGATACAAACACTACTTTATCTTTCATCATACAATGTCAGGAGAATAATTCTGGCACTTTAAATACTTATTAAATACATAAAACAACTCACAAAATGTTAAACATATAAAACTAAACATTCACTATCATAGATTTTAAATTCTTCCCTGAGTTTATCCTCTAATTGTTTCTTTATGTCTGGTCCGGAATCCATCATATTCTTGAATGATTTTGTTTAGGTAGCAAAAACATTTACAATCTGTAATCTTTAAAGGGATCCAGATCCCTCATCCAGGATGGAAAAACATGTAATATATAATCTACAGTGTAGACAGTATTAGAACAAAGTTTAATATAGGTAGCTAAAGGTAACTAAAGAAGAAACATTCATGAAGAACACGGCTCATGAAAGACTTCGAGCTAGCTTCAATGGTGTTACATAATGTGAATAAATGAATGAGAACAGAACATATGTTCTTTTTTGAGCATATGTCATGCTTGTTATTTGCCATGTATAATGACTTACTCATGACAGGTTATGTGTAGGAATGATTTACACACATGCAAAGCTCTGTATGGATTTCTCAACCCACTCTTGTTTTTTTAGAGAGTGCTTTGGCCTCAGTGCTGAAATGGAACAAAACCTGACGCAGCTTCAACAACAGCAAATGGCCAAGGAGTTAAATGGTGAGTCTTTATTGTGTTCTTATTTATTCTTTTCCTTAATATAAGCTAACATTTCTTGATTTTACTAGTAAGAAACAAATATATCAAAAACTGTTAACAACTAGTGCAGTTGTAATAAACTTGGGCGAACTTCACAGAATGTAAGTATTGATCTGATAACTGCTGGAATAGATTTTGAAAAACATTTGCTACTATGATCTGTTTTGGACTAATTGAGGTGAGCTACATTAGATGTCACTGTTAAACCTTGATATAAAAAGAAACGTCAATCATTAGTGACATCAAATCTTGTTTAATTGTGAAATTAACCAAGATTTGAAAAATAGGGCAACCAAATACTGTTAACAAAGTACAGTGACAAATATCAGTATTTCTGACCATATTTTGTATCTTTTCAAATTGTTGGGAAACACTAACAGTGTTTGACAAGTGCTGTACAGTTTTGCTACTTTACCTACATTAATAAATTAAGTTCTGCCGTTATAAATCTTGTTTCGGAAGTCCGTCTTGTCTGTCTTGGATTTACTAACTTAAGTTTAAGTCCTGCTTGACCAATAAAAGGCGTGTAGACAGGGGTTAGATGAGCTGTGTACCAGAGAAGAGAGCGCAGTGAAGGAGGAGAGGGGGGATATTGCTCCCTGGTCACCAGCTGTTCCTGCAGTCTGGGGCACGTCGGATGTTTCCACAGAGAAGGTTATGGGAAGCTACGTTCAGATTATGGCCTGCCCCGAAGATAATGGCGATGGCTGTGTTAATCAGGGTGTTGTGGCTGATGTTTGACGAAGAGGGCGATAGGTTAAGCGGTTGTTTTTCGACATGTTTTTAACTCTCGTTTCCTGTAAGATATCTTCAGCAAAACATGGGGTTTTTTTTCTTCTCAGTTGAGTGGGTAGCCCACTCCCCCTGGTATTCTGTCCCTCCTACACCATCACTACACACTGGTTAAAGTTTCTCTCATTGGAAGTTGTTTTTCATGTTTCTGCCTCTGAGAGTTGTTTCTGCACTAAAGGAACCAACAGTGATAGCGAAACCATGTATTACATTGCAGCAGGTTCTTGGTTGACATTTGACATTTTTTTTTGGATTTAAGAAGCCAGGTGTTTAATACATGAATATTTTTCCCTTTCCCAGGCAACATCTCCCTCTCCCACTCGCCTTTCTACTCCGATACGCACCGCCTTGCGTCTGATAACATACTGCGTCCCCATGACGGAGACCAGGTGGTCCCTTCTTCCCAGAGACGGACAGTGTTTGGGGGCCACCAGAGAGAAGCCAAACCCCTGCCACCGCTGCCCGACCCCGAAGAGCTCATGTCTGATGAGGCGGCCGACAGTGAGGTGGAGTTTTTTACCAGTGACCGACGGCGTCTTTTGCCCAAAAGTTGCCCCAAGGCTATTAGCACGATGATGAACAAAGACTTTGGGCAGGTGAATCACGCCTACCAGGAGAGCTCCAGGGCTGGGTTAGGCTCCATGGCTTTCTCCTGGCCCAGCAGAGAGGACAGACCAACAGGTAGAGGCAGTGGATTTTGGTCCCTAGCTCTCCAGAGAGAAGACCATCAGCAGGTAGTGTATGCAGGCGCAGACACTCTGTGTAACAAACAGCATGACCAATATCAATCATCGAGACTTCTGGTCTCCTGTTCTGGCCCTTCTTCCAGCACCACTGACCGGCCACAAATCCCTCCTCGTATCCCCATCCGGCCAAAACCTTCTGCTCTCTCAAAGACTGCGAGTGCCAACGAGGAAGACAAACCTCCCAAAATACCTCCAAGGGTCCCCTTAGTCCCACCCTGCCCACCGCGCACCCCGAGTCCCAAGAGCCTTCCGATTTATATTAATGGTGTGATGCCTGCCACACAGAGTTTTGCTGCTAACCCAAAATATGTGAGTAAAGCATTACAGAGACAGCAAAGTGAAAGTGTGCCACCTGCAGCCCAGTTTTCTCCCTGCATTGTGCCCATTTTGAAGGATGGCAGGCAGGCCAGCGCTACGCACTACATCCTCCTGCCGCCCGGCCGCCCCCCGTACTCGGACAGGCGAGAGAGACTCTTGAGCGAACCGGTCCGGACAGGAAACAGCAGCCTCTGGCAGAACCGATAGAAAGCCTCGCTTTTGTCACCGACTGAAACTTAATGGGAAAAAACTGGCTCATTAATAACCATGTGATGTGATGTTGTGTGAACATCTACATGCTACATTCACACGTCTAATGTCGTATTGGTGTTATTTTCAATGACTACAACACTTTGAGGTTTTTGTCTGTTTTAAACTGAACATTTTACCCATCAGTATTATAGCAAAGTGAAAAACATCATAACATTCCAGTATTTTCACTAATAGTGGAGAAATATTTATATTACCATTTTCAATTGTGGGTTTCTGAGATGCTGCAGTTTTTTCTTAGATCTCATTTTTTATTCTGACAACTATTTGCTCAGATAACTAAAACTATAAGAGAGAAAATAGTTACTGTATGTACAAGCTGGGCTTGTACTAAACCCTCACCCCATGTTCAACCATTTGTATGACAATGCTGCTTGAAGTCTTAGGTATGATGTATGGATGGATTTAATGTTTTGCTCAATCATTCTCACATTAAGATGTATGGTAAATGTAATACAATGAACAACAGTGAAATAGTTCCCCTGATACAACTCTTAACTGCTGCTTTTAATTTAGTGCACATGCCTCTTGCACGTTATTTGTGCAAGTGCACTTAATTTTTCCTACGCCGCTTTCGCAATCAATTTACACCCTACTAAATCCTACCTGAAGAATACTCAACAAGCTGATTTAAGCATCCACTCTTGAATGATATTCTATGCTAATGTGCACAAAGTAGAATTTATTTAAAGGTACAATTCTGTGAAGAATCTGCAAAATATAAAAACAGCAGTTCCACCACCAGAGTTCACGACTGAAACCTGCAACCACACTCAAATCGATTGACAGGCCCTTTAATACATATGAAGAACATGTTTGAGTTTTTTGTTTTCTGAAGCTGTTTTTTCAGGTTTTTCATAATTCAGTAAAAAAGTCTTAATTTACAATTATGTTCATGGTTTTATTGTGTATATGCATTTGGCACAAACAATGTATATACGGTCTGGTCTGTGTGTGAGGGCATGAAAACCATGTTACGTTTACACTGTTGGGGTTTACAGCCTCTGTTACGTCAACAGTTTGGAAGTTCTCATGAAGGTTCTGTGTCAGATTTAGCCCAAGCTAAGGCTGTATGTATGTTAATGTGTTGTTTGTGTTGAAAGTAAATCATTGTAAAATTGTGTTTTTAATCTATTTATAGAAATAAAATAACTTATTCATTCTATGATACGCGCAATGTATTTTTTCTAAACCAGAACTATGTACACTTGATAGTGATTTAACCATTCAAAGCTCATACACTTAGCCTGCCTTCCAAAAGCAAAGGGTAACATATCACCTCTTAATTATACCAGTGTTATTGCCCTATAACATCTTTGAAGAATGCCATAACTGGGAAGGAACAAAGACTGTTGATGAAAAGATCATTTACTAAATTTGATTAAGTGCAAATTTGTCCTGCTTTTGAGAGATAAAAAAGAATCCAGATAACTAATAGAGGGGCAATAGTTAAATAAGCAATATATACACCATGATTTAGAACAAATTGTTAGAATGATTTTCTGACCTAAATCAAACATTTTGGAAGAAACCAACAATTGTTGCACTTTCTGAAGACTTGGGAAAAACCAAAACACAAACCATATTTCTGAGACAAATTTTAATGGAGCATGAAAAATAGCTTAGATCGGGTCAACATTTCTCACACCAATCAGGAGGATTGATGTACGTAAAATAAAAGCTGGTCATTTTCTTTTGTGAAGCATGTGATGTTGACACCAGAAGGACATTGCCAATCTTCAGAAAAGCACAATGAACTATTTCTGGTCCTTTCTGCATTATCTGCTAACATTTCATACAGTTCACTTGTTATCAACAAGTAATTTTGGGTATCACGATCATTCCGCAGGCTAAAAAAAATCATGCTCACGTCTTCTTTGACCTCCCGTTTCTGTATTCCTTTCCTTTAGAGTGTTATCATGAGGCAGAAACATCATAAACGTAATCTTAAAAAAAAAAAAAAACTAACATTGCTTAAGCATCTAAATTTCACATGTGTGAGAATTTCCAAACTCCACAATTTAATAAATTCAAATCTGATTCATTCAAAATAATTAGTTATTTGTTAAACATTTAATCAAAACGACATGGCACAAAAACAGTTATTCTTACTATGAAATTCCATGTGCTTGCAAAATAAGTTAAAAAATAAACACATAAAACCTATATTAATCCCTCGTCCCACCCCCCCGCCCCTTCCCTGCAGTTCTTATGGGCATTGTTGATCTCTGGCCTGTGTTTTTCTTCAGGCACGGCCTCAGCGCCTCATCTCCTCCGGCTGAGGTCCTTCGAGCAGCCTCGGCTGTAAGAGATGGGATTGCGACATTCACTTTACCGCCAGGCCCGGTTGAGCAGTTTGACTTCTGCCAGGCGTTTGCTGATCATGGTGGCGAAGAAAAGAGCTAAGAGAACGCTGCTGATCAGCATGTAGTCGTAATCGTCTTTTAGTACGTCAAACTGCTTTGATGGATACACACGAGTCTGATAAATGTCCAGTCCATATGCAACGACCTACAAGAAAAAAAGAAAAAAGAACATGGCATATTTAGGTTTAAATTACCCAAAGGGAAGATAACTAATTTTGTCTCAGTGTGGTGTTAAAATGATATTCTGCCCGTGGCTTTCAAAACCAGTAATAAAGCACCTATTATGAAGCACTGTCAACAGAGACTAAGATAAGCACATTTAAATTCAGGCACACAGTGGCACTTTTGGAAAAACAATATTTTCCATTACAATCATTCAATATTTTTTAATAGGCTAAACAGTTCCAAAAATCAAGAAATGCCTTCCAACCGTGGTTATCATCATATAATCTGCAGGGTTTCCCACACATAGACTATACTTGGGCGGGCCGCCCAGGTATATTAACGGCCGCCCAAGTATATTTCGCGACCCATTTAGGTTTTTTTTTTAATAAATTTTTTTTTTTCTTATTCGTCCGTGATCTGCGACCGATTAACTTGTGGACAATGATCCCTCGCTCCCTTGCTCTGATCTCGCCTCCTTCTGGCCTGTTAAGTGGCCTGCCTCACACAGGGTGACTGGCTGTCTAAATGATGTGGCCTGCCGACATGGCCACTGTCATGCAGATCATAAATCAAAGCCCTTGATTGGTCTCTGTCTGTTATTGAAGCTTGGGATAACCTCAGCTCAGGTGAGGTAAAGGACTCTGAGTGTTTAGATAGTTCATTTAGTCTAAGTTCTCAGTGGGTCTCAAACGGTGTGGTCACCATTTATGTAAATATAGGGCTATCATTATGGGGCCTGCCTGTACCTGTTCGCTCTGCCATCGCGTGAAGGGTCTGCTAACAAGCGACCAACAGAAAGGTTAATGTTGTTGCACGTCACCTCAACCGTCCCCCCCCCCCCCCCCCCCCCCCCCTCCGCTACCACCACCCCCCCAAGTATATTTCAGATCTGTGGGAAACACTGATCTGTTTGTTAGCATCGTAATGGCAGACTCACCAGGCAGGTGGACTCCAGTCCAGAGGGGGCTGTGTAAATTCCTCGCACTCTTGTCACCGTCTGGTTGTAGTTGATGAACCACTCTGAGCGGATCAGCAGCTCTGGTGCGTACGGAATCAGGTTCTCTTCTCTGGAAAGATCAACTCAACAAGTTAGACCGAAATAAATAAATACAAGTAATTGAAATGTTTGAAACCATGCCTGACTGAGGGACGTACCGGCTTTGCTCCGTTACTATTTCTGGCCTCCGAGGGTCCAGGAACATCTTGGGTAATGACAAAATCCCTCCTGATGGCAAACCAACTATAACAAAGAAACATATTTAAAGAGGCTGAAAATAGTTCGAAAGGTTTGTTACTCTGAAACAGTGACACTCTACAGCCCATAAGCCTCGCTGTGACTTACTGAGCAGGTGGCGGCTGGTGATGCCCTTCTCAGTCAGTGTGGCCTCCATGGTAGAAATGGAGGAGGGGAAGATGTAGGACTGCTGAAGCACCTGAGGAGCGTGGGGTCGATCCAGTGAGCTGAACACGGTGCTGTTGTACAGCTCCATGCCTTCATACAGCTCGATCACAGAGAACTCGTTCCTGCGGGACTTGGTGCTCCAGTATTCGTACTGCGGAGTCAAACAGACACAATCAGAAGACATGACCCACAAAACAGCAGCCTTTTTCACCTTCAACATGTTTTTATTAATGTGCTCAGTGTATGACTACAGTGTGGCTGCTAATACAGCTGCAGTGAGCTAATATCGTACAAGAACCGCAAAAAATAAAAATAATCACAAAACTTAAGATATACATTCTTTGTATCATTTTGATAACATTTTTGTTCATTTTTACATTAATTGTTTTTATTTGTTAGTTTTTTATATTCAAAGTTCAAGGAAATACAGTTAATTATATATTTATTTAAGTTAAATAAATGTATGAAGTTTTAAAGTCAACTAGTTATCGTATTGAATAATTGTCAATATAGAGTAAAATAATTGGGATTATACTAAAATGCAGCAGCCCTACTCACCACCACCCAGTTTTCAGAGTGCACAATATGCACGGGTCCTTTGGCCTTCCTCTGAACCGCCTCGTGGATGATGCGTCCGGTTACTCCATCGATCAGGAGGATCCCCATGAAGCTGCGCTCCGGATGCGTGTCGGTGCTCTCAGTTACCACCGCCAGGAGATTGGGGTTGAGGTACTGTAAGAAATGACATGAAACACAGTTCATCTTAATCCGGCAGTGGCTCAGTCAGTAGGGGCTTGGACTTTGAGCCGTAGGGTCGCCGGTTCAAGTCCCCGACCAGACCTAAATATGGAGTGTGGACTTCTACTTGGAGAGGTCCCAGTTCACCTCCTGCCCTGCCGTGGTGCCCTTGAGCAAGGCACCGGACATCCCCCTTCCCCCCCACTCACATTGCTCCCCGGGCGCTGTACAATAGCTGCCAACTGCTCGAAGTACTAGACTCCTGGTACTAGGATGGGTTAAAAGCAGAGAACACATTTCACTGTGTGCTGTGTGCTCGGCATGTGTGACCGTTAAAGAGGGTTTCATCCCTCCCATTCTAATCACGGTGGAGAAATACACATTTTATGGGTGTCTCTGGCTCATCTTGTCCCTGACCGTGAGAACCACCAATAGGCGCGTTCACACCAAGTACTTTTCCCACAAAGGTTCCTGAGAACTACGATTTAGTTGCGTTCACACCAAAAAGTCCCAGGAACTAAATTAGTTCTAGAGAACCTTTTTTTACCCCCTTTTCAGTCCCTGCTAGAGAGCAGGGACTTTCGTGGGAGAAAAAGGTTCCTGTGTCTGATTGGCTGGGCGGAATGCAAACCACGCCCCGTAAAACTCCCAAAAACGTTTGTGAAGCCGCCATTTTATTAACTCCGGGGACTTCCGGCTGGGGATTTTGGGCGTCAGTATACGCCGTGAAGTTGTTTGCGGCCTGCCAGTAAACCCAAAGCAGAAGAAGAAGTGACATCAGCGGCTTCATTTGCCTAATCCACCCCCAGGAACTAATTTCCGGTGTGAACGCGATCTGTACTTAGTTCATGAGAATTAAAGATTTCTCAGGAACCTTTGTGGGAAAAGTACTTGGTGTGAACGCGCCTAATGAAGCTCTAAGAGTGGGAAAGACATGAGAATGATGTGTGTCACAGACATGTTGAGTATTGCGGGTTGTAATGAACCTTGCAGTTGCATTAACCTGTGACAGAGCTTTAGAGTTTTGTATTGTTCATTTCATAGATCAGGCAGGAACTAAAGAAGGGAGGTTAAGCACCAAAACACAAGATGTGTTATTGTTACTCAGTCAGTGGTGGGGAGAGGATATGATTCACCAGGGAAAAAGTGACACGAGGTGCAGTATTTCTAGGAAAGATGAGTTTTCAGTCTATGTCAAACGACAAGGAGTGACTCATTTTCAAACCCTCTCAACACTTCTTCCAAACCACAAGTGAGTTTTCAGGGGAAGTCATCGTACCTTATAGAGGACACTACGGTCTCCCATTACTCGGCCCTGGGAGTGCACGTGCTCGTTGGGCCTCTTCCCTTTGACCGACACAATCTTCTGCACCTCTGTTGGGACCACCACCTCCCAGATCAGCTCGGTCGACAAGTCCTGAGAGCGAAACATAAATACAAAAGATGTATTACTTTTGCCATTCATCTGTGATTTAGGTAGAAATCTCATGGTTCATAAATATTCGAAATATTCAGAATATATTTTATTGCTATATATCTTCAAACTCTAAATATATGATTTATTACAATTAATGAATTAAGCGTTTTGAACATGTTTCATTACCAAAATAAAGAGTAAAGTTATCAATGCAATTATTACCAATGAAAATATGGAAGCCAAAAGCTGAAGGCTAGTGGTGGCTGGATGCTTTTTAAGAAACATGTCCAAAACCCCTGAATCTTCATGTGAAAAAACAATGAAATCATTTAGCAATAAAAACAAAGGCTTGACTTGCCGTTCGCAGCCTGTAGCCAGAAAGTCTTCCCTGGCTGGAGTCAACAAGGTAAAAGAAAATGGTTGAGGCTATCTCCTGGAGCTGCTGCAGGACGTTCTTGGTAGAGGGGAAAGCAGAGACCTGGGGAAGAAATGAACAAAGTCACGTGTTGAACAATGTCTGTATCTTTGATGTTGATCTGGCGAGTAAGGAGGTTCAGAGTCTGCCACTCACCTTGTACTGGTCATCAACGAGGAGCAGGACCTTAGCGTAATCCTGGTCCATGACAGGCAGCATGAGGGACTGGAGGATCGGCTGAGGCATAGCAGGGGGGGTGACGTGACTCTTCTTCCCAAAGATGGGATTAAATACATGGAGTGTGGCCAGGCCTGTGTCCTGATGGAAGAAAATAGAAGAAAATGCCATAAATAAATACACAAAACAGTATTCAGCTTTTGCCTGCCTAAAAACCCACTTAGATTTTTCCTGGTATAATGCATGCTCAGTAGAAATGTAAAGTGATATCTGTTGACATCTCACCAAGGTACAAAAGTAAGCAAGGATCTGCCAACTTCACAGTGAGGTAATTTGCTTTATTTGTTTATTTTTCTCCGACAAGATAATATGATCTACCCACAGAGCTTTTGTTATTAGATACCTTGTCTTTGATGAGCAGAGTGCACTGAGGCGGATGAGGGAAGTGTGCAGTGGTCCGTTGCACCATCAGTTTGAAAGCTGCATTAGCTGGGATGTTGTCCAAGTAGTGCCTCCATACAATAGTGCCGGTCTTGCTGTCAATCCCGAAAAGCTTCACAGAAAACAGCAAAAGGGAAAACATTATTGTTTAAGAAAAGCCTGATCGAGTCCTTTTATTATTGTTTGATTTCACTTTAGGCATGCCTGACCATAGACGCAATAATCTTGGCTTGACAACCGATGTGCAGCACACATCATCTCTTCTGAATCATAGTAACTGCGTCAAAGCTTTAGTCCTGTACCTTCCCTGATGCAGTAACCATGACCATCATCTTCTGCAGGTTGAACTCGTCTCTGGAGAGGTTCTCAATGGTCACTTCGTTTTTGACTTGACTGCGAGGCTTGCGCGCATCGTAGAAGAGCTTCCAGAGGTGGCTGATCCACGCCTGCAGCAGGATGAGCTGAGAGGAGAGCCGCTTGAGCACCATGGAAAACAGGCCGTCTAGACGAATTAGAGAGAGAAAGGACGCTGATGAATGACTGTCAGTGGATGGAAAATTACAGCTTGACTTGTTGTTGTATTGTTATTGCAAGCAAAGCACAGGTGAATTTCATTACAATAACAGTAGTTTGTAGCTCAATATAACACTAAAATACTGTAAAATAAAAGTTAAGCAGCTTATTTCTCACATCATTAATAAAACAATCTGGTTTTGTAGAAATAGTATATGATTAAAATAAATGCTCAGAAGATATGGAGAGGTGTTTTCAGTCAACAATAGTCAAACAAAAGCCATTAATACATTTTATTTTAGAAAAGCAGTTGGGTGTGTTACCTTGAATAGCTGAATCCAAGCGAAGCGATAGAAACAGGACAAAGACAAAAGAAAATGAAGCAAATAGCAACCAAGTGAACACACCAGAGAGATCTGTGTTTACCAGGCCAGCAAGCCTGTAGCGACAAAACTACAACATGGATTATTAATGGCAGGTGCAGAGCAGTTTAAGGGAGGAAAAAGTAAAAGCAACAATTCAGTAGATTCAATTATTTAGTTCTAAAAGGAGTGGAAAATCTCAAAATGATAAACCAACTAGGCATGAAATCCCTCAGATTAGGAATTGCAAAGCTGCCATAAGCTTCTGGGACATGGAAAACATTTGAAGAATTACTGCAGTGAAAACTTAAAAAAATAAAATACTGGCAGAGATTAGTACTTAAAGCGGTACATCAGGAGGAGTAAATATGAAGGGGTTCTGGGTTGACATTTACCAGCCTTTTTGCCAAACTCGCCCTCCAGCTCTGCCTGCGTTCCAGTGAGAGGCAGATCCACCATTTCCATTGTCACCACATCTGACAGGGCCTCCTCTCTGGTCCACATCACACGCCCTGGAAAACAACACTCCTTATTGTTCTGCAATCATTCATTCTACTTTACACACCCTGCCGCTGTATGCCGTTTGCGTTGACGCTTTCCGTCAATTACGACACATTTTCTTTCACCTCCTGTTTGTGCGTACATTATGAAAACTGACTGACGGCTGGATGTTGCCGGTATTTATGATGATTAAGAAGTATAATTGTCCCTAATGCTATCAGGAGTTAAAGTATGGATTTACCAGTCTCTTTTTATTATTGGAAAAATTAAATAATTGATCTCAACAGTAAACACAATGAAGGGCAGACTCGTTACAAACTATATAACCCAGCTCCTGACAACAGCTGTATCAAAGAGCAATTCCTTCTTTCTTATACATATTAAAAAGCTAAATGTCAAGATATGAGTTTTTGTGGGGTCTGGCCAAACAACAACGTGAAAAAAGGTCAGATTATTTTTTAACTACGAGCAGGAATTCGAAATTGTTCAGACTTTGGTGCCTCTTAGTGGTAGAATCTAAAAACACACCTTGGCCGACACCTGTGCATGTAAACACCTCAGGTAACATTTGTTGGCAGTTTTTGTATTAACACTAACAAAGCTTCATGGTTTTAATATCCATACCTGGCTGCTGAATGAAAGTGAGTGTGTGGTCTTCTGTCTGCACCATGACCCTGTAGCCAACAGAGTCGTCTTTCTTAAGGAATGCTTGTACATACAGCTGAAACAAAAAGAACAAAAATGTTTTGAATTATAAAAAGAAAAACACTGCATGTTTAATCAGATTGAAATTCCGGTGAAGGAAACATGGATCTTCAATTAATTGATCACTCGGATGTAAAAGACACTGGAGATTCACCAAGATTCAATTGCTGACTCACCTCCTCAGGTTTGCCACCATTGGGATCCAAAGGAAAAATCAGTGTTGTGTCCAGAAGTCTGCGCCCTGTTTCTGCACTGAACAGGTTAACACTGCAAGCCTGTGTGGAAGAAAGAAGATACTCGCATGAATAATAAAATACTTCTTAGGCCAACACACATTGGTTTGTCAAAATTAACAGAACATTTTATTTCCCTGCTGTGGGAGGAATAAAGGGATTCTGAATTTGAAAGTTATAACACTTGCATCAAGCACACAAAGAGATATATAAGACTTTAGTAAACCCGCTGATATTCAAACCATAGTTTGCTAATAGTAGATAGATGGTAAACCCAATGCTTAAGAAGTCTGAATGTATGATTTCACAATTACTCACAGTTGTATTCTTGGGTGACATGACAGCAGCAATAGTCTTCTCTCCAGTGGTGGCAAATGAAACCAACAAGGCCTGGGAATCATGACAAAATAGTCAACAACACTTTACCACTGTTTCTTAGATTAACAAATTGTATTACATCAGAAAGTCCCATTCAGATCTGCCCATTTTTTATATAATAAACCAAAAACAATGGCATCAATGCTCAACAAGAAGGACAGTAAGACATACAAAACTGGGACTTCGGCTTCACAGACAGCCTGGCAGTTTTCTAACATTATACAACATTTGGTCAAAAGAAAATGGGAAAAAAACATTTCGTTTGGCAAATGTTGTCAAAAACTAAGAAGAAATATACATGAAGTTTTTGTGTACTGTGTATATCTGTTTGTTGCCATACGTTTATCTCTTGCCATCTAACTGGCTATAGAAAACTAATATCAGCCCTGGAAAATAAAATATATATCTAAGTGGTCAGGATTATAATTTTCAGAAACCTAAATCAAGCACGAGAGAAGTGCAAGGTAGAGAAACAGTTACTTACAGGATTGAAATCCCTCAGAGTAACTATCTGACCGTCGTTGAGCTGGAGGAGCAGGTGTTGTTCTGGCCCAACTTGAAGGAAGAACTCAGACAGCGGAGGACGAGCTGCGTTGGGCTGAGTGGACCTCAGTACTGGCTGGAAACCAGGAGTGACTTCAAGTCCCAGTGACTAGAAGAAGAAAATTGTAAAACATTTACACAGAGAAAAACAAGTATATGTAAACAGAGATAGTTCCATTGTGTCGGTGGAGATATACAGAGAAGTTAGAGATGAATGGAGTCCTATCCTAACCAGAGAAAAGGAAAATCATGGTAACTCTAGTATAGAACGTTTATTTTCTTGTAGTTACCTGCAAGGGGATCTGGCTCATCTCTGTCTGTGATTCCAAGTCCAGCATGTACAGGGATACAGTGGCAGAGTCCGCGCACGTCAACATGCCCTCGCCGATCACTGCACAGCTGGCCTGTATGTTAGACAGCCACGGAGCTTCCACTGAGAACTGGAGACAACACAAGCAAAGATGTCAGAAAAGGGGACTTTATTAAGCATTTTGCAACAGTACAGCTTCCCTTGTAGCATTCCAAAAAAGTGTGTTTTATTTATTTCCTCTAAGTATTATAAAAATAATTCTATCATTTCTACGAAACATTTATATACTGTAACTACTGTATAAATCAAGATTACCTGTCTGATTATCTCTCCGTCATCCAAACTGTAAACAACAATTGCAATGTGGGAATGGGGAACGATTCCCAGGACATACACCTCACCATTTCCACCAGAATACACAGACTGGTAATCCACGGTTTCACTGTTTGGATAGAAAGAAAGACCGACAGTTTAAACATTTTTATAATGCAAATATATTTTGCTTGTTTATACAAGATACTTCTACTGCTGAAATACTACATTTTTCGATGTTCTGCATCATGTTATTGTTAATGCTTGTATTCATATGCTTGAACCAACCACATTAGAAAGAAACAGGTCCACTTGCCTTTCTGGTAGATTTTCTATCCATTTTTGATGACCGTTAGAGAGGTAATGGAGAGAGATGGCAGTTTTCTTTAAAACAGCCACGTGCTTCACGATGTCTTGCTGTCCAATTAAACAAGCCGACTGGAAACTAAAATGCAGAACAAAAGCAGTTATCATCTGATCGATCAAAGACCATTTGTAGACCTAACAAGTGAAAATCAAGGAGGTAATCACCTGCCAGAATCCAGCACAATCTCCCAGTTCAAACCACCAATATTTATCTCCCAGGAGCGCAGCAGACGGCCATCACCAACAACCAGCAACGCATCTAGGAGACAGGAAACAGTTACATTTGTTATTTGCTTTCAATTGCAGAACTAAATGCTCTGTAGGCTTAAGCGCTAAGACAAAATCACCTTGTCCATGGTGCAGAAGAGCATCAATTTTTCCCTCCGGCCCAATCGCATCTACATGTCGCCAGACTGTAACAGACAATTAACTGGTATTAATATAAGAACACAAGGCATTTCAACTGAGAGGCGGGTGGTCTTTATGCACTTTCAGTTGCAAATACAAAATACTCACAGAGTTCTCCAGTCCTGATGTTAAGGGAAGCAAAAACATTGTTCTCTGTTGCCACGATAACCTTTTTGGATGACTGCGACTGTGCGTCAAAATTAGAAAAAAGAACCTTGCCGACATACTGCTGCCTCCTGGAAATCAAAAGACAGAAAACAACCAGTCAGAAGGTCAACACTATAGATACAAATGATATGTAAAAGCAAAGGTTGAGTTCCAAAATTGATCAAATCCCATTGGATTTACAAAGGAAAGGAAAGAAAAGAAGAAAGGACTTTTTGTTGGACTTTATAATGGTTATTATCAGATTGATTCAAAGCTTTTCAAATGCATAGAGATCAATATCTAACACATTCACTATAAGTAATTTAGCTTAATGGAGCTCAGAATTACTAGTCATAAATTGTGAAAGAGCCCACAGCATCTGCAGCTGGTAAATAACATGTATCGTATGATTTTAAAAAAAAGGGCCTTTCTCTCACACAAAGTCCACCCTAAACAAGCCGGGTCGCAGCTTGTGGCTGTGACAGGTGATAGCATTAGCATTTTTTCATTAAAACATGGCTCAAATTGCACACATATTTGATTATTTTGTAGACTCCTCTTACCAGTCAAATTTCCCTACTTGATCCTCAAACACAGCCCCGACAGTGCTGCATAATATGACAAAATTCAGGCAAAACCAAATTAGCTTTGCCATTGCAGCAATAGCATTAGCTTGCTCTTCAAGAGGGGGAGCAAAACGAGGAAATCGGAAGTGGACTGGCTTCCTTCAAGTCTGGTGCCTGAGACGTGCTGCCCCCTGCAGGGCGGATGATACACATCTTCGCTTCAATACATGTAATGCAGTGACCTCATATTATATATCCATGGCAGCCAGTGACCATGAACCCAATGAACATGTTTACATTTCATCTGATATTCTCATTCTACAAAAATGGTGGAAGTACTGTCACTTACTTTTGCAGACACCAAATTACATTACGTTGACCTAATACTCACATTCATTATATATGTTGAATAAATAGAGATTGTCTTTGCAATGGTACTAAATAAATACGTTTAAAAAATGGTTTTATTAATTAATTGCAATTTATTTAAAATGCCAAGTTCAAGGAACTGCCTTGTCACTTTGATCATACATGGAAGTGGAGCATATAGTTGAATTGCATAGTTCAATGTATTAATCTGTTAACACTCAACTCCCTTATGGTTCAAAATAAAAGGTAGTTTGCAGACACAAACTGGCATTGATTTTTTACTTCTGTGATCAATGCAACTTATATATAACAGAATAAATTGCAGAAACAAATGTGCAATTTTTTTAAAAAGGTGCTGTCTTCAAATTGATTATTGCATATGATAAAAAAAAACACATTTAATAGACATGTGTAATGATGTTCAAATATCCATTACTTAAATCAAACAATAACATAATAAAAAGAACACTGTAGAGTAGTTCAATGGGAACAAATGAATTACATGTGCGTGATTTGTATATGGATAAAGGCAATATTTAATTATACTGTGTATATTTGGAAGCTTCTATTAATAGTATTATACACCTTTATTAATAGTGGGATTAAAAACTGTTTCGTATACACTGTGTAAATGTTTGGATGGGATGTTGGGCTGACAGTTGACAGCGCCCCCTCTGATTTACTTTCACGGTGTCTTCTACCAGCATCTAGTTTTTACATGGGATTTCAAGATGGCGTCGAGCGGAGGAGAAGGGGAACACGAATGGACAGCGGCAGTACGGCCGCTTTTATCAGCCTCGTACACCGCTTTTGAAACGAAGGAGCTACCTCAGCTTATCGGGTCTATCATCAACAGGTAACTGGTTACATGTCAATTAGCTGCGGGTCTCTATTTGTTCAAATTCTACCCATGTCCACCCATGAGAGATCTGGCTGGCTAACATGCTAACTTAGCTTGTTTGGTACAGTTCGATGGGAAACGTTACCAGTTTAGCTAGCTTTAGCAGCTAACACGCTACTTGAGCTTAACTTGTACTGGCATCGAATATGCTAACGTTAGCTCACGTACTCAAATTGCTATTAAGCTCCTACTGGCTGGTAATGCATAAACAGTTTGAAACAAAGCTGGGCCAATGGCTGGTGTATGTCAGTCTTTAATGGGACATTAAAGAAGCGCAGTCGTCATTTGGCTTCGCAGTGTAAGGTTTTGAAAATCTGCTTCATCATTAGCTAGCCAACACAAACATTAGCCAGCAAGCTACCTAAGGGGCCTTCCAAACGAACGTTGAAATAGCCACAGTAATATTTGACTGCGTCAGCTAAGTTACGTTGGCTTTATTTGGTTTGTGTTGTATGCTCAGCTTGCAATACCAAGTATGCTTTGTGCATGTCAACATGCAATTTATACATTAACTAATAAAGGTTGCCAGTGTTAAACGCTATCTGCTGTGTGGCTGGGCTGGAAGTAGGCGTGGACCATGTACTCCACTTATGTTTGATAAGGTGGTGATGGGTCGCCGTTAATGTATTTTTCAATAAAACTATAACTTGGCGACATTGCTGCTTGGTAATAAACCGTGTAGCTGAAACTACAATGAAGCTGGTGCAGGGTCTGTCAAGCAGGGGAACGTATATTTGAAGTAAAACTAGACGTACGCTCTTGTATGTGCACATTTCGACTGGCAAACTACCCCACTTTCTTCTTCACCATGGAGTGAATAACATATCAGTAGTACCAACACAGTGAATAGTATGGCTTTTTTAGTGGTGCCATCAGCTGATGACACTGCATTCAAATTAAGAGCTTCCTGGTATTTTTATTGGTTTCATTTTCCAAAGCAACAACAACCCTGCAAATACTGCTAACAAGGATTTAAGTTTCGTTTTCGAATGAAACTCTGGTTTGGGTTTGGAAAACGGTCAATTATCTATTGAAATGCTTACAGTACACTATAGTATATAACGTTTAAAACACAATTACAGCTATGTGTCACCATTGCAAGTATTTTCTACATTGTGAGCATGGAATTCAGATTATGCCTAATAGTTGTTTTTAAAATGTGTAACATAATTGTTGGTGTTTTAAACTGGAAGTTTAGTTGTCAGCATCAGTGGTGTGGCATCTCCAGCACACCCTCCATGTTATTCCACTTTCTGAGAGTTTTTAAGAAATGTGTTTTAGATTTAGTTCTATGAGGGTTTTACTAACTAGATGTTAGCATGTAGATCAATGTCTGTATATGTGATTGTGGATACTAAGAACATGCATTTAATGGAACATTTGTGCTGTCACTTGAATACTTTGATGTTCTGGACGCTGTAGAAGGCTGTTTGAAAAAGATTAATATATAGATAAGGAAAGAACATGTCCCTGTGAACGATTGATGCTAACACAGGTGGGTCCCTAGCTGTCCAGGTCCACCAACAAAGACTGCTCCCCATTTTTCTGGAAATATGTGATTTAGAATGCAGAAACAAAATATGAGAGTTTAATGAGATATTTTACTTGTCATTTGCAGTGAATCAGACATCCTTCACCACGACAAACAGTATGAGCCGTTCTACTCATCATTCGTGGCACTCTCTGCACACTATATCACCACAGTATGTGGTCAAAGTAAGTATATTTTATTTCTCTATTGTGATAGATATTGCTACTTATGTCAGGCACTATATTCAAATGCTACCAGTTGTATTTTGTACAACCAGCAAATCATTTATTTTCTATCTCCCTAGTACCGAGAAATCAGCTGCTGTCGGTTGCTGCAGCATGCAAAGTATTGATTGAATTCTCTTTGCTGCGCTTGGAGAACCCAGATGAGGCATGTGCGGTATCACAGGTAAGGGAAAAAACTGCATTCTACTTATGGTCGATGTGTGTCAGTTTTCACTTTTATTAACTATATAAACCCACATGTTAAATTTAAGAATACGTTGCTTTTTGTTCTTCAGAAACACCTGATTCTTCTGATAAAAGGACTTTGCACTGGCTGCAGCAGACTGGATCGCACAGAAATCATTACTTTTACTGCTATGATGAAATCTGCCAAGTTGCCTCAAACCGTAAAGACCCTTTCAGATGGTAAGTGTCCCTTTTTAGGGAAGGATCAAAATGAAGCAATACTAAGCTAATAATGATACATTACTACTGTTAGTAAAATGATTTATTCATGCTTTTGATTGACAAGAACTGTCCTTTTTGTTCATTTAATAGTGGAAGATCAGAAGGAGTTGCCCAGTGCTGTGAACCCAGAGCTTCGTCAAAAAGAAGTGCAAATGAACTTCTTTAATCAACTGACTTCAGTTTTTAACCCGGACCTTACCACCATCTTGGCCTCCCCGTCAGCATCACACATGCAGGCAAGTGTTGCAGAGCAGCCGTCCTATCGCCTGCTCCACTCTCAGCTACTAATGACAACTTGATTGAGTTAACCAACCTTCTTACTGAAAATAAACGTTTTTTTTTACGATATATGTTGTATGTATGTAATATAATTTGCCTCCTGATTAATCATCAGTGTTTTGTTTTCCTCTCTCTCTAATTATAGGCTGAGAGTGATTGCGATGACCAAACCACAGAACAAGCTATTCAGGCCAAAATGAAAAATGCCTTTGTCTCTCAGAATGTGTCTAGCTTACAGGAACTCGGTAACTATTTTTTTATTTGTATCTAGTCTTTAAGTGCTGAAGCACATTTGATATCCTTAAAGGTGGGGTAAGTAATTTCGGTGAAACCAGCTCGAGTGCGCTAGAATTTGAAAATACACAGCCGGAATAAATCTGCCACTTCCTTACAGAGCCCCTCCTCCAACACATACGAACGCGCACATGACCAATGAGGGCACGAGATAAGTTTGTGCACAGGTGGAAGGCTGACAGGCAGGTAGGCCATCCAGTTATTTTAGCCGGGCCGGCTAAAATGATTGGTCATGCTTTTTACAGTACTACGGCTTCCACAGATGACATTTTTAATGGATTTTTTGTCAAAGCACTTAAGATATTCAGTGTTTCCCCTAGGTTTACTGCCCTGGCAGGGTGTTGCTCGAAAAAAAATGGCTGGGCGCCCACATTTTTGTTATTCTCTGGAGCAGAGAGGAGCTGTGGATTATTGTTATTGATATTGTACAGTAACAAAGTATTTGTACATTAAAAAGTAATACAGTAGTGTTACACTGGCTGTATTCATTTTTATTCAAACTGTATTCCCTTCTTATCATGTAGCCTACACTTCTTCCTTTCATTGATACATTTAAATCACCTGACTACAGCATATAACATACCTGCTGCAACCCTGTGCTGCTGCTGCTTCTCTCTGCCTCATCCTCTATTGCTGGACCAGGCACCTCCACCTCATCTGATCTCTGATATGAAAGCAATCGTGTTATGATCATATTGAGCTATTGGTGTGAGTCTAACATTAAACAAGCAGTCTGCTTGTCATACATTGCTGACGATACATTTTTAGAGGCAATTTGTTGAGTCACTGCCGCTAAATGCCGGTAGCATCAAGCTAGCAAGTCCTGCATGAGCCTCACATCAACAGGTGTAGACAGAACATCCAATTATCCTGAGCTAATTTACTGAATAAACCAACTCACATCTCAATACTGTAGTTCAAAACCGCGGTACCTGCTCCATCTGTGAGCTATTTTTCGAATGCGCACGCTACGTTCGTTGTCGCGCGTCCACCTGGGCAGGCTGTGTGTGTCCTTCTCCCGTGACGGTAACGGCTTGCGGTTAAAAAATAATAATAAACAAATTTGAAACTTGGGGGGGACACAAACGGGCAGACAGCAGAGCTCGGGGCAATAAAGCAGATTTGTTTGACTTTTTTACACTTTGTCGTTCTCCTCCTTTCCTCCACTCTTGTCTCTGATTGTGTGTGTGTGAGCCCCGCCCTTCAGAAACAGAGTGGAGGGAGAATGTGAATACGCAAAGCAGTGGACACTGAAACATGAACACATTGGATAAATAACATGGCGTTTAGTTTATTTAATAAAAGAGCACATGTTCAATGTGAAAAGTGACCGTAGATAGATTACTTCAGTTGAAATTTGGTGCTATATATATATTTTTTTTTTAATAAAAAACAAAATAAAAACACCTTGAATTTCAGGCAGGGCGCGGGGCTCCGTTGGCAGGGCGCAGCGCCCCGCCAAGACAATGGTAGGGGAAACACTGATATTCATTGCTATTGGGATGCTAAGAGCATTCCCTGGAATATAACAAAGTGTATCTCGAGCCGGTTTCTCAAACTTACCAACCCCACCTTTAAGTATTTTAGTATTATTAAGTAGAATCTTGGGGCATTTTCCCCTCAACCTTTTCACATGCAAAATGACTGTCCACCCCTTTTTTCTTACCAGAGTTAACTGTTTTTTTTAATATATTCCCAGGTGGGTCTGAGAAGTTGCTACGTGTGTGCCTCAACCTGCCCTACTTTCTGCGCTACATCAACCGTTTCCAGGATGCTGTATCAGCCAACTCTTTCTTTATCATGCCGGCCACAGTGGCCGATGCCACTGCTGTCCGCAATGGGTAATTGATTTATTATATACAATTTTCATTCTTATATTATGATTTGTTTATAAGGGTCAATATCAGCTGTGTACGTTTCTGCATGTGTATTTGGTAACTAATGTTCTCTACTGTTCAATAAACTTTTAATGCTTTAACCCCAAACCCAGTTTCCATTCACTGGTGATAGACGTAACCATGGCTTTGGACACACTGTCCCTGCCTGTACTGGAGCCCTTGACACCGGGGAGATTACTGGATATGACCGTGCTGGCTTTGAGCTGTCTCTATGCTGGTAGGTGAAAAACTCTGTTGGACAAAATGAAGTATACTGTTGTGTCCAGTAATTGAAAAAGTTTTAAACTTCAGCAAAAATGGAAGAATTATAGATGGGACAGAAATAGCCGTTTCCTTTACAAAAAATGAAACCATAAAGCAGTGTAGTACTATGCTGGGTTGCTTGAATGTACCTCCCTTATTTATACATTTTGTTAAATTATTGAATTAAATTTGTACAAGTCAAAATAAATGTTTATTTTTTAACCCTTTTAGGTACGAGTGTTGCCACCTGCATGGCCATTCTGCAGGTAGGCAGCGGCTTGCAGCTGCGCTCAGCCTCCACTGGGACTAAAGAGGAAGACTATGAAAATGACGCAGCCACAATTGTCCAGAAATGTGTGAGTATTATGAATAAAACATTCTCAAAGTATGCTCAAATAGGAAATAATCTGGTGCTTCGTTGAAACTTTATTCAGTAACTTCTGTTTTCGACTCGCAAGACTCAGTGAGTTACAGGTTTATTTCAAATGATGAACAAATTGTTGGGGCAGGGAGTTGCATTCTGAATGGTTTTATGTTGAAGTTATTGTCTCATATATTGCCATTAAATTTCTCATTTTTAGTAATATGTTATTGGTGCCTTGGCACCTTAAACACACCGTAAGAATATTTAAAATGCTAACAAGTACAACATTTGTGTTGGCAACAGCTGGAGATCTACGAAATGATTGGACAAGCCATCAGTAACTCCCGCAGAGCTGGAGGAGAGGTGAGTGCTAGGACTAGAATGATAGTATTGTGAAAGAAAAACAAGTTCAGTTCCTTTTGATTAACTTTACTGTTTGTGAAGTTAAAGTAGGGCTGCTCAATTAATCGTATTTTAATCGCAATTGGGATTGTGGCTTGCAACGATTACGAAAACAACCTAATCGAAATATAACGATTCTTTTTTTATTATTAATCATTATTCTTTTTTTACTTATTTACTTATTATTATTGGTTTTTATTGGTTTTTCAGTTGAGTTATACTTAAAGTTTAGGGTAATAAACTGTTAAAAACATACTGTTCAAATTGTTTTTATCCAATAAATTGATGTTTTCAAAGTAAATGGATAATCGTTTTTAATAATCGTGATATCAATTATTGACCCAAATAATCCAGATTATGATTTTTGCCATAATCGAGCAGCCTTAGTTTCTAGCAAAAAATCTTTAAGAGATGACATGAGCAGCCCTACCAGCATTTGCCATGGTGGCAAAACATTTTTATTTGGTCTTAAATTGTAGTTCAACATTTATTTCCAGTTACTTCTGGACCATGACGGTGGGCCAGCCTTTAATGTTTAACTGAGTGGAATGTGTTGAATATGTTTTACCAAAATGTTGGCTATATGTCAAAGAGTTTTCAGGTTGTGACAGTGCACTGCAACATGTTTGTTGATCTTGTTTATTTGTATTTATTATTTTTGATATTATTTATTTAAATGTGGATATGAATGTATAATTTATTTAATTGAATTTTGTATTGGTTTTTCAGTTAATTACCCTGAACGTATAATTCAGCAGTTAGAAAAGTTCAAATTATTATTTGTATTTGTTTTAAAGTACAATAAATGGATGTTGTCAATGAATAATCGCATTTAATAATCGCAATTACAATTATTGACCCAAATAATCGAGATTATGATTTTTGCCATAATCGAGCAGCCCTAAATTAAAGTGGTCAAAAAAGACATTCATTTGATGGACCTATTTCCTTACTGCAGCATTATCAGAACTTCCAGCTGCTTGGAGCCTGGTGCCTTCTAAACAGCCTCTACCTGATTCTTAACCTGAGCCCCACGGCCCTGGCAGATAAAGGGAAAGAGAAGGACCCCCTGGCCGCCCTGCGCGTCCGTGATATTGCCGCTCGCACCAAGGAGGGCGCGGGATCGCCTAAACTTGGGCCTGGCAAAGGGTAATTTACAAAGAAAATTAAAAAAGTCATTATAATGTTTGTGGTGTCGCGGTGGCTTCATCTTTTGATCGTCATCAGTTAAGCATCACATCTTTTAAATAACTGAAGGTGTAGTGGTTACTGCAGACATTTCTGGAAAATGTATTTTTTGTTTAATTACTATATCAAAAAAATAAATAAATGCTGCTCTTAAAGTGAGATGTGTGGATCAATGATTTGTTCCTTTTTCTTTTTGATTTGTTTCCAATAGACACCAAGGCTTTGGTGTTTTGTCTGTTGTCCTTGCAAACCATGCCATCAAACTTTTGACTTCACTTTTCCAGGATCTCCAAGTTGAGGCTCTGCACCGGGTAAGTTGGATAAACAAAATAAAAATGTTTGTCTGTTATGATTTATGAGTTTTTTGAGCCACATAATGCCCCATGTTTTGATGTTAACAAAAGTAAAAAATAAAACAGGTTTGCAATTCTGTCAAACTTCATTATTTATTACTCCTTAAATGTATTAAAAAGGAACTCTTCAAAAGAAAGGAAAGAACAAATATTATTATGCTAAAAATAAGTTAGTAAGGTTGTCTAGTTAGATTTTTTAAAACTTATGTTTAAAATAATAATTAAAAAGAAGGATCTAAGCATGAAATAAACAATATAAAAAACAGGATACAAAAGTAACGTCCTATGTCTTGAAACCCTTGTTTGCAGCAGGGCTGGGCGAGTGACGGACCCCCCGCCGAACTCAACATCATGGCACAGAGCACTTCCATCCAGAGGGTCCAGAGGCTCATCGACTCTGTGCCCCTCACCAATCTACTCTTCACACTTCTCTCAACTTCCTACAAAAAGGTATTTACGTACTTGTAATTTGCACAAGTGTTTATTGACTTCATCTTTCAGTGCAATGTAATACAGGATAAACCCTTTGGAACATTGTGTAATTTAGACAGACGTGTGCAACAGAAAATACACAGACACCGAACAGATATCGTTATGCAAAATATTGGAATTGAACCATCACATGATTAGTGCTGCGTACCAGTACGCCGAACCGGTACTGGACTTGTAAAAAGTTTCGGTTCAAGTCCGGTTAAAACCGGAACGTCAGGAACCGGTACTTACGTATATTCTCCTTTGTGTTCTAAACCATCTAAAACCTTCCATAGATCGAGAAATTTGCGCTGAGAAAAGACGAAAAACATTGTTTTGGCTTCTGATATGGCGGCCATTACTGAACTCACGAAGTCTCGCAAAATATCGCAACTGCTCGCGAGATCTGTGTGACGTCAAGGGAAGCTGACTTAGACATAGTGGACACTGACAGCGTGGGATACTGGTTGCCATATATGGTAGTGTAGCTAAGCTAACTCCTTTGTATGTATGGTGATATAGTGTCTGCCGAAAGAGCAACACTTCACCCAGACAATGTCAATATGCTGTTGTTCTTGAACAAGAACACATAGACTTGTACTCTTGCATATTGAGTCTTGTATGTACATCACTATGTATGTAGTTGTGTTGTGTAGTTAGTAACACATGTAGAGTTCTAGAAAAGACATGGTGTAGACACAAGTTGGAAGGGGGGCACAATAAACCTGACGAGTTTGAATTTGAGTTGATTATGAGTTTATTTTCAATTGATAATTAGCTCACAATAAGTTCACTTTAGTTACTCACACAACTTGACACAAGTCCGGACTTATAAGTCCGGACCTGAACCTGAACCTCTGGACTTGAGTCCGGACCTGAACCTGAATGTGAGTCCAGGTACACAGCACTACACATGATATATGTTTGCCAGCTGTTTCTGTCCTCGTCTTACAGTTGTGTGAATACAATCTGATTTGAAACCTTTAATTGAAGGATCAGAAACGGTTGTCATTATTAAGAGTGTTTCTTGTTTTGGATCCATCAGGCTTGTGTTCTCCAACGTCAGAGGAAAGGCTCAGTCAGCAGCGATGCCAGCGCTTCTACAGATTCAAACACCTACTACGAGGATGATTTCAGCAGTACAGAGGAAGATAGCAGTCAAGGTACTTCATTTTGGATTTAAGTATTGCATCTTCACTTTCTTAAAACTGAACATTCTCCCCATATAATACCTATTGTCAGGACTTCTTTGTTGTTTCTATCCTGGCACATATTGTTCTGCACTTCACTATACATTTGAAATTTAGAAGTATTTGATAATGCAAGGATTACAAACTGTATTGATTCAAATATGTTCTAATAATCAACATTTAAAGGATGCGCCACATAATGGAGTGAGAAAATTCAGTTGTTATGTTTGGATGTAATTTCTCCTGATAATAACAGCCAATGATGTGAAGCATGGCTGCGCAGTAGGAACAGCCTCAAAAGGTCCCTCCTGAATGGGGACTTTATCCTCTCTGCAAAAACAGATAATGATTGCTTACCGGAAATTCCTTATTGAATCATCTCTAATACTTTTGAATTAAAATTAACTGTAAAGAGATATAATACATTCTTACCTTTTTTTTATTTTAATGTTTTTAAATGAAGGTATGATCAGGGCATCATGTAGCTGTAGGTGTGATGGAGGCACACTTATGCTCTCATCACTAAATGAGTAAACAAACAAGCTAATATCCTAGAAGCTTTAAGTTTTGCTTTCAAGGTATGCTTCAGATTTCTCTCCATGTCAGTCAGGAAGCAGGTGCCGTTAGCCGAGTCATGTTTGTGTTCTGATCTCGGAGCTAGTGTCAGTGCTGAGCTGTATCAGTAAGGCAGTGAAACAGGCGTGCTGCCAGTGGATCAGTCAGGTTATGGCAGCAGTGAGGGGAAATGCATTCACACACACAGTAATGTCATTACTTTTTTTGTCCCTTCATCACACAATGTGAACAGTGTAGTTGACAGTTTCTACTATTTCAGCAGAGAGAAGACAGGAGAAGACAAGTGCAGCTTGTGTCTCAGGTCAGCAGTTTTCTGTCCTCAGGTCCAAGACTTGGTGTCCACTTCACTGTCCTAGATTCATTGTGTTTTTGTGTGTCTCACAATTGTAGGCTCTGAGCTGTGGCCCTACTAGCTTAGAAAATGGCAGAGCCACAGATGAAGAGCCTTTGGCAAAACAGCTCTCAATTTGAAACGTGCCCTTCTATGGAATGAAAAGTATAAATTGATGTTTTTTCAAAGAGATTCATCTGTGGCTCAGTGTGGTTTGAAGGATAATGCCAGCAGTGTTGACATGTGGCTGCAAATGATTGTTTTCACACCCATCACAACCTTGTCTGGCAAAGTGGAACATGTACAGTAACTAACTACGTTTTGCAATTCTGTTGAGTCAACCTTTTCCCAGGTGCTTTCAAGAGCTGTGTCCTAGAAATACAACTTGTACAATGGTTTTATTTGACAGAGAAAATTAAAAAATAGAACTTACTTTATCCGTTTACACAAACGACAAACACTGAGCAAAGAAGCGATGTGCTCCCAAGTCACAGAGAGTCATGGTCCATTGGATGATTGATAGATCTGTTTGTCTGTCACCCAGTCTGTGCCCTGCGTTATCCGGCCAAAGTTCGATGCACACTTGTAGTTGTCAGACAGATCTGATGTTTGTGATAGCTATATATTGTGATGTATCATCACTGAGGTAAATAATTGAAATTATTTAAATGTTGTTTTTAAAAATGACATCCAATCTTAATTTTTTTCTTTGATCATCATAGTCAGCTTGCTTGTCATTGCATTTCTCGTCAGTCACACGTTTTTGAATCCAATAATATCGTACATCCCATGTCAAAACAGTGGTATTATTCCCAAACACGATAAATTCAAGTTGTGCTTGTAAATGTTTGACTCAAACACATTTTGCCACCACTTGCTGTCACCTGAAACATTAACATTATGATCTTTCTATGTTGCATGCAGATTTGAATATCAACTTAAAGTGAAACACTTTTATACATGTTTATTGAAAATAATTTTGAAATACTCTTGTTGCCATGAGGTGGTTTTCATGTCTAATGTAGCTTAAATATATTTGATTGATTAGTAGCTACCAGAAACAAGTCCTTGTGGGGCCATGACTCGTAAGGATAGGTGTGCGAGTGCAATGTGTTGCCAGTCGGTTGACAAGTTAAAGCAGAGACTTTAGTGGACCAACCCCTGGAGTTAAGATCTACAATATATTTTAAATCCAGTGAAAAAATAGATTGAATGGGTTCCACTATTACACACATAACCTGCACTGGAAACATAAAGGGAGATACTTGTTCCTGTCCTTGAGCTATGTAGGATGAGAAGTGTTGAGTGGGTGAGGGGCGACTCAAAGCCAAGCAGCTGAGTGCTGGTTTTTGAATGGGTCAGTTCTATGCAGCTGCCTGTGGAGGAAGGCTCATCGCTTCTGAGCCCACGCCACAAGAAGCGTCTTGTATTTGGCCGGTCTAGGATTTCCTGGGTAGGGTACTGGACAGAGCACTGGTGATTTATAGTTAAACGTATGATTTATAGGAGGGCCACTTGAATGCACTTGTGGGAAACGTCAAATAAGCCTTAAGGAGGTTACATCGAGGGACTGGCAGTTTGAAGGATCATATTTTAACTTGATATTAAATGCATATTTATTTGTGGCTAATGCATGTTGCTAGTGCTTTAAACTTAATTCTTAATTCCTGTTGATTGTAACATTGTAAATGATTTCTACTATGGAATAATGCAGCAGGGTTCTTAAACGTGCTTTGCTTCAAGTGTCAGCCTGACTAGCATTGCCTGTCTGTCACTGCTGCAAGTAGCATGTATTAATATTAACACACAAAGATATCTGTGATCATTGCATGCTATTTTAATGCTTATATATGTAATTCATGAAAAGAACCCAACTTTAATTCACTTGTATGTCCATTGTTCAAAATTATAAAATTATGTTGGCCCTACACACGTGTAAAAAGCATTTAGTTTAAATTCCAGGTTAATCTAGGAAGGATAGGAGCACTGACCGCATGGAACATTATTTAAAACATCTCCGAATAAATATTATGTAGGTTTCTTCCTTATGTGGATAATCACCAACATGTTGTCACTAAATGTTCACTATTTATTGCAGTCCATCTCCTGCACAGTGTTGTAGGTGTCACAAGTTTCACCCTTTTTTACATTTGTCTTATGCTCACACCACTACCACTCCACACATATCTTGAAAGTCATGGGGCTGTTCTCTTCTTCACTCTTAGAAATGTAAGTAAATGGTTGTCTTTCTCTGCAGATGATGACAGTGAACCGATTTTGGGGCTTTGGTTTGAAGAGACAATTTCCCCAACTAAAGACAAAGTTGCTCCCCCTCCCCCTCCACCACCCCCACCTCTGGAGACCTCTCCCAGACTGAAGAGCCCCAGTAAGCAGAATCCAAGCGAGAATGGCAACATTTTAGCTGGCCGGAAAGACCCAGAACTGGTGAGGAGTAAATTCTGTGTACCTGCTGATTCATCTCTACTAACAAACAGCTTATGGACGTTTTTAACTCGACAACTTCCTACTTCTTCTTCCTATAGTTCCTCAGTTTAGCTTCCAGCATTCTGAACTTCATCACCACCTCAATGCTCAAGTCCAGAAACAACTTTATCCGCAACTACCTGAGCGTGTCTCTTACAGAGCAGCACATGGCTACACTTGCCAGCATCATCAAGGACGTGGACAAAGATGTCAAAGGTACAGTGGGAAAATGACTGCTTATCATGAATGTTATGTCAATGTTGTCTTGGTAGCTAATGAAGGATTTAGCCCACAATAGATAGATGGCAACGATGCATTTTGTTCCCCTCAGGCTCTTCAGATGAAGCGTTTTCTTTAGCGCTGTATCACTTCAACCACACCCTGGTAACATCCGATCTTCCATCCCCGGCGCTGCAGGTAAGTTCTTTGTTATTCCAGTGTCTCTCCACCAGCATTTAAACTCTCTGGGAGTAAGTTACACGAATGATGTGTTCCTCGTAACAAACTGATTGTTGTTTGTCTTGTAATTCACAGAGCACCCTTCTTCAGCAGTTAGGTGTTGCACCCTTTTCAGAAGGTCCCTGGCCGCTCTACATTCACCCTCAATCCCTATCGGTGCTCTCTAGACTTCTCCTCATATGGCAGCACAAAGCAAGTGTGCAAGGAGAGCCAGATGTTCCGGAGTGCATGAAAGTCTGGGAAAGGTATGACAACCATTTCAATTCTCATCCGGCTCGTATGTTAAAGGACTGTTTAAGATGTTCCCTAGGTGCTATCACTTTAATATGTGGAGGGCTCACAGACAATGCATCGCTTTACTTTGGCAATGCTTGTTACGTTACCAAGTAAAAGCCATTTTATAATTCATCAATATTCGAGAACAGAGTTGACACCCCTTTATGAAGTGCTGTGTTTTTCAAAACTATGAATAAACTCTAGAAAATGTCATTGTAGAAATGCATACTAGGTCATATATTCAAATATTTAATTAAATGTATTACCCATTTCTACCGTTCTTTCCTTTTCTTATAGATTTTTGGGAACTTTGAAGCAGCATACTATCCAGAGCTCTGTGCAAGTAGAAGACGACCTGAACGTGGAGCACCTCCAGCTCCTGCTGCTCCTTTTCCACAATCTGTCGGAGCGCGGCCGGCGGTCCGTCCTGACACTCGTCACCCAGGCCATCACTGAGGTGGCCCAGAGCAAAGACTCCCAGCTGAAGGCGGTGCCCCTCAACCTGGCCCGGCTGTGTCTGGTTTTCGACTACCTGCTGCGCCACTACTCAAAGGCGCCCGTGTACCTTTATGAACAGGTCAATTGCTTATTTCTTTTTTATTATTGTCCTGAGGGTTAAATGCCATGTCTAGACACATATTCTGTTACCTTTATTTTGTAATACTTTTGAGGTAAAATACTGTCCAGCAAATGCAGTCATTAATTAATAAATATATAAATATATAATGCACAAATCTAGAACAACCTTTAAGATCCCATACTGAGTATTGCATAAGGCTGATTTAGTATAAAGATGTCTTCAGCTGCTTAACCACTTATTTCCTCTGGAGAAGCTATTGGTTTCACATCTTGTAGGCTCCACAGATCCACACATATTTAAATAGTTTCGGATACTGCCAAGTGTTGTTTAGAGCTATTTGGATTTGATTACCCCATCTGTAGGAGTAACATGACAGCCACACGTAATACATGTGATGTTAAATGTCTCTGTGTCATGAATATTATTTATAGGTGCAGTATAACCTCCTGACCCCCCCCTCCACCGGGCCGGGCTCTATTCAGGATGGTGGCAAACGTGGCGGCCTGCCCCTTTACTATGGATTCAAAGAGGTGGAGGAGAACTGGGCCAAGCACTGTTCAGGAGGTAAGACTAAGGAAGAAAATTCACTTTTTTAACAACTGGGTAGAGGGTTCTTTTCTGTAAACAAAAGATGACCTGTGCATGTGTTCTCTAATTGCAAATGTCACTGGTTGTTTTAAGTAATCACCTTGTTGTTAAGGGTAACGTCATTCTTATATTTCACCAGAAATGCATTGCACCCATGTGCTGGTTCCTGGGATATTATGTTGATCTAACTAACTGATCCTGCAAGAGATTCATGTAGAAAGATACAAAATAATAATATGATGTATTTTCTAACCTTTCTTAGATCCAAATGTTCAGCCAAAGTTCTACTGCGTCCTGTCCCCTGAGGCGTCTGAAGATGACATCAGCAGACTGGACAGCAAGGTGAGACTGTCATCACTAAAGGATGAAGAATATAAATATAGATATTTAATTGTATTAAAAATCATCTTTTTCCCCCTGCTAGGTCTTTCCAAAGCTGTTCAATGGAGCAGTTAAATATGATGAACTGTATGCGGGGCTCATCTCCCTCCTGGTCGCAGGCTCTCAGTTTGACACAGCAAGAAGACAGGAGAGCAAGCCAATCACTCCTATGGTGAGAACTCATCCCATAAACTATTAACTGTGTAAAGAAGTTGAAGATGCAGGTGGCATTTTAATTGCCATTATATCTATTAGTCACTTTCAATATTTGAAATTAGGAAAGTGCAGTTGGTTACCTTTTTATGACTAAATCTTAAAATGCTTACAAACTGGCCAGTTTTTTAAACGACTGTTTAACATCTGTCTAGATTACCGTAAACAGTTTTCTGAACGTAGCACAAATGTTGTTTTTGGAAATGTTAAATCCAACGCATATAGATTGAAACAGAAAACGTTATTAAATAAACATTTGAATTAATTAAGCCCACTATGATGTGTTACATTTCAATCAATAGTAACTCAATAGCCACGTTTCAGCCCTGACATTAACTGAGTGGGGTTTGGAAAACAGGGCATGTTTATCTATCGCCCTGCACAGGAGGCATGCTCCCTTCAGTACTACTTCCTCATCCTGTGGAGGATCCTGGGAGTTTTACCACCGTCCAAGGCCTACGTGGAGCAGCTGAAGACGGGCTGCAGTGATCCCAGTGAGAGCGACATCCTGCACACCCTGCGATGGTCCTCACGTCTCCGGGTGCCAACATACGTGAACTGGATCAAGGTCTGTCTACAATGTCTTACAGAATGCTAATTAGCACGATAGATGCCAAAAAATGAATTGATCAAATATATTACATTTGAGTTTTAATTCATGTTATGGTATTTTTGATAATTCCACTCAGCATCACTCGACAAATGTGTCTAAATTGGATGCTTCAGATAGCATTTATGAATGTATACATTTTTGATTGAAAATACGTTACTGCATCCTTTTTATTGTAATGAAAAATCGACCTTAATGTTTCACGTGTTTAACTCTGCGTATGTGATCACTGACAGGAACACCTGGTGAAGCAGGGGATGAAAGAAGACCAAGCAGCCACTCTGGTTGACGCGACGGCTGCTAAGTGCAGCACCGTTAAATACGATGTGGAGCTAGCAGAGGAGTACATTGCCAGACAGGTATTGATTACAACATAGTCTTTGTTGACCTCTGTATCGATTATTATCCAAACTAAGTTCTGATCACAAGTGTCACTCTTTTGACGACTTGATTCTGTTGCAGATTTCCACCTTCTCAAGTGTAGACCCGAACGCAATCCTTCCGCTTGATCAGCTTCCCTCTCTACAAGCCATCTACACGCTGGATGCAGTCATCTCTAAAGTGCAGGTTTCCTTAGACGAGCATATGTCCAAGGTGGCCATTGAAGCAGACGCCCACAAGTCATCTGAGATCACAAAGAACCTACTGCCTGCAACACTGCAGCTCACTGACGTCTACACGGCCTTCACACGGTGAGAAAGGAATCAGTCTAACTTCTGCTCTTTTGTTAACACTAAGCATCACACACACGTTTGTCTACGTAACGAATTCGATCTAGCAATCTGAAATAATACGAGGAGATGATTGAAATAACCGCAGGACAGATTTGTGTATGCTTTATCTTTTGGATAATGAAGATTTTGGATAATGTAGATTATTACAATTAGAATTACAACTATTTTCCAGTTTTTTGTTTTTGTATGTTATATAAATTATATTTTATGCATGACTTTTTGGGCTTTAAAGTAACTACACACATGTTTTAAAGAAACTACAAAGGACATGTTTGTTTACTTGTTATGATCACATAATTTGCTTGCAAAGATAGCTGTGGTCTCATACCGGCACCCTGCCAAACAGTCATTTTTAAAGCGTTGAATTCAAAAAGTATATAAGGGTTTGTTGAGATGTTTTTTATTCACTTGTTAGAGTTTTTTTCCTTAATCCTGCTTCACACAAAAATAAGGCTTAAACTGTAAATCTTTGATCTGTTTATCTGATACGATAAATAAATAAACCTTGTTGTGACCAGGTCCTACCTGCTGATGAACATCCCAGAGGAAGGGGAGAACAAGCTTACTGAGGCCAAGCTCAGAGGTTATGCTGCAGTTTTGTCTATCGGCTCCACCCGCTGCAAGGCCAACCTGTTAGGTATGTGAAAGAATAGAAAAGAATACAGCATTCACAATCACAACTTTTCTGTTATTCATTGTTTTAACCGGAACTTTTTTAATGAAACTTTACAGGTCAAAGTATTATGCAGAACTTGCCATCGGCTGTTCAGACAATATGTGAGACTTGGAACGGCATCAACACCAATGAATTCCCAAACATTGGCTCATGGGTACGTCCTTTCAGTTGTTGCCTATGGTTCAGTTTGACTTTGTCCGTCTTTGTAAACACTTGATAAATGTATTAGGCAATCTAATCACTGTTTAGGGTGGTTTTGCCTTTATTATACCAGTTTGCTGGTATAGTAAAGGATTGACTGTTAAGTCTGCCTTGAAGAACAATGTGTTCAATTATTATAGGCAGCCAATTAAAAATATTATCTAAAATATTTACCTTAAAGCAGGGGTGTCAAACTCAAGGCCCGGGGCCCAAATCCAGCCCGTGACTTCATTTTCTGTGGCCCCACAAGAGCTTGCAAAGAATATAATATGTTTATTATACGGTTACATGCCGATTTACAGAAGCACGTTGCCCATAAACTACATGTCCCACAATGCATCTCAAATTAGACTTTTTTTTCTTAGAATTTGACTTTTCTTTTTCTCCAGAAATTAGTTTTTCTTTTTAAATAATTTTGTGACATGCTCACTGAAGAGACATGCAATTATTTGCCCCAGACTTCTGCTTTCAGACGTAGTTAATTATGTAGTTATTACCCTATCCCATAATAATCCAATGCAGAGGCAAAAATGTAATATAATACATTATTTTATATATATTAAATATGTATATATGTATTTTTATATAGTCTTAAAGTTACAACCGGCCGTTTGAGTGAAACCATAATGCTGATGTGGCCCGTGATGAAATTGAGTTTGACACCCCTGCCTTAAGCATTTAATGATTAAGAAAAATAAATCTTATATAATTAGAAAAGTATTAAAATATCACGGTATCTTTATCTACATACCCAGCACTACTCTGTATCTCATTGAAAAAATATATATTGTTCTGACAATTATGAAAATAATAGTCTTGTGTGTTTTTTTTTCCCACAGCGAAATGCATTTGCCAATGATACCATCCCATCAGAAAGCTACATTAGTGCCATTCAGGCAGCTCACCTGGGCACACTGAGCTGTCAGTCCTTGCCTCTGGCCTCTTCTCTCAAACACATTCTGCTCTCTTTGGTCCGCCTCACTGGCGACCTCATTGTGTAAGTCGAGTCACTTAACATATGACAAAAAGTATGTGGTGAGTGAAATATATTCATAAAAGAACACTAAATCCTGTGTTAATACTGCTGCATGTTTGTGTCCTCAGCACAGAGGAGTTGAATCCCTCCCAGGTGGTGCGCACCCTGCTGCCCCTCCTGCTGGAGAGCAGCACGGAGAGCGTGGCTGAGATCAGCAGCACCTCCCTGGAGCGCATTCTCGGCCCGGCCGAGTCCGACGCCTTCCTCGCCCGAATCTACGAGCGCTTGGTGACTGGGTGTTACAACATCATCGCGCATCACTCAGACCCCACCAGGTATGCCATGTGTGATCTGGTAATTAAGTAAACCTACATGACATGTATATTTACTTTTTTTGAGGTGCTTAAACTCATAGCTCTTTAAGACTTTTTATTCATAATGGCTTAGTTTACTTGCCAGCACATTTATTGTTTGATATGAGTCTCACTGCTTCTTTTAAACTCTTTAATCTTCTTTAGTGGTTTGGACGAGTCTGTCCTTGAGGAATGCCTTCAGTACCTTGAAAAGCAGCTTGAGAGCATTCAAGTCCGCAAGGCCATGGAAGAGTTCTTTTCATTCAGGTATTTGCTCAACTGATGACACGGGCTGAATTATTACACATTTACCCTGTTACCTCTCTTACCTTTTGCTCCTTTTCTTTGCCAGTGGAGAGCTGGTCCAGATTATGATGGCGACCGCCAACGAGAGTCTGTCAGCAAAGTTCTGCAACAGGGTGCTCAAATTCTTCACCAAGCTTTTCCAGCTCAGTAAGTCTACTTTTAGCAACATTTATTTAAATCAAGAAAAACTATCATAAGGTCAATGTGTGCTTCAAATGGCGTGGTTTCACTGAAACATGCCATTTGAAGGCAGAGTGAAAAGCCTGCCTTCATTGAGAGGATTATATCGAAAATGTGTCGTCCCCTCTTTTCACCATGCAAATAGTTGTGTAAAGTTTTTAGCTTGGCCATAATTGTTCGTTGTAAAAAGTAACAAACGGTTAAGTTGTCAGGGAGAGGGTTTCAGATACCTTTTGATTATCCAACAAACAATGTGGTTTTGAAGCATACTGACGCCTCGCCAAAAATCAAATCATAATTCTTACAAGTTGCAGATACAGCCGATTTTTCAATCATCCTAAATATCATGTTTCTGTTCGTTCCCAGCGGAGAAGAGCCCAAACCCCAGCCTGTTGACTCTGTGTGGCTCTCTGGCCCAGCTGGCCTGCGTGGAGCCCCCTCGGCTGCATTCCTGGCTGACGCGCATGACTGCGACCCCCCCAAAGGACTCGGAGCAGATGGAAATAGTGCAAGAAAACAGACAGCTCCTGCAGGTGCTCACCACTCATATTGTGCGTGACAACAGCCAGGTGGGCGAAGGAGTGTGCACTGTCCTCCTCAGCACACTCATTCCCATGGCAACAGACATGCTCGCTAATGGTGATGGAACAGGCTTCCCTGAGCTCATGGTCATCATGGCAACCCTCGCCAGCGCGGGACAGGGGGCCGGTCATCTGCAGCTGCACAGGGCCGCTATCGACTGGCTGACCAGATGGTAAGGATCAAGTCTCACGAACATGCTGTTTCCTCATTTCTTTAACATCAGGGAACTGCCCAATTGTTTCAACATCAGTGCGAGGTTTCTCATATTTATAACCATGATATGAAAAAGTACTTAGCATTGACTGCCCTAATAACTTAGCCATTATCAAGCAGTGATCAAATCTTAACTTTAGTGATTTTAAAATGAATCAACATTTTCTTCTTTTTCAGCAAAAAGTATTTAACACAGAAGAACGTTGTGGAAAAAGTGAGCACGAACTTATCCCAAGGAAAGGTAAGTTTGAATGTTTCTCAGTATAATTCACAAGTCTATACAAGTCACTTTTTTTTTTACTCATTTAAAAAAAAAAAGACTTAATTTAAAATCAGGCCTAACATGTTTCCAAAGAGGGTTATTAGCCTTTAACCATTTACTGTCCAGAAACTGATGTGTACTTGTTCCTTGATTCCAGCACGCCAGCATGCTGGAATGCTCGTGCCACATCATCTCTTACCTGGCTGATGTGATGAACGCCTTGCGGCAAAGCAGTGGCCAAGGCACCTCAGCAATGCTGATGGAGGGAGAAGAGAAGGCCATGGAGGTGGACTCGGACTGGGTGGAGGAACTTGCAGTAGAAGAGGATGATTCCCAGGCAGAGGACTCTGTATGATCTTATCCCTTTATGTCTCCCTTCATGTCTATCCTGTTGAAATAGGGCCATGTTGTAACGGGCAACAAAATAGAAAAGCCATATTATTATTATTATACATAAAGTCTGCTAACTGATCTAGGGAATATACACACACTGCAAAATGTTAAACCTGGTGCAAACCATTTGCCCCAGAATGCTGTCATGTTCCTGCTGCGGTTGAACTTGAAAGTCCATCTGGTTGAGGTGCATAGTATGTGTCCCAGTTGATCTAATGGCACTGTCCAGCAGAATGTAAACTAAACAACAAATGAACTAGAATTGGTTTTCACATTTTCTTTAACCAGATGCAAGGAATCCAGCTTGACCTAAATTGAAACAACACATGTTAATATGTGTGTCTTTGTTTGACAGGATGAAGACTCCCTTTGCAACAAACTCTGCACCTTCACCATAACTCAGAAGGAGTTCATGAACCAGCACTGGTAAAGAAATGTTTATTGCTACCTGTGATGTTTGTCTTATTCCTTGATGAGACCAGACTTTCTTTAATCATGGTAAGGTTTTTTTTTAGCAGGTTATAGATGTATTGGTACAAACTGTAAGGCTGTTGCACCTTAAAATAGATGTGCCTTGAACCCTCAATAACTTGGATTGAATAGGGCTTTAAAGCATACTTAACATAGATTTACATCAATCCGAGTAGTCGTTTGTATTGGTGAAACTCCTTTATGTAGAAATATGCCGGCAGCACTAAAGCATCTAAATTTTGTATGCACTATAAACAGCCTTGTGGTGCCTTTTTTATCCTGCAGGTACCACTGTCACACCTGTAAGATGGTGGATGGGGTAGGTGTGTGCACAGTGTGCGCCAAGGTCTGTCACAAAGACCATGAGATCTCCTATGCCAAATATGGCTCTTTCTTCTGTGACTGCGGTGCCAAAGAGGATGGCAGCTGCCAGGTGAGACCGAATACCTCAGGTCATCATGGGAAGAGAACAACAGCGGTAACTTGGCTTGCAAGTCATTCCCCCATTGACTTCCATCCCGTCATTTCATTTTGTCAGGGTTATAGCTAGCCCACACATGTGGCCAGAACAGGAAGAATCATGTTGCAAATGTTTGTCTACCTTTTGTTAACTGAAAAGGCCAGCTAGTTATTCTTATGTAATGCATGTGATGATAAAACAAACCATCAACATCATTTTACCTTCAGTTTACTGTTAGTTTGAAGTATTCTTTCTTTGTCTTAGTTCATTTATTCTGAGTCAGTCTGGTGTTTACAGTACAATGGCTCATAGTTTTGTTCAATACGATTGAATAAATTATCAGTTTTCTTGTCAATCTATGATTTCTGGTTACCAGTTTAGATATAGTGTGTCTTGAACCAAAAGAATATCTCTGCCATCCTTTTGACTAACTATATACTCCACAATGTGGAGGAGCTAGCAAAGTAAAAAACAAAAGCAGGTTATTGTAATTGTAAGGAAGCTAAACAAAGATGATGTTAGCTGTCATATTAAGTTGTATAAGCATGCACATGTTACCAATGTTGCTGTTCTCACTGCTCTACTTTGTGTTATATCATCCACAGGCGCTGGTCAAGCGCAGCCCCAGCAGCGGCATGAGCTCCACCCTCAAAGAGTCTTCTGCGTTCCAGAGTGACCTGCGGATGCCTGACAGTGCGATCCGCCAACAGAACGCCTCACCCTCCGACAAAGGCAAGGTCACAATCTGTGACGGCAAACCTGGTGATGAAGACAGACCTAAGAAGAGCAGCGTGTGCAAAAGCATCGAGGGCTGCCAGGAAGAGCTAGTGACACAAGTGGTGAGAGAGAATGTGTTTATCTCTCTAAATGTATCAGTGTCTCTATCTGTTATACAAATAAGAGGACTGCACATTATTGCATTCCTAAAAGCAGTGATATTTAAACACATTTTTTTATTTACTGCATATTTTGTGGCTCAAGAAGTTGGCTCTTTCTCCACAACAGATGGGATCATCCACTGCAGCAGTCATACTAGAGATGCTCATGTTTCTCATGGAAGCCATCCAGACCAACTTCCAGCAGGCGTCAGCAGTGGGAAGCAGCAGCCGGGCTCAGCAGGCACTCAACGAACTGCACACTCAGGACAAAGCTGTGGAGATGACTGACCAGTTAATGGTAAGAAGCTGTACAGTTTGGAGGGGTTTAAGAAAAATACTTAATTCCTTAATTTTCGATTATTCCTGTAAATCGGAAACATCATTTATTGAATTTTTGTTTTAATTGCTGCACCTTTCTTCAGGTGCCCACCCTCGGCTCTCAGGAAGGGGCTTTTGAGAATGTGAGGATGAACTACAGTGGTGACCAGGGACAAACAATACGCCAACTCATCAGTGCACACGTCCTGCGTCGTGTTGCTATGTGTGTCCTGTCTTCACCCCACGGACGCCGCCAGCACCTGGCAGTCAGCCATGAGAAGGGAAAGGTAAGCTTCACAAACCAAACATATTTTATTTTACAATAATACTAATAATGAAGAAAAACTGGACAATTTAATTGAGATCTTGATTTGAAAACCACAGATTCTTTGTTTTTATGTTTTTGTACAGCAGATCAAGATTATTCAAAAATACTTTTAATCAAGTGAATGTACTGTAGACATTGATCTATTATTTAGCATATAATAAATAAAAAACGTCTGTTTCTGTCAACATATTAGTGTCAATATATATATATATATACAGTGGGGCAAAAAAGTATTTAGTCAGCCACCAATTGTGCAAGTTCTCCCACTTAAAAAGATGAGAGAGGCCTGTCATTTTCATCCTAGGTATACCTCAACTATGAGAGACAAAATGAGAAAAGAAAATCCAGAAAATCACATTGTCTGATTTTTAAAGACTTTATTTGCAAATTATGGTGGAAAATAAGTATTTGGTCAATAACAAAAGTTAATCTCAATACTTTGTTATATACCCTTTGTTGGCAATGACAGAGGTCAAACGTGTTCTGTAAGTCTTCACAGGTTTTTCACACACTGTTGCTGGTATTTTGGCCCATTCCTCCATGCAGATCTCCTCTCGAGCAGGGGTTCCCAAACTTTTCAGCCCGCGACCCCCAAAATAACAGTGCCAGAGACTGGCGACCCCCTGTCGACGGGTGGGGGAGGGGGGGAGGAGAGAGTTTTAATCAGGGCTGAATACAACATTTTAATTGTTTTATTATTATGTTTATGGTTGTTATTTGTAGGGCTCTGTCCTAATATTTATTTTAAACTATGTTGAAAGATTAGTTTAATATAATTTTTTAATTTTGCTATGAAATTCTGAATGAAAGGCTGCGCGCGAGACTGGTTTTTCGCTGGGTTGAGTCGTGTGGGTTTTTGAGTGAGATGCGGCACAGCAGCCTGTCAGTTTACTCTTGCTAGGTTAGTTTGGCTATTATCATTTATATTTATCTGCAACAATGGATATCAGGAAGTGGTTCATGAAAGGAATATGGCGACTCAGCGCCAGATGCAGGCAGGCACATTAGAAGAAATCAGTTACGTTACCAACGTAACTGATTTGCCAGGGACAAGGGAGGCTGGCAATCAATTATATTTTGAAGAGAAATTGACTCAAGCCGGCTCTCTCACAAACTCCGGCTCTGTGCGCAAGCAGACCGCTGCACACGCTATCTGCCTCGCTCAATCTCTCTCTCTCCCTTTCTCTCCATCGCTCAACCTCACTCCACCCTGTTTGCGCTCCTCAAGTTTGCCTGCATGCTTGCCCAAGTTGGCACAGCGTTACAAATGTGCCACAAAACCAACCAATGGATGCAGCCTATAATAAGACCGTCAACAGCCTTATGGCAACCTAAAACCCCTCTGTTTCCGTAAAAACAATTCACGAGCGCCTCCCTCACCCCCCCACCCCCCCCGTTGACAAATCTCGAGCGTCTAACAGCCCCTCCCCCCCGTTGACAATTCAGATTTCCCGGGAAATGTAAGTTTCGGGGTGGGCCCGCCCTGGTACATCAAATGCCTGCCCAGAGACGTATGTCTGCCGCCGGGTTGTTTGTACCATTTTCAGGCGATTTGTAATCTGGTCTAGAAAAACGATGTGTTTTTTAGGATTTCAAGAAGCGTATAGAACAAACAAAAGATGTATTTTATGAACATTTATCCATGCTGAAAGTAGATTTAGATGTGTTAGGAGTGAGATAGAGATTATTATCTAATATATGCATCTGATGAAGCATTGCATGAAGTCTGTTGATGATCAGAGGCTGTTGTTGGGGCTGCATAAACGTTTTTTTTATTTTTGTTTTGTAGACAGACCATGCAGGCCTCAGAGAGTTAAACTTGGGCCTGCGACCATAGTTTTATTGTTTTGAAAATCCACAGCGGAGGTTTGTGTCGTACTACATGCGGTGTATTTTGCATATCTCTCAGTAGCAAACAATCTGTGAGTCTGTTGGCTCGGACATAAACTCGTGTTTAAAATAATACTACATAATAAATGTAGTCTACATTTCATAATAAGAGGTGTAAAACCTGAGAGGATTTTAAATCGCATTTGAACTAAATGCTTATACAATCTGTATTTGTATTGTTGATTTAATGTGTGAACGAGGCGATATAGAGAAGGTTAAGCTGTCATTATTAGGCTGTAATTTGTTATATACTGTTGGAATGGGTAAGCAGGCCTATTGTTTTTGGATATTTGTGGAGTTAGGTGGTCCATGAGTGTTTTTTATTGGTTAAGTGGTCCTTGGTATGAAAAAGTTTGAGAAACACTGCGCGAGTGGATTGTCAAAGGGGGAGCCTCGTTGCGGGGAAATTATACAGATGGCTAGTCCGCCCCTGAAAATGTCAATGCAAAAGTTATAATTAATAAAAATTTAAAAAAAGAAAAATTATTAAAAAAATTACCGTAATCAATCTTTTTTTATAATTTTTTTTTTTTAAATTTTCCATTTTTATTTTGTAATCATCTCGCGACCCCCACTTTGGGAACCCCTGCTCCAGAGAATTGATGTTTTGGGGCTGTCGCTGGGCAACACGGACTTTCAACTCCCTCCGAAGATTTCTTATGGGGTTGAGATCTGGAGACTGGCTAGGCCACTCCTTCGTTGCCCGGGCGGTGTGTTTGGGATCATTGTCATGCTGAAAGACCCAGCCACGTTTCATCTTCAATGCCCTTGCTGATGGAAGGAGGTTGTCACCCAAAATGTCACGATACATGGCCCCATTCATTCTTTCCTTTACACGGATCAGTCGTCCTGGTCCCTTTGCAGAAAAACAGCCCCAAAGCATGATGTTCCCACCCCCATGTTTCACAGTAGGTATGGTGTTCTTTGGATGCAACTCAGCATTCTTTCTCCTCCAAACACGTCTAGTTGAGTTTTTACCAAAAAGTTCTATTTTGGTTTCATCTGACCATATGACATTCTCCCAATCCTCTTCTGGATCATCTAAATGCTCTCTAGCAAACTTCAGACGGGCCTGGACATGTACTGGCTTAAGCAGGGGGACACGTCTGGCACTGCAGGATTTGAGTCCCTGGCGGCGTAGTGTGTTACTGATGGTAGCCTTTGTTACTTTGGTCCCAGCTCTCTGCAGGTCATTGACTAGGTCCCCCCGTGTGGTTCTGGGATTTTTGCTCACCGTTCTTGTGATCATTTTGACCCCACGGGGTGAGATCTTGCATGGAGCCCCAGATCGAGGGAGATTATCAGTGGTCTTGTATGTCTTCCATTTTCTAATAATTGCTCCCACAGTTGATTTCTTCACACCAAGCTGCTTACCTATAGCAGATTCAGTCTTCCCAGCCTGGTGCAGGTCTACAATTTAGTTTCTGGTGTCCTTTGACAGCTCTTTGGTCTTGGCCATAGTGGAGTTTGGAGTGTGACTGTTTGAGGTTGTGGACAGGTGTCTTTTATACTGATAACGAGTTCAAACAGGTGCCATTAATACAGTTAACAAGTGGAGGACAGAGGAGGCTCTTAAAGAAGAAGTTACAGGTCTGTGAGAGCCAGAAATCTTGTTTGTAGGTGACCAAATACTTATTTTCCACCATCATTTGCAAATAAATTCTTTAAAAATCAGACAAGGATTTTCTGGATTTTTTTTTCTCATTTTGTCTCTCATAGTTGAGGTATACCTAGGATGAAAATTACAGGCCTCTCATCTTTTTAAGTGGGAGAACTTGCGCAATTGGTGGCTGACTAAAAACTGTTTTGCCCCAATGTATCTTAATAAATAAAGCAACATACATTTATAATAGAACGTTTATCACTATCCACTTCCAAGTGCAATTCGGTTTTTATCACCAGTCTGTTGTATTTGTTACCCATTAAAAGTATGTTCTCTCTTTACAGATAACGGTCCTGCAGCTGTCCACCCTCCTGAAACAGGCCGACTCCAGCAAGAGGAAGCTGACTCTGACCCGTCTGGCCTCTGCTCCAGTCCCATTCACCGTCCTCAGTCTCACAGGAAACCCTTGTAATGAGGATTACCTCGCTGTGTGCGGCCTCAAGGTCAGAAACAAGCTTCTTTATAATTTAACACTGTTCTATTGTGTTCCTTTCCTGCAAAAACCAAAAAGTGTATGAGAGAAGACCATTACCAAGTTATCCTAGATCATAATAGTAATCTATCTGTATCAATATAGTACATTTCTGAGGAGCTGTTATTATCAATGCAAATCTTAGCCAACAAGCAAGTCTTTTTAATATGAAATACTGCTATATTTGACTGTTCTGCCTTTGTCTCACATTTTTCCAAAGGACTGCCATGTACTCACATTCAGCAGCACAGGCTCTGTGTCCGACCATCTGGTGTTGCACCCACAACTGGCGACTGGCAACTTCATCATCAAAGCTATTTGGTTACCAGGCTCTCAGACAGAACTTGCCATCATCACCGCAGACTTTGTCAAGGTACGGTTTAAAGGAAATAGAGTGTTTTTTGTACCTTTTTTTTTTTTAGTTAAATTATTCAACTATAATTGGTAGTCTGATAATACTCAATTGAATCACAATGACATTTACAGGTGACTATGATTATTCTGCTCTTAAAAACACTTAATATTATTTGTCTCTTTCAATTTCTCTGCCTTGCCAAACAGATTTACGACTTATCAGCGGATGCCCTGAGTCCCATGTACTACTTCCTGCTCCCGAGCTCCAAGATCCGCGATGCTACCTTCCTGTTCAATGAAGAGGGGAAGAACATCATCGTCATCATGTCTTCAGCGGGTTACATGTACACCCAGCTCATGGACGAATCCAGCAGCGCCCAACATGGCCCTTTCTACGTCACCAATGTGTTGGAGATAAACCACGAAGACCTGAAGGTTAGCAGGATGTTGACTTGAGCAATTGAAATATATTGTACACAATGTTTGATTGTTTGTTGAAAGGGTTCATGCATCAGTGCACTGCATTACTTTTGGGAATGTTCCATTGACTACGTGTTTACATAAATCTTTCAAATCAGTTTTTGAAGTTCTTCGAAATAACATGAAGGTAATAACGAGATACTTTTTTTCTGTCTGACTCCAGGATAGCAACGGGCAGGTAGCCGGCGGTGGCGTGTCGACTTATTACTCGCACGTGCTTCAGATGCTTTTCTTCAGCTACAGCCAGGGAAAGTCCTTTGCTGCCACAGTGAGCCGCAGCACCTCCGAAGTGCAGAGGCTCTTCCCCATCAACGTCAAAGGGTAACCCTTCTTCCACACTTAACACGCATTCTCAACCTCCCTGTTACTGCACTAGGTCTGGGATATGTTATCAGTACCTTGGTAAGCTAACTTTATCTCCTCTCTATCTTGCCCTCCTGCCTTCTTCAGCTCTAATGGCGGCAGCAGTAAGATCTCTCCTGCTCTGTGCCAGTGGTCTGAAGTCATGAACCACCCAGGACTGGTGTGCTGCGTGCAGCAGACTACAGGCATACCGCTTGTCATCATGATCAAGCCAGACACCTTCCTCATCCAAGAGATTAAAACTCTGCCAGCCAAAGCTAAGGTAAGGGCCACTTACTGTACTATTCAGCCACCTGTATAGTGGGAAAAGGAACACCCATTTTTATAGAAAAATGCTAGAAAAGCTTCATGTCCCTGTTGAAGTTTGAAATACCTATTTTTAAAAAGCTTTTTTTCTTATGAAAAATACTTTTTAAATGCAATACATACTATGTCATAACAATACATTCATTAAAGTTAACAGTACCATTTGTAAGTGGTTGCATTTCTCAGGTTTACATAAATAAATGTTCTCTCTTCCCCAGATTCAAGATATGGTCGCTATCCGACACACTGCCAGTAATGAGCAGCAGCGTACGACCATGATTCTTCTCTGTGAGGACGGAAGCCTGCGAATCTACATGGCCAATGTGGACAACACCTCCTACTGGCTCCAGCCCTCGCTGCAGCCCAGCTGTGGCATCAGTATCATGAAGCCGGTCCGCAAGCGCAAAGCTGCTGCTACTAGTGAGTAGAAAGGGCAAATATATGATACACACACTCTGAGCATACAAGTGTGATCACTACCCTTGAACAATGGCTGGTTTTATGCTAAAATACCTGCTTAACCACAGTTGTCATTTAAATCGTTAACTTTAAGCTCAGATCAAGGATTTTTCCTACACAATTGTAATGTACAGATTTGCTTTCAGCTACCCGGACCTCCAGTCAGATGACCTTCCCTGTGGACTTCTTTGAACACAACCAGCAGCTGACAGAGGTGGAGTTTGGTGGCAATGACTTGCTGCAGGTCTACAACGGACAGCAGATCAAACACAGGCTCAACTCCACTGGCATGTATGTGGCCAACACAAAGGTATGCACATTTAATAAAATAATGCTGCCATGCATGCATCTATTTTATGCTAGTTTAGATTACTTTTGGTAGTTTTAACTGTTAGACAAATTACTTTAACCAACAATGTTGCCATGTTTCCGTCTAGCCTGGGGGATTCACTGTGGAAGCGGTCAACAACAACAGTTCGATGGTGATGACGGGCATGCGGGTGCAGGTGGGCACTCAGGCCATTGAGAGGGCTCCATCCTATGTGGAGGTCTTTGGCCGCACCATGCAGATAAACCTGACCAGAGCCCGCTGGTTTGATGTCCCCTTCACCAGAGAGGAGGCCCTGCAGGCTGACAAGAAGCTGTCCATATTCAGTAAGTGCACACTTGTTCTTGGTACAGCACATCAGTTTATATCCATTTTATATGAAATACATATTCATTGATAAAGGGTTTTTACCCTAAAAGACCATCCTTTCTCTCTGAACTTGCAGAACATTAAAAATAATGATCCTAAAGCATTTTATGCAATCGCTTACCTCTAAGCAATATAATGAGTATACAAATAAATATATATATTCATCTCGGAGCTGTACCTCTATCTTGTTTGACACGTGAACTGCTGCAGACTCTTATAACCCATCTGCTAATGAACCTTAATCTTCCTGTTCTTTTGAAAGTTGGAGCATCGGTTGACCCAGCCGGAGTCACAATGCTCGATTCAATCAAGATCTACGGAAAAACCAAAGAGCAGTTCGGCTGGCCGGAGGATGCACCAGAGGACTTCTCCTCCGCCTCGGCTAACAACGTCTGCAGTCCCAACCTGAACCAGGGCAACGGCACCACTGATGGGGACATCGCCACGCCGACCACCACCAGCGGCACTGTGCTGGAGAGGTATGAGCTTCACTTCAAGGTTTTCACAGTCGACACAAAATGTTGCTGTTTACATTTCTCAATCCACTTTGAAATGCCCTAGTTTTAGTCACTTTTATCAAAACTACCTTTTATCTTTAAGATTAGATATTACTTTGAATACGTCTATCTGTTTCACTCCCTCCGGGTATTACTGCTTTATGATCATATTAGATGGTTATCTGATATAAGCTTGTATGTGATTAAGTTCATTATTCATTTATTTTTGTTGGATTAGCAAAAAAATTCCAAACTGCTTCTCAATCTGTTTTCTAGAAAACTCCAAATGTATCCTAAGATGAATAAATGTTATGATAAAAAAAGGATATAGTAGATTGTACCTGTTTCTTCCACTAGCATATGGTTATCCTTCATGAGTCCAGCTCCGTAGTCTTAACACAGGGTTGGGTTCTCTTAGGAGCATTTAGTGCATGGCTATAGTGATGTCATATTTTCTTGCATGCTTCTCGTTTGTTCAATGAATCATTTAATTCCACTTGTTCTTTCCGTGATCCTCACACTTTGTTTTTTGTTCTTTTTCTTTTGCTCCCAAAAATACAATAAAAAGTTGTGAAACTGAGTCCTTATCGACCTTGGACCGGTTAGTAACTGCCCTTTCTCTGCTTGTTTGTATGGTTTGTGCATGTGTGCCAATGTGTGTGTGCATGCCTGAGACTGTGAAAATGCCATGCACCATCTTCTCACTTGTACAACTACACAAATATTTATTTTTCGTGTCAAAATTCTTGCATTCAGTGTTTTAGCATTTAGCGCAGAATGCAACAGGCTGATATATTGTTTATTTAAGGCCATATCGCAGTAGGAGATGTGTTGATCCTTTTTTTTTCATTTCAGGTTGGTGGTCAACTCCCTCGAGGCTTTGGAAAGCTGCTTTGCTGTAGGCTCCTCCAGTGAAAAGGTAAATGGTCTTTGTTTCCTTTCAAATAAAAAGCTTTACATCCTGGGAGTGTTGTTGACCATATGAATGTAACTCTGTGTAGGAGAAGAATAAGGTAGCAGCTCTCGAGTTGGCCACTCTACTCCTGTCCATGCCGACCCCTGCTGGTGTGCAGCAGCAAACTAAGGGACTTCTTGCCAGCCTGCACACCAGCAGAACTGCCTACCACAACCACAAGGTAATAAACACACTCCCGTACACCAATTCAAAAATCATAGCATTATCATTTCCCATTTGTGTGATGAAATATCTGTCCTGCAAACTAATTGATATCTGTGTCAGTAATCTGATCGACCCAAAGAAAGAGCAAATCATTATTTTGTTCAAACTACTATCAGTAAAATACATAATAGACAGTGCTAGGTCATCATTTGTCAATAGTTAATCCAATGGTTATGTTATTTACGAATCTATTTGCTCATCGTCACAAATGCAACACGTATCTGCTCCCTCTCATCAGGATCAATCCTTGCTGAGTAACGCAGTGCAGTGTCTGAATGGCTGCAGCCGTGAGGGCAGGGAGCTCGACCCTGACGTCTTCCAGAGGCTGGTGATCACCGCCCGCTCCATTGCAATCATGAGACCCAACAACCTGGTGCATTTCACAGAAACAAAGCTCTTACACCATGAAGCTGGTAAGAGGTTCATCTGTTTGTGACAAGGCCACTGAAGCGCAATGTATGTGTTAAATGTTTCTATTTGTTGCACCATTACACTCAAGATGATAGAGAATGCTCTGCTGGTTAGACACTTTAAGTGGCTTTGGAGCTAAATTACCTAAAAGTTTCATTTTCTGTTCTTCTAAACCTAGAAATGACAGAAGATGGGCAAAAACCAATGGATGGGGAGAACAGTAATTTCATCACACAGCTGATAAATAACTTCTGGAAGCTCCATTCCCAAAAGCCAAAAAACGCCTTTCTTGCTCCTGCCTGCCTGCCTGGTGAGTTCAGAGCTTTGGGACCCCGACAAAGATATCAAGATCATCTTAATAAGGGATGTGATTGTGAAGATGAATAGTCAGCTCACGTTTAAATGTTACCTCGACACATGGCACATAATGTTTGATTTTTATATAAGTATCAATTAGATATTAGAAAATAAGTTTCTCAGTATGTTAACCTTTTCTTCTCTCTCTTTCTAAGGCCTGACTCACGTGGAAGCAACAGTAAATGCCTTGGTGGACATCATCCATGCATACTGCACATGTGAACTGGATTACATAAACGTTGCATCAAAAATCTACATGCAAATGCTTCTGTGCCCAGTAAGTATAGCTCTTAATTTCATAGCAGGAATTATAAGAAATGTTTCATTCAAGGGCCATTGAGTATGAATCATGATATATCCTCTACCAGCACAAACAAAAAACATTTTAGGATCATTTACTGTTATTATTGCATTTGTTAATGCAAGGCTATACAATGATATCATACACAGGATCTTGAGGAAATAGGAAATTACTTATCACCAGTTTTTTATCGCAATTTTATTTACTTTTTGGGATTTGATCAAATTTCAGGACACATCTGTGAGCTTTGCATGTAAGCAGGCTCTGATCAGAGTGCTTCGACCGAGAAACAAGCGGCGACATGTAACCCTTCCATCGCCCCCACGCTCCAACACACCTATGGGTACGTTTTCACAGCCTTTTTTTATGTAATGCTTTTATGCATATACCCTATCTGTTGTTGTCCAATGCTTGCAAGTGGATCCAGGAAAGTTGATATCCTTATTTCAGGAGACAAGGATGATGATGACGACGACGATGCGGACGACAAAATGCAGTCATCCGTGCTGACTGGAGGAGATGAGGGCAGACGGGAGAGTCAGGAGCAGAATGAAGTGGATCATGGCGACTTTGAGATGGTAGTGAGTAAATAGGGGCAACATGAGTCTGTGGGTTATATTTGACTCATGATTGTTAATTGGAGCCACATGTCAAGCAAGCCCCCTAACATACTTATTATTTTTCTACATCTTCAGTCGGAGTCCATGGTCCTGGAAACAGCAGATAATCTCAACAATGGAAATCCATCTCCTCTGGAAGCTCTGCTGGCTGGAGCCGAGGGTTTCCCGCCCATGCTGGACATTCCTCCTGATGCAGACGATGAAACTATGGTAGAGCTGGCCATCGCTCTCAGCCTTCAGCAGGAACAACAAGGTAAGCTGCCACACAATCAAACATCAATTATTTACTGAACCCGCCTGGGAGTCCCATTTAAATCCCATATAAGAGACAGACAGAACTCAACTGTCCAGAAGCTAGAAATCATTAAGGCCTTATGAAAACAGGGAAACACTGAGCTGTGGATAGCAGTTGTTGGAGATAAAACTACCAACACAATGAACACATTTTTAGGTAAAAAGTTATCATTTTGATTTTCCTATAGCTGATTTCTGCTTGGCAAAGTGTAATATCTCACCCTTAGACTTCAACCAGTTATAGCCTAATTAACCTAGTTTGAGCCATTGTCGAGCTCAAATGGTAGACCAACTATTTATTAGCGGAAGCATCACTTTTTGGTGAGTGCTTCTAACATATTTCTTCACGTTTTTAGGCAGTAGCAGTAGTGCCCTTGGCCTTCAGAGCCTTGGCTTGTCTGGCCAGGCCCCAAGCTCCTCTTCACTGGATGCTGGCACCCTTTCAGACACCACCGCATCAGGTAAAAAAAACAGCTATATGATCATATGTGATCAACACCAAGCTTTCTATTTATATCTGCCAGGTAACAGTGGCTAATAAATCCTTAACATCAGACATTAAACCAATTTCTCTTAGCTAGCATTTGAATTCAAGTTGCCAAAATGACCACATATGATATTCCAAAATCAAGCACATTACCAAATATTTGGCACATTGTGATGTCTTGATTGAGTATTTAAATAGTCACTATTAATATAATAATGCCCAAATGATGTTCAACTGGAAAAAGAAGCATGAATGGCACTTTCAATGTACTGCGTGCTTTATTACATTGTTGCACATCTATAAACTGATATCATGTATCCTGGCCAGATTACTGCGGTGTGTTTACTGTTGCAGCCATTGCTTTGATTTCAGCCCCGGCATCTGATGATGAGGGGAGCACTGCGGCCACTGATGGCTCCACACTGAGGACGTCTCCGGCAGAGCATGGCGGCAGCGTGGGCTCAGAGAGCGGAGGCTCTGCAATTGACTCGGTGGCGGGGGAGCACAGCGGTGGGTGATGGCACAAAAGACACGCATATTTTCAATGCCAGCCTGATATTCAAAATGGTATACATGCATGTCTGAAATCAGAACATAAAGTAACTATAAACCAAAAGGATATCAGTCTGTATACGATTTTTACATTTGACAAGATTTGACATGTTTTACTTTAGTTTAAAGAGGTAAATTATAATGACATTCATCTGGTTAAACTCCAACCTCTATCAACATTCTGAATACACTATTTTAGATGATCATACATGGTACAGTGTCCAACATTTCCTTCCCTCACACCTCAATTTGATGTTTTGATAACTTGAAACTAAAGTGTGTGTCTGTGTACACAGTGTCAGGACGCAGTAGTGCATATGGGGACACAACAGTAGAGGGCCACCCTGCCGGTCCAGGCAGTGTGAGCTCCAGCACCGGAGCCATCAGCACCACCACAGCCCAGCAGGAGGGCGAAGGCTCAGAGGGAGAAGGAGAGACGGAAGGAGACATCCACACAAGCAACAGGTCAGACATCCTGATAGCTTAGCACAATTCATCATTAAAAAGGACGTCTCAAATTGACACCGTATCTCTCTACTATCCAAAGCCAATAACATGACCGCAGAAGAAAATAGATTTTAGGAATATATTGGCTTTTAGGGTGGAATAGATTGTCATTAAAAAAATAACACATTAAGTTTAAAATAGTCTCCTCAGTTGTAAAGGAAACAAATGTTTTACTGTTTTATTTTGTGTTTCTTGTCAGGCTCCACATGGTTCGTCTTATGCTACTGGAGCGCTTGCTTCAGCATCTTTCTCAGCTCCACAACGTAGGCGGAGTCCAAGCCATCCCTTACATGCAGGTCATCCTCATGTTGACCTCTGACCTGGATGGTGAGGATGAAAAGGATAAGGGCGCCTTGGATGAGCTGCTAGCACAGCTCATTGCTGAGCTCTCCATGCACAAGAAGGTAAGTCTCCTTGTGATGAATCCTGTTTTCCATGTCGTCGTTGTTTTACTTAATCCATATTATTCCTCTGCAGGACGTTTCCAAGAAGAATGAGCGCAGTTCCATCAATGAAGTTCACCTGGTCATCATGAGGCTGCTCAGCGTCTTCATGTCTCGCACCAAGTCTGTCTCCAAATCCTCTTCTGAGGTACATCCTCTTTACTTTCTTAATACAGTTTGGATTTCCCTCAAAGCCACCCGTTACATTTCTCTTAGAATATAATAATATTAACAACATGTACATTTAAAGAATGTTGGAGGCACCATTTTATTTTGTTAAAAAATGCAAGTAAGACATCATGGTTTGTTCAAAGTAAATGGAAGTATCCATAGAAGGTATTTGCATGACTCGAGCATCCTTTTCTATGTTACTAAATGTCTTCTTTTCTTTGGAGCCTTTTTTACCCCTGTCTCTGCAAAACTCAAACCATGTTGTTTGTACATTGTACTTCATAATGGATGCCTCCTCTTTCTCTCTTCCAGTCATCCTCGCTTATTTCGAACGCCACAGCGACGGCCTTGCTCAGCCTTGGGTCCATTGACTACTGTCTCCATGTGCTCAAATCGCTCCTGGACTACTGGAAGAGCCAACAGGGCGAAGAAGAGCCTGCGACAACCAGCCAGCTCCTCCGCCCACACACAGCCTCCTCTCCCCCCGACATGAGCCCTTTCTTCCTGCGCCAATACGTCAAGGTAACAGATTGTTACATTTGAACAAGTGGTGAGTTTTGTACAAGGAATGTTCATTTCAACTTGTTATGTTGCTCCTCCCATTAGGGACATGCGGCTGATGTGTTTGAAGCTTACTCCCAGCTATTGACTGAAATGGTGCTCCGGCTGCCATATCAGATCAAGAAGATTGCTGACACCAACCCACGCATCCCACCTCCTGTCTTCGACAATTCCTGGTTTTACTATCTGTCGGAAGTAAGACATTGAGTGAAAATGACTTGTGTGCTTTTCCTTTTCAACCTCTGTCTTCACTTAAGACACAGATACAGCCTCTAACCCCGTCTCCCTTTTCCCTTTCAGTATCTGATGATTCAACAGACACCATTCGTCAGGAGGCAAGTCAGAAAGCTGCTGTTGTTTATCTGCGGCTCAAAGGAAAAATACCGCCAGCTGAGGGATCTGCACACTCTTGACTCCCATGTGCGCAGCATCAAGAAGCTCCTGGAGGAGCAGGGCATCTTCCTCCGTGCTGGTGTGGTCACAGCCACTTCTGGCTCAGCTCTGCAGTACGACACACTCATCAATCTGGTGAGTGAATCACACATTTTATTAAGATACCTCAAAAAGAGCCTCTTTGTATAATTCACATTACATTTGTTCTGCTTGAGTCTGTGATGCTGCGGTCAGCTCCTTTAGGGTTAGAAATGTGTGTAGCTTTCTGTGTTTAAGTTGAACTCTCTCTTCTTGGTGCAGATGGAACATCTGAAAGCTTGTGCTGAAATTGCCACTCAGAGGACGATCAACTGGCAGAAGTTCTGCATGAAGGACGACTGTAGGTGTTTTCAGATCAGCTTTTGTGACTATTAACAACTTTTAAGGGCAGTGGTTTTAATGGGTTGTTTTTCTTTTCTGTCCAGCTGTGTTGTACTTCCTGCTTCAAGTCAGCTTCCTAGTGGATGAGGGCGTGTCCCCTGTTCTTTTGCAACTGCTCTCCTGTGCCCTGTGTGGCAGTAAGGTGCTGGCCAGCTCCTCCTCCTCCTCATCTTCATCATTCTCAGGAGGAGGCTCCAGTAGTGCTGGACAGGCAGGAACGTCTCAGTCCTCTCAAAGCAAGTCCTCCAGTAAAAAGAGCAAAAAAGAGGACAAGGAGAAAGACAAAGAGGGTAAGAGACGTTCAGAGACTTCTTCATATTTCCTTCCAGGTGCATTATGCTCAACCCCCCCAACGGTTCTGTCTTTTTCTTGACTGTTCTCTTTTGGACTGTCCACAGGTGAGGGGGTTGGCAGCCAGGAGGATCAGCTGTGCATGGCTCTGGTCAGTCAGCTCAACAAGTTTGCAGACAAGGAGACACTGATCCAGTTCTTGCGCTGCTTCCTGCTGGAGTCAAACTCCTCTGCTGTGCGCTGGCAAGCTCACTGCCTGGCTCTTCATATCTACAGGTACTTTACATCTAAATGATTGAGGCGTAGACTAACAGCTAGGTTTAGTCCCAAGCTTAAGCAAACCTAGTTTACACAAGACAGCCTCTTTATTTGCTTTCTTTTACATTTAGACTGTCTCGACCTGTTTCTAGACTATTGTAATTAAGCATTAGTTCCCATGAACATACTATCGAAAGATGTAAGCTTAAATCATTTGTAAATGGTGACATAACATCCTTGATATGTGAACCTCTCTATAGGAACTCCAGTAAATCTCAGCAGGACCTGCTGCTCGAACTGACCTGGGCCATCTGGCCTGAGCTGCCTGCATATGGCCGCAAAGCTGCTCAGTTTGTTGACCTGCTTGGATACTTCTCTCTGAAAACCCCACAGACGGAGAAGAAGGTTTGTCAGAAGGCCTCCCACTCGTTTTTTGTACAGATAGTATAAAATGAGTTATTCGTGAGCCTTGTATCGCGGTCTGGTCTTTACCCATTGTTCACAATAATTGTTTTCTACTTGCGCAATAAATAGTTTGCAGACTGTATCCATGATATATTGCTTAACACTTCTTATCCTATCTGTGTAAACCTTTTTGACATTTGGCAATAAAAAGTCTTTGGCAATAATAAAGTTTCAAAGTTTATAAAATATATATATATATATATGTTCTTCCCCAGCTGAAAGAGTATTCCCAAAAAGCTGTGGAAATCCTGAGGGCACAGAACCATATCCTGACGAATCACCCTAACTCCAACATCTACACGTATGTCTTCATGAACATGCTATCTTGTTGCAAGGAAAATAAAGTTCAAGTAGTGGACATCGCACACAAACAAACGTATTGACTTGATGCTTTCCTCCTGCAGCACTCTGTCCGGTTTAGTGGAGTTTGATGGATTCTTTCTGGAGAGCGACCCCTGCTTGGTGTGCAACAATCCAGAAGTTCCATTCTCAGTATGTGCAACACAACTTCACTCAATGGACACAATCTCTAGCATAAACTAGTTGAGCAAATATTATTATTAGCGCGCTCTAAAGTTAATTTAAACCTAAACAGTCTATTATTGTTTTAAACATTCCCTTATTTATTCTGTGTTTCCTCCAGAATATAAAGCTGTCATCGATCAAAGTGGACACCCGCTACACCACCACACAGCAGGTTGTCAAGCTCATTGGCAGCCACACCATCAGCAAAGTCACCGTGAAGATTGGTGACCTGAAACGCACCAAGATGGTCCGCACCATCAACCTCTACTACAACAACAGAACGGTCCAGGCTATCGTGGAGCTGAAAAACAAGTACGTTTCAAAAAAGATCTGCCGGCCTTTCTTCTTCCCCTCATTTATTTTTCACTCATGTGTTCATAACATTTATTTAAAAGTGAAGTTCTAAAATACAAAGAATACATATTGGTCACAGTTTCACTTTGATTCATTTGCCTGTATGAAGTAAGGTCTCTTAACTTCACTGTCTGTTTGTAGACCTGCTCGTTGGCACAAAGCCAAGAAAGTCCAGCTGACCCCAGGACAAACCGAGGTGAAGATCGACCTTCCTTTACCCATCGTCGCATCCAACCTGATGATCGAGTTCTCTGATTTTTACGAGAACTACCAGGCCTCCACCGAGACCCTGCAGTGTCCACGCTGCAGCGCCTCTGTGCCGGCCAACCCTGGGGTCTGTGGCAACTGCGGTGAGAACGTGTATCAGTGCCACAAGTGCAGGTGAGCAGCAGGGGTCCTCCGCGTGTCTGAAAGGATTTGGGAAAGTGTGGAATTATTGGAAATATTGAAGATGATTTGTATTTTAAATTGGTGTTTTTTGTCTTTAAGGTCTATCAACTACGATGAAAAAGACCCCTTCCTGTGCAATGCCTGTGGCTTTTGCAAATATGCCAGATTTGACTTCATGCTATATGCTAGACCATGCTGTGCTGTGGATCCCATTGAGAATGAGGAAGACAGGAAAAAGGTAAGCATACTCGTGTGAAATGGAAAGGACTCAACAAAAGGGTTGCCATTCTATCAAATCATCTTGTATGGTCAAATGTACACTCTCCTCTTAGTTTGCTGAGGAAAGCAGATCTGCATCACTTCTTCACTCTGCCTCATGTCATCTTTAATGTGTCCTTTTCCTACAGGCTGTGACCAACATCAACACCCTGCTGGACAAAGCTGACCGGGTCTACCACCAGCTGATGGGCCACCGGCCCCAGTTGGAGAGCCTCCTTTCTAAAGTCAACGAGGCGGCACCGGAAAAACCACAGGTAAGTCACAAGAGGGGCCTGAACAGAACTAATTTAGTCCAATACCAGTCCGATGTTTGATGATAATTAGATCTTTGAATAATAAAAAGAAAACCCCTTTGTCTTTGGTTATTGTTGAGATTAGACTTTCCCAAATACAATTCAGGAGATATGAATCTTTGAAAGCCTTCGGTTCCATTAGAACATCAGTATTTCATTGCCTTTCTCTAAATCTGTTTCAGAGAACTGCCAAAGATATCACTTTAGGTCACTATAGTAGAAAGTGTTTTTGTAGACTTTCCAAAGCTTTATCTGATGATGTATTTCTTCCCCTGTATTGCCCCCAGGACGACAGTGGAGCCGGTGCAGGACTTGGTACGTCCTCTGCTAATGTGAACAGATACATTCAGCAGCTGGCTCAAGAGTACAGCGGAGACTGCAAGACATCATTTGATGAACTCTCCAAGATTATACAGGTAAGATAGAGAGGAAAAACGGTTTCCTATTTATTTACCAAGGAACCGTTTTTTCCCTGCTCACCTATAGCTCTTGCCTCTGTCTCTGTTTACAGAAAGTGCTTGCCTCTCGTAAAGAGCTCCTGGAGTATGATCTGCAGCAGAGAGAAGCTGCCACCAAGTCGTCCCGCAGCAGCAGCAGCCACCAGCCCACCATCACCGCCAGTCAGTACCGGGCCAACTCCGTGCTGGGCTGCGGCCACACCTCTTCAAACAAGTGCTATGGCTGTGCCTCAGCTGTCACGGGTCACTGTATCACACTGCTTCGTGCTCTGGCCACCAACCCGGCCCTCCGGCAGATCCTGGTCCTCCAGGGTCTCATCCGTGAACTGTTTGAGTATAACCTGCGGCGAGGTACAGCTGCCATGAGGGAGGAGGTGCGGCAGTTGGTCTGTCTCCTCACCAGGTATGTCCCTTCCTCACCTATTGGTTTATTAAGGTTGAATACAAGTTGATACATTTGCATAACTTTTACCTAGTTGCTGAACGTGGTAGTCAAGATTGGGTGATGGTTATGGTACCCATCAGCGTGTGGAAGAACACCGCAGATTCACTCTTGGTTTGAAAGTAGCTTTGTCTGCACTGCGTTTGTATGTGAACAGTGTATTGCAGTGATGATTCAACATCACTCTTCTATATTGTCCTGCTTTAGAGATCATCCAGAGGCCACCCAACAGATGAATGACCTCATTATCGCCAAGGTGTCCGCTGCTCTCAAAGGCCACTGGGCCAATCCTGACCTGGTATGTCTCCCTTGGAGTTACATTTCATTAATTAAAATACTTTCTTTTGGTAACGTTTTACTAATGATATCATTTTTTGTTTCCAACAGGTTAGTAATCTGCAGTATGAAATGCTGCTGCTCACAGACTCTATTTCTAAAGAGGGAGGATGCTGGGAGCTACGGTTACGTTGTGGTAAGCCTTTTCTTTTCACTTAGCTATCATAAATCTGAATTCTGTTATCAGGGTTATTTTGTCTGGTTGCCTTTGCGGTCTTTGTCTAACAACATTGTGGTTTTGTTCTCCTTGTAGCCCTCAGTCTGTTCTTGATGTCGGTGAATATAAAGACGCCTGTAGTGGTGGAGAACATCACTCTCATGTGCCTGAGAATCCTGCAGAAGCTGATCAAGCCCCCGGCTGCCACTAGCAAGAAGAACAAGGTACATGTGCCATTCAGCTACTGCTCACTCATACCTCTGCAGTGCTAGCTTGAAGGACTTTGGACCAGTTAGTGATTTAAAACATGGAAATACCAGTCTATTATTATAAATATATATATATATATATATATATATATATATATATATATATATATATTTCTTTATTTTTTAACTACAGCAGTCTAAAAAATTTTAAACGTTTGTATGTGGTGTAAGTGAGTGTTTCCTTACACCAGTGGTTCCCAACCTGGGGGAATTGTTTCCACTTGCACTGTCCTTTAATTTCTTCATACAGCGGGAATCCAAATGAATGAATCCTGAGTCCAATAACCATCAGTCACTCCAATAGTGCTCCTTAGTTACGCTTTCATCCTCCTTTAACAAAATACTTCACATTCATCCAGTTTGTGACAGTTGTAGCATTTTGAGAATCTTAAACTCCCCCCACCCCCCCCTTGTGTGTGTGGGGGGGGCGCAACTTCCAACAGCAGTCATTTGGGGGGGTTCTTGGGAAAAAAGGTTGGGAACCACTGCCTTACACAACACTATGTTTGCTTTTGGTTATAGGATGCTGCTATTGAGTCTCTAACCACGGTCAGGCCCTACAGTAATGAAATCCACGCCCAGGCCCAGCTCTGGCTCAAGAAGGACCCCAAAGCATCTTATGAAGCCTGGAAGAAGTGTCTCCCAGCAAGATGTAAGTGCCATGTCTGAACAAATATAGCAGTGTAAAAGGATGGTTCTCTTATAGTTTTTCCGTAATAAATCAAACGTCACGATGATAAACTGATTACTGTTGATTTGACTTGATAACACAGGCCAGGAAAATGTGTCGAAGCCTCAGGGGAAGACTGAGCTGCGCAGGCAGTACCTGTTGGAGAAGTATGTTTGGAAGTGGAAGCAGTTCATGAGGTCCAAAAAAGGTGAAGGCCTCTTCCCTCGCCTGCTCAAACTGAGCCATAACAACTGGCTGCGACAGGTAATACAAACCAAAGTTTTACAGTCCTGTTTCAAGAAATACTAGAGTTCTGCTTGTTCTTATTAGTGTCAAAAGTGCACGTGTATATATTTTCTTCAGGAATCAAATGAGCCAGAAATCTGTTTTTTAAAATTGAACAAATATATATATCTTCATATTTTACAAACATGTTAAAACATCTTGTTCAAATACAATAGTTTTACTCAAGTTTTTTTTGTTGCAGGTCCTTTTCACACCTGCCACTCAGGCAGCCAGACAGGCAGCCTGCACCATTGTGGAGGCCTTAACCACGATCCCCAGCCGCAAGCAGCAGGTGCTGGACCTTCTCACCAGGTAGGAGCCTCCAACAAAACAACAGCTAGTAAAACAAACATCTCAATATGCAAAATCCAGAAAATGCATTAACTGTTATTCGATTACTCTTAAGATTTCCTTATCATTGAAAGTCTTTCTATTCATTATGATTGTGATGGAAACATTTGACAGAAATTGCTTTGCTATTGAACTTGCTTCTGAGCCTTATGAAAAGCTTTCAGCATGAAAATGGTTTAGAGCGTCAACGTTTTGACTCAACTTTTGCCCTGACTGTAAAGTGACTCTTTGTGTGTTTGTGTCAGTTACCTGGATGAGCTGAGTGTAGCTGGAGAGTGTGCAGTGGAGTACCTGGGTCTGTACCAGAAGCTGATCAAGCCGACACACTGGAAGGTTTACCTGGCAGCCCGCGGGGTCCTGCCCTACATCGGTAACCTGATCACCAAGGTAATGGCCTGAAAGTTCAAGACAAAATCATTTTAAGCGATGATAAACTCAGCGTTTTGCATAAGTTCCACTGGCTTCCATCAGTTTCATTGTTTTGTTGCAAGGAAATGTATTAAAAATAAGATCTTTCATTTTAAGAACATAACATTCATTCTGTTGCTAGAGTTACCCCTATATTCAGAAAATCTAGCAAAGAACACTGGACCTTATAACTGTATTTATTCTGTTTGCAGGAAATCGCCAACCTGCTGGCTCTGGAGGAGGCCACACTGAGCACAGACCTGCAGCAAGGCTACGCCCTCAAGAGCTTGACTGGTATGTTCAATTTGGCATGACTATGCATTTTGTGGTTTAGATGACCATTTAGATATTATTTTTTATTTGAGCCGGAGTTTCTTGAATGTTTTGATGACCTTTTTTGAATAGTTAAATGATGTGTTTGGTGCCGCTGCAGGGTTGCTCTCTTCTTTCGTGGAAGTGGAGTCCATCAAGCGGCATTTCAAAAGCCGGCTGGTCGGCACGGTGTTGAACGGCTACCTGTGTCTGAGGAAACTGGTGGTACAGCGCACGAAGCTCATCGACGAGACTCAGGACATGCTTCTGGAGATGCTGGAGGACATGACAACAGGTCTGCACTGACTCCAGTTCAACACACCTATTTCTTTAACCATCGTTTGGGTTCTTGCTGCTTTTAGTGATTATTTGTTTTGATTCTAACATAAAAGATTAAATAAATCCAATCCAAGTATTTAATTGCTGCTAAGGTAAAGCATGAATTATAAATCAGTTTTTTAACGATTGATTAGTTTCGTATCATGTACGTTTTTAAAAACATAATGCATCTTGTTGTGTGTTCCTAGGTACTGAGTCTGAAACAAAGGCATTCATGGCAGTGTGCATAGAGACTGCAAAGCGGTACAACCTGGATGACTACAGGACGCCTGTCTTCATTTTTGAGCGACTGTGCAGCATCATCTATCCTGTAAGTTAACTCTAGTCTACTATGTTGCATTTTTAATGCACATTTCATACAGAAAGAAAGAATGTAAGAAAATGTTTTATTGTTCAGTGTTGCTGTATCTTTGTCTCAAGCTTTTGTTTGTTCCTTTGTGTTTAGGAGGAGAATGAGGTGACCGAGTTCTTTGTGACCCTGGAAAAAGATCCTCAGCAGGAGGACTTCCTGCAGGGCCGCATGCCAGGAAACCCCTACAGCAGCAACGAGCCTGGCATCGGCCCCCTGATGAGGGACATCAAGAACAAAATCTGCCAGGACTGCGACCTGGTGGCGCTTCTTGAAGACGACAGTGGCATGGAGGTCAAATGTTTATTTTAGGCTGCTCTAAAAAACAGTCTTCCTTGTTTTAATATGAGCGTTTTATCAAACTCTTAACTATTTGTTACTGAATTCTAAAAGCTGACCTGTTGTTTCCTCTCCCCACAGCTTCTGGTAAACAACAAAATCATTAGCTTGGATCTGTCAGTTGCAGAAGTCTACAAGAAGGTCTGGTGCCCTACAAATGAGGTAAATAATTGGTCCTTTTTAGGATTATTTTGCACATTGTCATTAAAGGCTTGCAGTACTCTGTAATGTAATAATGCAATTCCTACTCTCCCCCCCCCCCCCCCAGGGTGAGCCAATGAGGATCATCTATCGAATGAGAGGTCTGCTGGGAGATGCCACTGAGGAGTTCATAGAGTCACTGGACTCGACCACAGGTTAGATTTACACTGTATAATAGTCTAAATATCACATGTATTAATGCTGTTAGCCTATGAGTAAGCCATTAGCCACAGGAACATGCTCTTTGCCATCACAAGTACTCAATACTAGTGTTGCACGGTGTACCGATACTTGAAAGGTACCGCGATACCCTGCCGTTAAAAACGTTACGATTCCTCCGTTTCATTAGTATCGGTACTTTAAGAATGACGGAGAAAAGTACTCCGGTGAGAAAGCGCCGCTTTAATAAGAGCCGTGTGTGTTCAGCGCTCTGCTCCCACTCCCTGCACTGCAGCCGTGCCTGCAGTCCCGCCCCTCTCAAGCACGTTCTAAGTCCCTCCCCTCTCTCGTGCACGCGGCCACGCGCTAGCTGCCAGAGCATGTGAGAAAACTAAACGAGAAGCATGGCTGCAAGTGGGAGTGCAACTGCCGCTGCGCCTCGGCTTGTTGACAAAAAAGACGCCAGAAGCGAAATTTTGAAGTATTTGAGCTATATCTCTGACAGTGAGGGCAAGCCTACGGACACCACGAGGCCTGTCTGTGAGACATGTTTTAGATCCCTGCAAACCAAGGGAGCCAACACATCAAACTTGGCTAAGCACCCGCCGACCGGCATCCAGAGCTGTTTAAAGAATTTAAAGGCAGGTTAGCGAATGTGATAGATAACATCATTACATCATTCTCAAGCCCATGCCCTCAGATCTAAGTCAAACAAGTGTAATTTATTTTGTGACAAACGAACGTTTTCGTAGTTTTGACGAGGCAATTAATGGCAATAACATCTGCAATATACATTTTGTCAATAATTATTTATATTACTGTTACATGACATGTACATGTTAATAAAATATTTTAAAAATGATATTTTATAAAACAAAAAAGTTGTTTGAGATGATGCTTAATTTTATTTAAGAAAAATTCTTGTCACTTATTTTGTTTATTGTTCTCATTGTTTAAAAGTTTGTGTTATGGTTCTGGTGTGAAATAAAGCACAATAATTACATTTAAGACTGTTTCCCTTTTTTAAAGAAAAGTATCGAAAAAGAATCGGAATCGCAATTCTTGACTTGGTATCGAAACCAAAATGTTGGTATCGTGACAACACTACTCCATACCTACTTCCTAGTGATGTAACAGATGTATGTGAAATCTCTTAACCTAGTTGAGTACAAAAATGGTTTACCTGGCCTTATTACAGATGAAGAGGAGGATGATGAAGAGGTGTACAAGATGGCAGGAGTGATGGCACAGTGTGGAGGACTGGAGTGTATGCTCAACCGGCTGTCTGGAATCAAAGATTTCAAACAAGGACGACATCTGCTCACCGTAAGCATACTCTTTGGGAAATGTACATGAAAAATAATTAGAGTTTGATGAGATGCCTCATCCCTCGTGCACTTTTCATAAATACCAACAGTGCAGCAGCTTTGTGACAACATGTGTTTCCTCCACAGGTTTTGCTGAAGTTGTTCAGTTACTGTGGGAAGGTGAAGATCAACAGGCAGCAGCTGGTCAAACCAGAGATGAACACACTCAACGTCATGCTGGGAACTCTGAACCTGGTGAGTGTTCACTGACTGTGTAACATTGTGTGGCTTGTTTCATCCATCACATACACATTGTGCAATGTTAACCAGGCTTTTATAATGCAGTTTATCAGTTTAAGGGTTTAAGAAACTTTAAGTTTGACATTTCACAACATTCATCTGCTACTTAGTAATTATTTATCTATTATCTAATATATCATTCCAATAACTTGTATATAGACTCGTATTGCACTATTCCACTTTTTCTCTCTCTTTTTTTAGAACTATTTTTCTTTTGTATTACTTTTAATATAATATGCTTTAATATTGTCTGCTTATCTGTAATATTGTGTTGCATTGTTGGAGAAGCCTGTGACCTAAGATTTTCAACGACATAATTACTCTGTAGCTATGTTAGTTTGACAATAAAGAACCTTGAACCTTGAATGTCCTTTATCCTATCAGGCTTTAGTGGCAGAACAGGAGAGTAAGGACAGTGGTGGAGCCTCCATAGCAGAGCAAGTTCTGAGCATCATGGAAATCATTCTGGACGAAGCCAATGCTGAGATTTCAGAGGACAAGGTAAGACTCTACAGCAGATTCATCTTTGGAGTCAACATTTGAGGCCATCAATATATCAAAGCCTGTACAAATGTATGCTTGTCCTTCTAACGGGAAGTATTTGCTCTTCTGCAGGGTAACCTCCTACTGACAGGAGACAAGGATCAGCTGGTCATGTTGTTGGATCAGATCAACACCCTGTTCGTGCGCTCAAACCCCAGCGTGCTGCAGGGTCTGCTGCGCATCATCCCATACCTGTCCTTCGGGGAGCTGGAGAAGATGAGGATCCTGGTGGAGCGCTTCAAACCGTGTTGCAGCTTTGACAAGTGGGCACCACTTCACTTTATCTCAATTTTAATAATGGATAATGTTTAGGTCTTAATGGATAGAAAAAACACTTGTTACAAAAATGTGTTACATATCAAACCCGGCTGATTTCAGACAGATGTTGTGCTACTCTGAGAACCTTTTCTACTGAGTGTTTGGGTATTACACACTTAGTACTTAGTTCCCAGCACTTAGTTCCCCCATGGAACTAATGGCACATTTCCACCGCAGCGGGGTAGCCCCATTTAAGCGTCCCCAAGCGTCCTCGCTCAGGCCTCGGGCTGCCTCGCTGGCCGTCCGAGGCCGTGGCACATTTCAATTACAGTTTAGGACCTGGGGCAGCAACGCAGTGTAGGCGGGGCGATCAGCTCCCGCTGGATTTTATTATCCCCAATGAGATGTAGGAACGTCGTCACCACCTCGGTCGACCACGGTGTGCTTTTCTTTGACGTTGCCATTTTTGTAGCTCCTCCGTTTACAAAAATGCTGTGTATAAAAATGCTGCAAGCTTGCTTCTAGATATATATGCGACGCTAGGGATGATCTCGCGCGCGATCTTGTGACGATTCTCTCTGACCAATCGGCAGTCGAGAGTGTTGACGTCAATAGTTCAGCCCTGGCCTTGGCCTGATAGAACCACGATTTTATGGGGCCGGAAAAAGAGGGAAAAAGTACCTGCTAGCCGGTGCTACGCTTTATGGAAAGGCCACCAAAAACTGGCGTGGCCACTTGAAGACGATTAAGGATGCGTAAACGGGGCTAACAGCTGCAGTGGAAATGCGCCTTAAGAGCCGATCGCGTTCACACCGGAATAAGTCCCTGAGAGAGGATTACGCAAATGAGCCGCTGACGGCACTTCTTCTTCTTCTGCTTTGGGTTTACTGGCAGGCCGCAAACAACTTCACGGTGTATACTGCCACCGGAAGTCCCCGGAGTTGCGGACTGGCTTCTACTGAAGCCTTCCGAGTAAATCGCCAGAACGCCGACACCTCTTCATCTCCACCGCTCCCATGTTTTATTTTGTGTTGCCATAAGTTAGTCTCTCTGCGTTTGTGCGCTGGGCTAATGCTAATAATGCTAATGCTAGCAAATACAATGGCGGCTTCAAAAAACTTTTCAGAGTTTTACGGGGCGTGGTTTTGCAATCCGCCCAGCCAATCAGAAATGGGAACTTTTTCAAAAAGAGTGCTTGAACTAAGTTCTCTTTTTGGTGTGAACGCTTAATCCCAGTAACTATCAGAACTAAAAGGGAAAAGTACTGGAAAAGTGTGAAAGCGCCTCTTGTGATGAAGTAGTACTGACCCCTGGCTTTTATATCCTAAGGTACGACGAGGAGCATAGTGCAGATGACAAGGTGTTTTTGGACTGCTTCTGCAAAATCGCTGCTGGGATCAAGAATAACAGCAACGGCCATCAGCTGAAAGATCTTATCCTCCAGAAGGGAATCACACAGAGTGCACTGGACTACATGAAGAAACATATCCCCAATGCCAAAAAGTAGGTCTCCTCACCTTCACCTCACCTTTAGCTTAACTTAGAGTCCATCAATGCCTTTGATGAAATGATAGATCTGTTCTTGTTTGTCTTGCCCTGCACTCTCTTCAGTCTGGATGCAGATGTCTGGAAGAAGTTCCTCTCCAGACCAGCTCTACCCTTCATTCTCAGATTGCTCCGGGGTTTGGCTACCCAGCACCCCCCCACACAGGTACTAACTACTGTTGATGTTCCTGTGTATGGTGGAGTTACTACAAAATAAACCCATTTGACCCGGCTCTATACAACACATTTCTTATCTTCTGTTCAGGCGCTGATAGGCACAGATTCAATAACCAACTTGCACAAGCTGGAGCAGGTTTCCAGTGACGAAGGCATTGGCACGCTGGCAGAGAACCTTCTGGAGGCCCTGAGGGAGCACAGCGATGTCAACCTGAAGATTGATGCAGCCCGCAGGGAGACCCGATCTGAAAAGAAGCGCATGGCTATGGCCATGAGACAGAAGGCCCTGGGAACCCTGGGAATGACGGTACTTGTTTCCTTTTTTCACTCATTTCCCCCTATTTTTTTCTAATACATTTATTCTCCACTTTATTTAAAAGCAGTTTTTTGTTATCTCTACCTTTGTCACTAAATGGTGTGGTTGATTTGCCTTTCAGACCAATGAGAAGGGTCAGGTGGTGACTAAGACCTCGCTGCTGAAGCAGATGGAGGAGCTGATCGAGGAGCCGGGCCTGACCTGCTGCATCTGCAGAGAGGGTTACAAGTTCCAGGTATACGTCTAGCATCAGGAGACTGATTTGTGTCTGCACTACGTAGGACTTCCTGTACACTGACTCACCTTGTAGTGTTTTATATTAATGTTTCTCTCTTTGTCTCTTTTTTCCCAGCCAACCAAAGTCCTGGGCATTTACACTTTCACAAAGCGTGTGGCCTTGGAGGACTTTGAAAACAAGCCTCGGAAGCAGCAGGGCTACAGCACTGTGTCGCACTTTAACATAGTCCACTATGACTGCCATCTGGCAGCTGTTAGGTAACAACAGACACCGTTATGAACCTGCCAAAGGGTTAAATGCCCTTTTTAAATGTTCTGGGGCAACCTCCCTTTTCTTTCATTCTAATTTGATGTTTTTATTGTTCTTTTCCTCTGGGGCAGGCTGGCTCGTGGGCGAGAGGAGTGGGAGAGTGCTGCCCTCCAGAACGCCAACACCAAGTGCAATGGGCTGCTTCCTGTGTGGGGGCCACATGTGCCAGAGTCAGCCTTCGCTACATGCTTAGCCAGGTAAGGTCATGCATCAGCGCACACACAGTAAAACGTTGCATGTGTTGCACAGAGAAACCCATTCTGACTTGTTTCTCTCTGTTGCACAGACACAACACATATCTGCAGGAGTGCACGGGCCAGCGGGAGCCAACCTACCAACTGAACATCCACGACACCAAATTGCTGTTCCACCGCTTTGCTACCGAACAGTCGTTCAGCGTGGACACGGGAGGAGGAGGACGAGAGAGCAACATCCACCTCATCCCCTACATCATCCACACGGTGCTCTACGTCCTCAACACGTATGTTTCTGACTCCTCTGTCCCAACGCCCAACTGCTGGACACACAAACTAAAGTCAGCCTATATTTGTAGTTTATATGTTTCACTTATCTCCTTTGTCATCTCACTCTGTCCCTGCAGTACAAGGGCTACATCCCGGGAGGACAAGAACCTGCAGAGTTTCCAGGAGCAGCCGTGCGAGAAGTGGGTGGAGAGCTCCTACGATGTTGAGGGTCCGCACTATTTCACCATCCTGGCCATGCACATCATGCCGCCTGAACGCTGGAGGAATTCACGTTTATACTTCCTACGGAGGCTCCTGGTCAACGCACATGTCCGCAAGGTCTCGGCAGTCTGCACCAACAAGTACGACTCTTCGTTTTATTCACGTTTCTTTATTTGCCTGTCCATAATCGTTTCATAGTGCGCAGGATTACCAACTGCAATAATGAGAACTGTCTTTTTGTCAATACAACTGTATTGCTGTGTACTGTAGTTATGATTTTAATTTCAATTAAAATGTTTACATTTGTTTGAATCCTTTTCTTTCTGAATGTCAGACTCACAGATAAATCACCAAAGGAATATGCAGTATATCGCTCGCCTCTTCTCTTCTGGGCCCTGGTGGATCTTGTCTACGACATGTTCAGGGTAATATAAATGCGTTACACTTTCAAAACTACAAGCATTATCCAAATAACAATCTGCCATGTATATGTTATGGTTTTGGTCGCGATGCTTTGATCGATTGGTGCTCTGATGTTGGTCACGTCTTTGATATCTCCGTAAAGTTGCAAATAGTAACAGCTAACTTTAATGTTGACACGAAACCTTTGAAGTTAGTCAAGACCTTTTTTCTTCAATCAGTCCTACTGGGATTATATATGATAACTGCTTTATTTCCACTGTAGACTTGACCTGCAGTGATTCCTCTCCCTGGCCTTCACTTCATTTCTCTTTGTCCTCTTTGGCTTACAGAAAGTTCCCACCAGTAACACAGAGGGGGGCTGGTCCTTCTCGCTGGCAGAGTATGTCCGTCACAACGACATGCCCATCTACGAGGCCTCGGAGCGCGTGCTGAGGGCCTTCCAGGACGAACTCATGCCCGCTGAGTCCTTGTCAGAGTTCTGTGATGTTGTAGGTCAGTATACAAACACACCTGATAACTAAACAACTGCATTCATCAACATTTAAAGCTTCAGAGATGATTCTGTACATTACTCTCCTGGGATGGTCTCTGATTGGACAGCATAAGAATGTTTTGTGGTTCTGGATCAAAATCCCTAACAATTATCTTCAAAAGTGAATAATGGAGCCGATTGTATTTTTTATATATGAATGATCCTGTTGGAAAGGAAAGACTATCACTATGTTGATACATATTTATTTGACCTTTTATTCTGGATTACTTTATTCACCATCGTTTTTTATTCTCTTGGAGGAATGTTTAAAAAAAAGTTGCATATCCTATATTTGATCAAACAAATGTGTTCCTTCACATAATGTATGGTAAAGTATTTTAAGTTACATTTCATTATTTATTTATTATTATTTTGTGAATGTGATTACGAAAGGTCCTTCTCTCCTCCAGGTCTTCTCTCTGAAATCCCAGACCCGGACCTCTTCCTGCAGGATTTGTTGAACTCTTTGCCCTGAAGGCCAACCTCAACCCACACCCCTCCAAAACAACCCTGCAAATAAAGTTGGAACACCTACCAACTGAAAAAAAAAAGAGTTTCTCTTTTGCTGAGGACACACACAGAGTACACACTTTTCCCTCCTACTCACCTTTCCCTCCCCCATAAGACATCTTCAAATTCACTTTAAGCAGAAACTATGCGTAGTCTAAGAATCATCCACTTTGAAACATCTCTAACGTTCAACACAAAAACACAATGCTATTAAAGGGTAACACTTAAACAGAATTGACCCGTTCCCCCTCTGATTCAGAATGCTAAGCTAACAATTATGAAAAGGTTGAAACAAGAGATCGGGGACGCTTTTCCATTAACGTTATTGCAAATCACTTGTGAATTCTGTTTTAGGGTGGACATTATTTTGTCTTTCAAACCCCTCCCCCTCCTCCCCTAATGTTTGGGTGAATGGTTAAGGTAACTAAAAAGAGTTTGGGATTCGACCCACCACGTGTTAAGAGTTGCATTTGATTTTATCATGTTTTACTTTTTCTTTGTTCGGTTTAAGTTTGTTTTTGGTCAGGCTTTTTAAATTTGACAGACGGTTTCAGTGTCTCATGGTTGCTAAGCTAACCTGTCCTTTTCTTCGGGGCTCTTGCTGTTTGTTCTTCATGTAGGTTCAAACTGGAATATGAGTGATGGACAGAAAAAGTTGTTTGATTTAGTGTGTGTGTGTGTGTGTGTGTGTGTAAGGTTTCTTTATCAACCTCAGAAGTCAAATGAAAAGAACGACGAAAGTGTTTTTTTTGTTTTTTTCCATAAAGCTATGCCTTTGTGACAAAGTGAATTTTGGACTTGTGAAAGATTCCATCTGTTGCAACGATCGATGACACCTGTCTAAATGAATAATAAAACAGACCTACATTATATCCTTAAACACTTTTCTTTGACTAATTGTTCTGTTGGACTTCTTCCTCAGCAGTTTCTTCATTGCTCGGGCCAAAACTCCTGTGTCAATCCCAAAAACAGATTTCTGGAAAACAAAGGTTGATCCTCTGCGATCGATGTTCATCTTGCAGACGGCCTCCTGTACCTGAGAGCTGAATGCATGGTGTGGACTTCCCCCACTTTACTGTTCATTTTCCCGCTGCTACAATGTTCAACTGATGCTGAATGTCTGCTTTTTGAATTTAGATTATGCTTAATAAAGCCATAATAATTACAAATAAGACCCAGGGTAGCCTCTTCTGTTCACACAAACGTTCTACAGTAAAACTGCACACAAAGGACTTTTAACACGGATAACATGTCAGTTTAATTATGCTGCCTTGATGGGACATTTGAATAGAAAAGAGAATCGATAATGTTTGGCAACAACTGAGCTTTTCTTACCTTGTAAAAAGATTCTGATTTGGAAAAAGCCAATGTAAGACGCTCGTGTTGAGATTATAAGCCTCGATTTAAGAAACTTTGGCAGCTGGTTGAAGTTAGGATTGGTCGCTTCACAGATGTTGGCAAAGTCAGGATAACAAATGTCCCGTCAAGATGCACGCAGATTTGGGCAAGTGGGTAATTACTAGTTTATTCAGTTTTTTTGAATTATATTTAATTAAACATCTACTGCGGTTAATTATTTTAGGGTTTAATAATAGCATTAAAACCATAGACTGTATATATAAAGATTAAAACATTTCTTCAAAAATATATCGGTCATGAATTGATTTTAAAACGGCCACTAGAGGGCGATACGCATTAAGACATGAATCGGTAACTCCCTATTTCCAACCTGTAAACCAAATAAGCTCTGATATAGTATGCACGTAAACTGAACACAATCAGAGTTTATGTATTTTCAACTCTAACAGTAAAAGTTAAGAAAACAATATCAATTTATTTTTAAACTTGCATATGAAAGCAGATATTGCACATGTCAATAATGGCTTGCAGCAACACAATTTAATATAACATCACTCAACACAATGTAAAAACATTTACAAAACAAAGTATGCATTGGCATACACATTTCCCCTTTATACAAAGGATTATGGCTTTAGTTTAACACAACCTCTTCAACATGGTCTATTAGTGAGTCTTGAGGAGCAGTTAAGGCAAAGGATGCACAATTTATGGTCTCTTTGTGGACCAATAACTTGTGTTTATGGCATACATCTCACATCTTTTCCACTAACAACACGTGGACAGAACAGTGACAGAACTGTGGAGTGAAAATACCAAACAAGATTTGGATTCAAAGTCCTCTTTCCGTCTGAAAAATACTTTCCATTTGGACCCCCTTCTTCTCAGCACTTTGAAGACGTACATACACACACTCCCACATCTCATTGCATCTCGTATTCATGTCTAGTTATTCTCACTGGCAGCAGAGGGGGGCCACGTCCTCGGCAGGTGAGGGGAAAAGCCGCAGGGCCTCTCTGGAGGATTTGCTGTAGCCGTTTTGGAAGATCAAGGCCTTCTTCACCGTGAAGAAAGAGAGTGTCTTGTCCCAAACGTCAGCGCTGGAGACCCCAGAGTTGAGCTGGTTCTCCAGGGCTGAGCGAAGCCTCACCGCTCGGTCCGTGCAGTTCCTCTCCAAAACCATCATCTTACACAGGCTGAAGATTAAAAGGAGAAACATCAAGTTAATGCTGGATACATAGTGTTTGTTTACGAAATTCAAGAAAATCTCCCTTCCCAATAGTGAAACAAACACAAGCTGTCTTCTCCTTTGCGGGGCTCCCAGACTAAAAACAATATCATTTTCAACTGCAATAGTCTTTTCCAAATGAGTGTATTAATACTTTAACAAGTTTGAAAATATAAAAAACTGTTGTTCTCCATACTCTTGTATGGACGCAAAACTCTCAGACAAAAATCTTAAAAACTGTTTAAATAAAAACACATTTACAATATGGGTCAGTGCTAAATTGGTGATGAACTGTTCCTTCAATAGATAACTTTGATCATCTGCCTCATAGCTTAGTCTTTCATTCAATATTGATTGAAAGTTCTTGGTCAATTAAATTCCTGCATCATCGCACGGTAACACATCCAAACTAAGAAAATCATCCCCATGACCTCAGCGTGACCTTGAGTGAGATAAAGGAAACAAATGCATCAAATGAACTTCTTCTTCAGATGAGTTCTGTGGATCTGAGCTTACGTTGTGTGCTGGTCCCTCATGGTGAATATCAGATAGTGTCCAGTCAGTCGGGAGCGTTCAGAGTTATGATTATTCCCACCACGACCTCGTTCCTTTTTATACTCATACCAACTTTCCCATCGATTTAATGTGGTGCTGGTTCTCACACTGTTTGGCCAATCACAAAGCACTGTTATGACAATAGGATGTGAATGAATTAGTTGAATTCATGGGGTACAATGGCCCAAATCCAAACAAACAGGTGGGAGGGGCCCTTCGTTGTCCTGTTGTCACTCAGCTGATGCTCCACAGCGATGGATATATCCTTGTCATTGTGTCGACTGGGAGTGATATGTGGTGGGAACATGGAGGAAAATGTCAGCCCGAGGTCGTCCTACATGGAGGAGAAGTTCGCCCATTCAACAACCTGGTGGAGAGATGTTCTGTATGACAGACTGACAACATCCATTTTTGGTCAAAAATTTGATGGAATGTTCAAAAATGCATGTCTTTCCTAAATCCGAATAATACAAAAATTATCACAGTTTCAAATTATTCTAATCTTTTTTCCTTAGGCTAATATTTTAATCCTTAATATGTGTTTTTTCACCTTTATTCTACTTTTTATAACTTTTCTTTGCTCAGACAAGTTTACATTTGTAAGCCCATACTGTAAAATAAACTTCCTCAAACTATCCACAAGTTTCACACACACTCCCTATTCTTCTTTTGAACTTTCTGTCTCTATTTCATCCTCTCCAATTCTCACGGTGAGCGTCTCCCATGCTTGATTGGCTGACAATAGCATACGATCCGTCCAGATGGTGTGCCTGGAAGCCCTGCCGACAGAACTGTGTGTGTGTGTGTGTGTGTGTGTGTGTGTTTGTGTGTGTGTTGTGTGTGTGTGTGTGTGTGTGTGTGTGTGTGTGTGTGTGTGTGTGTGTGTGTGTGTGTGTGTGTGTGTGTGTGTGTGTGTGTGTGTGTGTGTGTGTGTGTGTGTGTGTGTGTGTGTGTGTGTGTGTGTGTGTGTGTGTGTGTGTGTGTGTGTGTGTGTGTGGAAGGGAGGGTGGGTGGGAGTGGGTTGGTCACTCAATCTTTGTTCGATGGGGCACACTTCCTTTGTGCAGCCGGCCTCAGTGTCATTAACACTGAAGTGTGGGAAGCCTTGGACCACAGCGGCTCCCACGTTCCACACAGGCAGGAAGGGAGCGTGTGACTGAGACGTGGCCAGCGGCAGGCAGGTCAGCCAGCTGTGTGTGTGTGTGTGTGTGTGTGTGTGTGTGTGTGTGTGTGTGTGTGTGTGTGTGTGTGTGTGTGTGTGTGTGTGTGTGTGTGTGTGTGTGTGTGTGTGTGTGTGTGTGTGTGTGTGTGTGTGTGTGTGTGTGTGTGTGTGTGTGTGTGTGTGTGTGGAGAGAGAAAGGGAATGAGGGGCTGTCTGTGATAAGAGTATGTGAGGGTTTGCCTGATGTGTGAACATGTGCTGGGAGTGTGGAGGCTGTTAGGATGTTTATGGTTGAAGCACTCTTCTTCTCCCGCGAGTCAAATCATCTCACCAACGGTCAAATTGAAGTGGACAGACTGAACTTCAAAAGCATGCCAGCCTCTTTTGAGTCCTTTAGTCAAGCAAAAATATCCAGTGTAAGTATTGATTTGTTTCAGTGACACTTTAAAAGCAGAGTTTGCAAAGTGCTTTGACAGATGAAAAAAAAAACAGGGCAAAAGGTAATATAACAACAGAAAGCTTAACAGTAAGGCCTCCAAAGCACGACAAAATTAAGATCAAGATGCAGAGATATAAAAGAGAAATGACAAATTATGATGAAAGATAACCATCAAAAGATGTTATTTACAATTGTATAATTTACAGTTCAACCAGAAGGTTGGTCATTAAACTGTGATAAGTATTTATATTTGAATAATTAGGATCTCTAAAATTCACCTGACGCTACCTTGCCCACACAAAACCCAAAAGAAAAGAACATTTAAAAAAACTGTATCATATTAAAGAACCAATAAATAATGGAAACTGTATGTGGGTCAAACAGAAATATGAATGTAAGAGTCCACATGTGGTTCTTTTCCTCATCAAGTATATTTTATTTGAGTCACAAAACCTACAGAGAGTCACTTTTTCTTTCCATCTCTAAGACATCTCAACTGTTGCACAGCTCCACGAGAAAGTCTGCCGTGTCAATCCGGTGGAAGTGGCTGCAAGTTGGCCTTTTCTAATGCTTGGCCCTCGGTAGCTCCCACGTGTGCCTGGTGGCGGAGGCACTTTGTGCTCAATTACGTGGCGGTTGAGATGACATGAGCCAGCGGCGTGCTTCCCTCTGGGGTCACCACTTTCCCATATCAACACAAGCACTGGGTCAGTCTCCCAGCCACCCCCCCACTTCCCCCCGCCCCACCCCGGGCTCTTTTCTCTCTCAGTCTATTCCTCCACCTGCTCCCCGGAGACACACTCATTGTCCCCACGGCTATAAACACTTCATTGAGCATGTGGCAGCCCTGCGTTGCTCAAAGCCCTTCCCAGCGCTCTCATTGGCCGAGGGACTGTGAGAAACTCCAACAAGCCCAAGACCCACACATTCATATGTAGATTTGGGAGTATAAATACAGGGCTGAGCCAGAGGAGAAGGCAGTTCAGACTCAACTGACTGTTCACAGCGAGCAGGAAACGCTCTTACTCTACAACTATGGCACCCACTGTTTTTGGACAAGCAAGCTACACTAAGGAACACATTGCTCCTGCTCATAAGGTACATTGATTTCTGTAAATTCACATAACCTTATTGTTGAATAGTTTTCATATGATGATATGATATCAACAAAAAGTTGTATTCTGTATTCTAAATGTTTTTTCTTCTTCTTTCTTCAGCTGAGAAAGCCAATGGTAGAGAAGCTGCGCAGAGACCGCATCAACACCAGCATCGAGCAGCTGAAGTCCCTGCTGGGCCCGGAGTTCGTCCGGCAGCATCCCGACTCAAAGCAGGAGAAGGCAGACATCTTGGAGATGGCCGTGGCTTATCTGAGAGTCTGGCAGAAGCAAAGAGCCAGCAAGTCCTCTGGCATGGTGCCGGCCGGCGACGGGTACTCCCGCTGCATGCAGGAGGCCGTCAGCTTCCTGTCCCACTGCGAGGTGCAGACCCAGGCCCACCAGCGGCTGCTCAGCCACTTCCAGGGCCTGCAAGGGTCCAGCCCCCGCAGCCTCTCCCCTCCTGGCTCCCCGCTCCATCAGGTCAGCTCCAAGGGTGTGAGCCAGGCCAGCAGTGCCCTGTGGAGGCCCTGGTAGGATGGAGGCAGCATCACTTCCACCCTCAGAGATCTACGTCTGTGAACGTCATGGACAGAAAGTTAAAGACTCACTGAAGTCTGATCCCTTCTGCTCTGGCAGGAGTTTCAATGTTGTTTAGTGTTGAGGCGAAGTGGGCACAATGTGCCGGTACTCCTTTGGAAAGACTGAACATATACACCATGTGTATACACATTATGCACTTTATTTATTTAAAGCGCTTATTAATCTGCGATTGTGTTAAATGTCCCCATGGGGAAACAGTACTTTTGTCTGTTTGTTTTGCAAACGTCACTGAATGATCTTGTTGTAAAACCCACATTGGGTTGAAAGTCTTATTGTCTGAGACACTGTTTGATGAATGTGTTTACATGCTGTCTATCTGTGATACTGAGTATCATTGACTGATCATTTTCATCAGCTTGTTTTGGTGAATCAACGACATCCCATAAATGGATCCCATAGATCCACTTTTATTGTGAATCTTTTTATGATTACTTGATTATGACTATGTGTAACCATCATTTGGCCAATGTGTGAAGGAGTGTTTGAACTGTTCCTGATAGATGTTTTTTCATCTTCATGTGAATACCTTTTATAAAAGGCATGTTATGTTGACATCAATCTTTTTACTAAAAGAATCGGTTTAATTGCTTCATTGAAGTATTATTGTGAACTTGCAAAATAAATTGAAAACTTCACATGAAGTTTTGCTAAATATAAACAATTGTTGTGGCCTTCGCTTTCTCTTAAAAAATCAAACTGTAAAGAGGACAACATTTACAAACATGTCCTACATAAAACTGTTGTGTGCTGCTGACATTGAGCCTTGAAAGTCAGAATGAATCATTAATGAATTCTTTGAAAGCATTTAGTGTTTTTTTTAAGTCAGAGTTTAACAGCAGCATCTCTTATGTGCCTTGCTCAAGGGAACAACAGCATATACATCAAGGTCTGGTTCCTGTAGCAGTATTCTTAGATAATAATAATAATAATAGTGTGCAACTTTGTCAGCTAATCATCATAGTTTATTTTAACTTTAGCATTAAGTTGCCATCAGGCCCTATACTGTACGTCAGTGTTCATATATTAATCGTTGAAACAATTTGCTTTGTATGTCTTCTTAAATGAACATTTTAAGTATTTATTGTGGAACCAATGCAAAATCAACTGTTAAATCTTACAGATCTTGATAAAATGCACATTTAAACGAAATTGAAAGTCTTACATAAGATAATAGGGTCTGACATGATTGAGTGATTATTCATTTTTAGTGAATATATTTGAATGACCTGATTTGCTTCCATCCTATAAGTTTATGTTCATTTATTTCAGAAGGCACACTAAGCATGAATTAACATAAGCACTTGACCACGTTTCATCAAACAGGCTCTAACATCAGCACTCCCTGTCAGATCGATGGTATTTAACACCTGTATAGGGAAAGTTTTAAATTACTTTTAATCTTACTCCCCATATTTCCCATGGGATTATTAAAGTGTCATTTTATCTGACCTTACTGATGCACAGGTGTTAAACCAATGGAAAAAACTGGGGCGTGGAGGGAGCCCCCCCTCACATGCCCCACTTCTGTTGTGGTGGTCGTGGCATGCTGTCTAGTGCTTGAATTATGTCTGAAGTGCCACAAAAGTCTTTCACAACTATTTTGTGTGTGCAGAAGTTGTGGAGAATGTGGCATGCCTGGGACTTTCTCAGGGTCTAGTTGGCCAGGCCAGATGGTCTGGCTGAAGCTGCCTCCCCTCCCCCTTCAACAGGAGATCAAACACCGTAGCTAATGTGATGTGTAACAAGACACACTTCTTTTGTTCCTGTCTCGGGGCCAGTGAATAGGCACAGAGTGTGGGAAACGGGAGATATCACACTCACAGAGAGATGGCTGACGGGAAGCCTCTCTGCGCCGCCGCAGGTCTGAGTATTGGTCGAGACTTTATGGCAGGAATTCAGAGCTCTCAGGCTGTTGGTGGGAGGGGAACTCGTCTTCACACACACTTGTAGACAAAGACCCCCAGCAGCCGTGTAGTGCACACTAACTCTGAGAAGAGGCACAAATTCAGACAAACATGTATACAAAGAAATCAATCGAGAGGAGAGGAAAATAACACCAAACATTGACGTGTCATGAGAGATTGGCCATTTTTATGCTTTTAATTTCTGCTGCAAATATGACAAGATAGCTACAGACATGCTGGAAGAAATATATATATATATATATATATATATATATATCATATATATGTTAATTAAATACATCTGACACAACCTCGATCCTGTTTTGATAATGGGCTTTATAAATAAACATTGATTGATTGATTGACCTGATCATGCAAATGAAGAAGAAGAACAAGCCCCAATGTGACACCAACAAAATCAACAGGTCCCCAACCTGCTCAGAAGGGCACATGAAGTGAAGATGTACAGTGTTCATTAACTAAAGTGCTGTTGTATGATTACAAGATTCTTGTTCCTCATTCAAATATTTGCAATTGTATTATTTTGTTATTCAAATTTGTGTTAGTTTGTTTTCCCTCAAACACAGTGTTTCAAATCACTCTGAAAACCCTTCTTTTTCAGAACAGAGTAGTCTTTCTGTTGTGGCATTTCTACTTTGACTTAATACAACTCTGAGTACTTGTTTCAGCATTACAAATGGGCTTGAATTAAAAGAATCAACACAGATTACAGGCAGACAGACTGTTCTGTGCCAGGCAGTGAAGACAGTTGACTTGATTTTTCCCAGATGGACCGAGACACAGAGTTTCTGTTTGTCCTGCAACAAAAGATCAATTAACATTCCCAGTGGAGCATTGAGGAGCGGCGCTGCTTTTGTAGCTCATTTACCCTGATGTTGGGGACTGGTGGGAAACTGTGCCGACAGGACTACTCATACTGCACCCACAAGGCGGCCTCACATCTGGGGCCAGCAGTGATGGAGGCCCTCAGAGGCACACTGCCAGCTTGCTCATAATGCCATTAACTTGACACTAATTTGACAGAGTTCATATATAACAGGGTCTGCAGACCCTCAGGGGACATTAGAAAAGAGCTTATGAGGAAAGTTTGCCTATAGTTGTTCGGCAGTGACTAATATGTGACTCAAAACAACAATATCATAATTATGATTTGTTTCAACACTTGTAATTGAACATGTAGTATACAGGTTCTGAAAAACCCTCTCTCATCAAACACAACGTTTGAAATCCTACTTTTAGAAATGTTTGTTGTAATTGTCAAAATATAAGTGTATAAACTCGAAATAACTTGAAATAACAGTCACATATGCTTTAGGCCACCCTGGAGTATAGGCTAACCTATATTTTGGTAAAGTAGCCTAATGTAGAATCATATTCAAGTATTGTTTTCAGCAAATGTATAGGTCTCCTCATGAAGGGCTTCATTTATAAGGTTTATCATGTCTTTAATTCTTTCTATTTATCTTTCTTTCTTTCTTTCTTAGTGTGATTTATAGTTACTTTTTGGGAGGAAACCTCCATTTCAAAAGAAGTCAGATGCAACATTGCTAAAATACACCCCGTCCATGTTTTCTTAATAAGGAAGTGAAGTGATACTTAAAAACTTAAAAAGTCATGCTGTGCACACGACACGAGCCCCTAACTGCAACACGACAACACGCGATCTTCGACTCGCGCCGGCCATAACATGCGCCCCTCGCCTGCCTTCACACCTGGTGCACGAGCCAGCGGCAGCCTTTGATCAGCGTCTCCTCACATTATTGCAGTTTCTTCACACGTTATTCCCGTGGGAAACTCCCGCGTTCAAGAGAAAATGTGAACTGTGAACTGTGAACTGCAGCGCGTGATTGTAAAAGCAACAGGTGGGTAATGAAATGTTTCCCCTCAAGCCAGTTTAACTTTAATTACCTCTTTACCTACTCCTTCCTTCCTCTTTCAGTTAATGTCCCTCATTTAAACAGTATTTAGAGTAAATGCAGGGAACCTATGACCAAATAATCAAATGCTCTCCCGAAAACAAGATTGAGATGTGTCAAAACACTCCTGTCTGCAATATATTTGGGAGTAAAATGAAAGCCTTCAGTTTATATTGTTTTATTGAGTGAAGCATTTGCTCCTAATTGCAGTAACCCCCCCCCCCCCTTTGAAGATGCTCACTTTGGTGTGTATCAATTCCCCTTATTTTACCTCTAAAAAAAAAATGTGTCCCTTGAATTCATGATTCATTCTCAGATGCACGCTATGATAACATGTTAATTACCTGTTGCTTATCTTGGGAAACATGCCCCACACAGATAAATGCTCTCTGAGTTATTGACATGTCCTCCATTGTTGTGCTGGGAGTCCCACTGGTCAGAGTGTGGGAACCCCAGCCCTGCCTCAGCCACATGGCTTTGTTATGCTAATCCCTCAGTATAAAATGAGGAGCAGCCCCTCCTGGGACATCACAGCTCACACTGCACTCCAGAAGAAGCAGCTACCTTCACCTGCACAGACATGGCTCCCTGCTCCACCAACTACTCCTCTATTCATCAGATTAGGATCTCTGAGAAAGACAACATTAAAGTAAGAACTGGATTGGATTGAAATGCTTTTTTAAAACTCATGTATACATTCAACATTTTGATTGTTTATTATTGGAAACATGAACTTACCTTGCTGTCTTCTTTTCCTTAGTTAAGAAAACCCGTTGTGGAGAAAATGCGCAGAGATCGCATCAACACTTGCATCGAGCAGCTCAAGGCCATTCTGGAGAAGGAGTTCCAGCAGCATGAGCCCAACTCCAAGCTGGAGAAAGCAGACATCCTGGAGATGACTGTGAGTTTCCTGAGGCAGCAGCTTCAGCCGGGCGTCTGTCAGAGCGACTACAGCCAAGGCTTCTCTAACTGCTGGAGGGACTCTGTGCACTTCTTGTCTGCAACTTCCAACGCAGAGGCCCCTGTCGCTCCTCTGCAGGGCCTCCAGCAGCTCCACAGAGCCAGCAGCTCCTCCTCAGTCTGCTCCACCCTCGGGCCCACCAGCAGCAAGGGTCCAGTGTGGAGGCCTTGGTAGAGATTTTGAAAGATAGACACATTTCGACACCTGAGGGGCTGTCCCTCACTATGTAGGAAATATATTTCCAGCCGGCTCATCTATGGTGGGTTTCCTTATTGTCGCATCACATTGATGGACAAGTAGTAGAAAAAGCGAAGGCTCTCACTTATTTGAAGGGTTTCCCTGCTTTCATTTACAGTTTGGTTTTCCTTATGTTTAAAGCTGGAGGTCGATGATGGTTCTGTCAAATCTTGACTGTTTACTCCAGTGGAGTTTATCTTTGGACTGCTTGATGTAACAGTATCTGCCATACTGTGTTAAACTGACGGCTGCTGTTGAGAATATTTCTCTTAAGTTGAATTAACCAGGCCAAATTGTATGTATGACAATTATAATAATGGTGTGTGTGTGTGTGTGTGTGTGTGTGTGTGTGTGTGTGTGTGTGTGTGTGTGTGTGTGTGTGTGTGTGTGTGTGTGTGTGTGTGTGTGTGTGTGTGTGTGTGTGTGTGTGTGTGTGTGTGTGTGTGTGTGTGTGTGTGTGTGTGTGTGTGCAAATGGATGTGAATATTAACATTTTTGTTGATATTGCTGGTTTGCTATCACATTTAGGCTCTTATAACGTATGTTCAACATTTGTGTGACAATTGATAATAAAAAGATACAATCATTTAAAAAACACTGACTCAATATTTTTTATTCCATGAATTCCAAGTGTTATATATTTGTATTGTCATTTGATGAGTTTGCATCATGAACATTGGCTCAAGGCCTTGTTTTCAATTAGTAAAAGGTAACATGAAGTTTTTCCAGAGAGCAATAGGATGCAGGAGGATTTTTACACATTCATAAATTAAAACTCATGCTTCAACTTTTTATTTTTTTATTTATTCAACTAAATTCATACAAAAACAAATCATTGGCATCAATATATCAATGGCATTTATTTTGTCGAAAACGTATAGAAATTAAGGAGTACAAAAAAATAAAGAAAACTAATGAAAACTGGAAAAAAACTAATAAATGAAATAAAAGTTAGGGCAAGAAAAAAAGTAAATGCATATATAAATAATACTGGGAATATCCAATATTTGTTAGCTGGAGTAATCTGCAAATAGAATTGTTTTTACTTTAGTTTTGAATTGTTGATGACTAGTAATACTTGAAAGGTCTGGGTGAAGTCCATTCCACGTTCTAACTCCGATTATGGATAAGCTGTGTGATTTGATGGTTGTTCTACAGGGCTTGCTACACAACCAGTTGGGTTAGTTTAACTTAAAATACTAAAGCAGACATTTCCCTCCTGTGATTTGAAATATTAGGAAGCATGACAACATTGATTTAAATTGTATTTATCTAGAGCTTATTCCACCAAATATTATAAAAATGGTTTCACTCACATCTAGACACAAGTAGACTTAATTGGGCCCATGTTTTCAACTAAAAACTAAAATAAATAGTAGTTGGGATTGAAAGATTTGCACATTCTGTTGGGAAAATATTGAATGTACTCTTTCAAGGACAGATGTGCACATGATAACGAAGGCCTAAGTGTATAACAGTGTATATGACAGGATGTATTATTACCTAGAAGAGAAGCATGACACGCTGTTTTTGGCATAAGCTATGTGACAACAATTAGCATGAGGATTTAGCCTCTATGGAGATATATGACAAGCATGATCATTTTCTTACGTAGGCCTTAGCTAATCTGAACAAAGCATTGTATGCTGCCTTCAACTGGTATTTCTCTATCTTGTGACTGTAACACCCTCTTTGTATATAAGCATGTGAAGGACACTATAGTTGTACCATATGATCTGTATGTGATGACTACTTCAATTCTTGCAAGGATAATAAATACATGTATCCTGGTTCTAAACTCAAGCTGGTTGGCTAATGAATAAAATCAAATGAAATATCTAATATAGTCCAAATGTTTAAAATCTAAACCAGATACTTTTTCATAAAACATATAACAGACACATGCACACGCGCGCGCACACATGCGCACGCACGCACACATGCGCACGCACGCACGCACGCACGCACACACACACACACACACACACACACACACAGAATACATAATACATAATTGTTCTTGTCCACAAATCAATGTGAATTCCAATGAATAAGTAGATCTCAAAATGTTTATTGAAATCCGAAGTGCATTAAGTTCCACGCTTTCAAACAAAACAATAGGTTTCACAATAAAATCAATTTTTCAACACTTGGCATTTACTTACAGTGCAGTGCATTACAAAAGAATACACAGCACACATGAGCTGCATGTAGGCAGATACCTTCTTCCTTTATTAAAGGCAAATAGGTAACAGTATACTGTGTTTTCAAAGACAATGTGACATACCTCTAAAACTTTAGAACAAGTTCAACTTTATACATAAAATATATATATTTTCAGTTTCATCAAGTAACAAAACACCAGAGACAACCTCACTGCGATGCAGGTTGATTCTGAAAGATGTTGCATACATTGAATGATCTCCAATGTGAATTTGGGATTAAAGGATAGAGTCCTTCTTACTTATCTTATCATCAATATGATGAAACACTAAAAACACCATGAAGGAGCAGGCTGGAAATATATTTCCTATATAGTGAGGGAGAGCCCCTCAGGTCTCAGAATGTCTGTGTTTCAGACCAAGGCCTCCACACTGGGCCCTTGCTGCTGCTGCTGCTGCTGCTGTCCTGCAGCATGGTGGGCCTGAGGGTGGAGCAGACTGAGGAGGAGCTGCTGGCTCTGTGGTGCTGCTGCTGCTGGAAGCCCTGCAGAGGAGCGACGGAGAAGCCTTGGCTGTAGTCGCTCTGACAGAGGCCCGGCTGAAGCTGCTGCCTCAGGAGGCTCACAGTCATCTCCAGGATGTCTGCTTTCTCTAGCTTGGAGTTGGGCTCATGCTGCTGGAACTCCTTCTCCAGGATGGCCTTGAGCTGCTCGATGCAAACGTTGATGCGATCTCTGCGCATTTTCTCCACAACAGGTTTTCTTAACTGAGGAAAAGAAGACAGCAAGGTAAGTTCATGTTTCCAATAATAAACAATCATATGTTCTTATGTACCTTCTGATAAAAAAAAAAAAAAATACATTCATTCCAATCCAGTTCTTACTTTAATGTTGTCTTTCTCAGAGATCCTGATCCGATGAATAGAGGAGTAGTTGGTGGAGCAGGGAGCCATGTCTGTGCAGGTGAAGGTAGCTGCTTCTTCTGGGGTGCAGTGTGATCTGAGCTCTCTTCAGGAGCCACTCTTCGTTTTATAGGGACCTATTAGCATAACAAGGCCACGTGACTCCGGCAGGGCTGGGGTTTGTAACAATGGGACACACATCAATAACTCCGAGGTGAAGCAATCACAGGCTGACCAGTAGAGATAAAACCATTCCCAGGACATATATCAGACTGGGAATGATGTGCTGTCAGTTTCTGTTGCTTATCTCACACTCCAGTTACACACGGGAACACGGCAGTATCTCCTGATGTGCTCCCAGGGAATAATTAAACAGGATTTAATGCATTGGATCAACAGGGGAATAGGGTATTGAAAGTAAGTATGTTATTGATTTAAATTATAGTGTGCATCTGAGATATTTCTTCAACCTGTATTAGAAATTATGCTCCATTCAACAAAGACAATTTTACGTTAACTCAAAAATAATATAAGGACTTTAATGACAAATGCAATTTTAATAAAATAAACAACAAATTCCACACTGCCTCACCTGCATATTTTATTGAGACTAGATTTCCTGAAATTGGAGCACGGAAGTATTCTGGTACAAAGCAGCAGGTACATAGATTAACACGGTTTATTCATTGTTATCTTTAGTTTTTATTGTGGGACATCTTGGATATTCATAGTTTTCCGAGCAAAAAACATTGTTTCTGTCCGACTAACTGACAAATAATTGCCGGACAGATGATTCAGTCTTCTCATCTCCAGATAATAAATTCCTCAAATATTTTGTGATGTTGAACACTTATCCGAGAGCTTGTTAAATAAAACTCCCAAAATCTTCCCGCCAGCACATTGCTCTGGTCCTTGTGTGTTGACAGTAAAACTCCTGCTTGTTCACCCATGGCACACTTCTATTGTTGGCCGAGGGTATTAGCCATGAGTGGACAGAGAGACTGTGGGAAAACTGAGCTCGGACTCTACTCACACATCTACCGGTCAATGGGCGGACCTCCCAGCCACAAAAGGCCTTTTCATCTCTTCTCTCAAACAACAGCCAACAGCAGCACTGTGTGTGTGTGTGTGTGTGTGTGTGTGTGTGTGTGTGTGTGTGTGTGTTGTGTGTGTGTGTGTGTGTGTGTGTGTGTGTGTGTGTGTGTGTGTGTGTGTGTGTGTGTGTGTGTGTGTGTGTGATGCACATACACACAAAAAAGCAAGAAAGGCCTGTTGTGCATTTCATTGATGTGCACTGTTACGTCATGCTGCCAAACTGAAACTTTTTTTATGTGAGCAGCTGCCACTTGTTGTCAGATCCCAGGAAATGCAATGATATCACTTGCACTTGTTTTGACGACCAGAGCCAACATTTACAACTTTAAGAGATTCAAAGGTCACTATATCTAATGTAAATATCTAAAGAAAACGGATCATTGTATTTTCTCCAACACATAAACTTGATTTTCAGTTCTAAATATAGGAAACTTTTTGAGAATTATCAAATGGACTCACACTATGTTTAACCTTTTAAAATAAAATTGACATTTCAACCATAAGTGTTATTATGTTAGTCCTACAGTACAGCCGCTGGGGGGCGCTATAGATCCCCTCCAACAGCACACTGAATATACTTGATCCTGGGTTTAAATTGGCTTGTCTGGTATACCACACAGTTTGAGTCACAATATTTCAGCTAAACAACGAATTATGGGAACTTTAATGATTGATTAAATACTATATTTATTTGTGATTGATGTCCATTTTCCCTGTATGCCTTACTTCACATATGTGACGTTTTGAACAAATAATCTTGTGCTCCAGCAGCCAATCATAAATGGTGTGTTGCTACAAATTTCCTTTACATAAAACAATCCTTTTGATTGGTCTGAGATAGCTAGGACGAGTGAAGCAAAAATATTTAAATGAAATATTTAGATTTTTCTCTACTAATAGTAGGCTACAAACAAACAAATGTTAACACCAAAAATAGTTGTTACGTGTTGCATTTCATTAATTGTTGCACTCGTAATCAAATAATTGTCATTATACACTTTATTTTGTAAAGGGTTAAAGGGTTTGGAGCAGCTGAGCATTAATATGATATGGAAAAAGGGGAGGGTGTGAATCAGTGGGATCTCTTATCTTCTGATCAGGGGGGAAAGCAAGTTTGAGCATGTCGTTGTTTCCCTGCAAGACACATCACCCCAAATTGCTCCTGTGGGGATTGCCCACAGTAGGCTACTGAATGTATTCAATTCGATAGGGATAAAAGCGTCTAACAAGTGACATGTAATGAAATAGTCTATCCCATTTTGACCATGTCATCGGAGGTAGGCAGGGGTTATCGATGTATTTTAGAGTTGACGGTTAGCATATTTATAGCACATAGCCTTAACAAGTTTATTTAAAAAAACATTCAAATGTAGTCTTCAGAAATGTAAGGTGGTTTGCTTTGTAATCTAACAACCCCCCCAACATTCTGGTAACAGTTGTCATCCTTTATGAATAGCACCATAATAATTAGGGTTTTACAAATGTGAACAGACAGCTAAATAAATCCCTTATTTAGTTATTTTCTTTTCCCCAAAATACAGAACAATGTAGTAAAACATTTCTGCACTTACAATTAATGTTTTACATTTAGTTGTGAAATACATTTAAAACTGACACTTAACCTGTCATGTCCCACTTTTACTACCCAATATCCCTGCAACATACAACTCAACTACTTTTCATCAACTGAAATATGTACTTGCTTCATTATTTGTTCATGGTATACATTTGAATACAGTTCTGGAAATGTGCGTTTGTGTTCATTTGGGGCTTCAGGGCAATAATATAGATTTTGGGAAAGAAGTAGCCCATGAGGAAGGCCAGGACGCTGAAGAGTATGGCGAACACATGGGCGGCAGCGGTGAACGGGCCTCTGCTGATGAGGTAGAGGGTGAAGAAGCTCATCCAGGACATCATGTACACCATGAGGCTGAAGGTCACACTCTTGGCCTCGTTGTAGTTGGCTGGCAGGTCTTTGCCCATATAGCTGAAAGAGAAGCAGAGGGCGCTGAGCAGGGACACATAAGCGAGCTCATTGAGCGCACCAGGGGAGAGGGTGTTACTGCACTCCAACACAATGCTGTGCTCGTAGAAGTTCAGATCCTTTGAGGGTTTGGGGGGGTTAAGGGCCACACGGAGAACAGAAATTAGCAAGATGATGACGGACACCAGAAAAATTGTGTACTCTGGCCCGTTGTTTTTGGCCCATTTGTCATAGGCCGGCGGCAGCTTGGATGCAAATTTGAAAATGCACACAACCTGAATAGAGCGCACGGTGATGCAGGCCAGGCACACAGTGAAGCTGAAGACGAATAGAGGCTGCTTGAGGATGCAGGCCAGAGGAGACGGCTGGCCAAAATGGCACAAAGTGCTCATGGCACTGGTAGTCAGGGCTGCCAGCATCAGGAGGCAGGTGCGCCCTCCAGCAGACTTGGCAACAGGCGTGTTCAGGTTGAGCAGGAGGATTATTGCAGAACTGGAGGTCATGAGAAGACAGGTGGCCAGGAAAAACAGCAGGGCGATGGAGAGGGGGGCGTCCCAGGGCAGCAGCAGGACAGTCCTTTTCAGACACTGCTCGCTCTTTGGGGGTGCCCACTCCTCTGGGAGACATGGCTGGCATATAGTGGGCTCTGAAGAAAAGAGACAGCAGAGAGTGTTTGTGAAAGAGCAGTATGAGCACTCAGCGCCATCTGCTGGCCAACTATACACACAACAGTTTACAAATACTGTTGTTGGAGAGGTCATTTGGTTCAACTATAACAATGTTTGTTTTTATGTTTTATTTAGACAATAATTAGATGAACTCTCCCCTGCTCTGTTAGTGTGGTCTTTGTCCTGACTGGTGTGCAATGCCTTCATCCAGCTATTTTGTGTTTAGATATATTTTCTATTTGTAACAACCTCCTTCGGCTTAAATCTGGGTTTGGCAACTCTAGAAAAAACTAAGCTAGATTTTGAAAATGTCCACCCAGAAAAAGGTGCATCCTTTCAAGCCTCCTTTCAAGCCACTCCCCAAAAACACTTGAACACACACTGCCTGAATGACTACTGCTTTAGGGTCAGTCCAGAGAGCACATCTCAATTCACGGTGAGAAAACAATGGTGTTTTTTAAATGTATCCTACACAGGGTAAGGATCTCATCCAAATTCACATTTCCACCCCTACCCCCTTTTATCTTTGTATGAATATTTGTCTTATGAATTGGCTTTTTTGCGTGTCTATATGTTACCACTGGTATTGAGAAACGTAGCAGAGGGGCAGGCCTGGCAGTCGAAGCAGCATATGTGTTGCCCTGTCTGCAGCCTCTTGTGGCCAAACGGGCACGGTGGAGAGCAGATTGAAAGCGGCACCTGGACAGAAAAACAGGGTTTGACAAAGATAACACTTTAACTTTTCATTTAAATTGATAGAATTTACATTTTCAATATTATTAATATTTTAAAAATACATTGAGTTGGCGGCAAAAAATCCTGTTGAGGGAAATGTGTTCATATCTTGTCATGTCCATTTTATATTTTCATTAGCTAACTTTTTACTTATAGTTGCCCCATATTTTCTCTATTTGGATTTGAAATGTGTTTAAGCCAAAAACACAAAGGCACTTCACTCTTGAAACAGTAATAGTTCGTACCGATTTCGAATCTCCCGTGCCATGCCAGTCAATCAGATCAGCATCAATTGTGAGCGTAATTGGATCTGGGCTGAAAGAGCCCAACTCTCTGAGCGACAACTCAGTGCCATTCCAAACCCAGAGCACAATGTCATATCCTGTGGGCGGGTTCCCGTTACTGTCGTAGTACACAGAGGTGTTGCCCAGATAGAAATGCACATCCTTTATCAACCAGAGCAGCTGAGGACGAGAGGAATAAGAAAACATGAGTTCCTATCAAGCAAAGTAAAGAGAGGGATTTTCTTCTTTGCATAAAGACAAGGTAACATCTGCTCACCTCCCATGGATACACGTCCCTCATTTGGCACTCTCCAGAATCACAACCAAGTGCACGGTGCAGAGCATGAGCCACAGAGTACACCGCCTTGTACACATTCAAGGAGGAAGTGATGTCATTTTTCTCGAGAATAAACTTATTCCTGGCGAGGCTGTACAGGTCTGTGCCCTGTAGACAGTCATTTGTAATGTTAGAGACTTCGTTTGTGTCACTCTGTTGCATTGCAGCCTCAACTACCTTTGTCTGAAACTCTTCAAAACCAGGCATGGCTGCATATTTGATGGACACGCCAAGCACAGTCCCAATAGTGTGGATCCCACGAATCCCTGATATGAGAGAAGAAGTTGACCAGTCCTCCGTCCCAATCCACACCTTACCTGTCACGTTCCGCTCAATGACAAACGGGAAGAAGTTTTTCAGTTTTGACTTGCTGGAGAAAACCACGGTGGTGGTGACCTTAGTCTTCAGTAGGTTATGCACCACATTCCTCATTGTCTGGACCGTGTCTTTACTGTACGCAGGGATAACTCCCTGGTAGGCAATGCAGATGCCGTATTTTGGTGCTTCTTCTGAGAGGCTCTGCATGCCCTCCAGACCATAGCTGTTGTCGCTGCCCAAGATAGCAACCCAGGTCCAGTTGAAACGGACCATAAGCTGGATCATAGCGGCCACCTGTTTCTTGTCGCTGGGAATTGTGCGGAGAAAGGATGGATAGCGGAACTTGTTGCTTAGCATTTCATTTGAGGCTTCAAAGGATATCTAAAATGAAGCAAAAAGCATGTGAGAAACGTTTGTTGTTGTACCCGTAGCAATATCTGAAATTACACCAACTCAAGAAACTGGGATCAGTATGGCTAGGAAGTGGTTTGAATTGGCAAGATATTGAGAGAAATAACTTTTCCATTCAAACAATACCTGCATTAGATTCTTTTTGTACCCAAATCTCCCAAAAAGACTATGGTTTTACTTGCAGCCTCACTGCATGCATTGCTTGGTAATGAAACCAGTGATTAGCAAAGTACTGCAGTAGCTACAAACTTAACAGTCTGTTGTGTGATGATGTCGAACCTTGTCAAAAATATACTTGAATTTAAATCTTTAGAAATATATTTTGTTTAAAATACAATTGGATGAGGAGGAGTGGTTTTGGTCAGGTCAGTGCATTCCTCATATAAAGACCTTTACATTTAATTGGGGATATTCAATAATTCACGAGCCGTGTTTACATTTTTCCAGGTGAGAACTTACTTGAGGTATAAGATGGGCCCCCAGTAAAGAAGCAGGGCCGAAAGAATTGCTGCTGCTGTCGGGGCCAATCAAAGCCACTGCATGGCGACTGTTGTTGTAGTTTGTGTCTTCCTCAGTCTCAGAGGGGCTTTGATACTGCTGCTTCAGCAGGTCCAGAGAGGCCAGGATGCTGGCCTCTCTGGAGCAGATGTCATACATCTGGTAGCCCAGCTTCACTCCTGGTAAAAGAGGCTGGGGTCCGGAGCTGTTGTTGATTTCTTCCACAGCAAATCTCATTGCTTGCAAAAGATAATAGCCATGTTTGTTGGCTGTACCTCTAGAAAGGGTTACATGTAAGACATTAAAAGCCTAAACCTCAACCCTTATGAAGGTTGCATGTAAAAAAGCCATAACTTGTTAGGGGCAAAAGCCCAGGGCTCTCATGTTTCATGATCAAAGTACATTTTAAGGTGACAAATGATGATGAAACAAGTATGAAAAGTAAAAAGCAAACATGTCCTTTTTCATACTTCAGATGGTTATTAGTAAAGATTATTTGTATCATTTAAATATGGGTTCATTTGTAAAACAATTGTTCAAAGTGTCAATTAAGAGATTCCCTCTGATAATAGAGATGGCTGTTTGATGATGAAGTCTAATTAATGTGAAGCTGAATGTTGTTTGTTGGTTTCCTTAGTTTAAGAACATGATTTTGTTGTGATCATGTTAAAATGTGACACATCTATAATATCCTACTGTAAATGATCTGACTGCTTTTAAAACTAAATGTATAAACAAATCAAAAATACTAAAACTCCAGATTGTAAAGACAAACAACAATATTTGGATTGATTTATTAACCAAACCACCAGCGAGGTACATTTGATCAATAGTGTAGTGTAAACTCACTCATTGCATGCTAAAAAAGCAGGCAGACCATTGATTGGTCTTTTCAGGTTGTGGAGAGGAAAGAATCCAGCGAGGGTGAAGTTGCCCTGCAGCTGCATCCCGTGCCCATAAGAAAGGTAATCCAGTTCCCCTGCAGCAAAGCGTAGCAGCAGCCAACCCAAGGAGAGAAACACAGCAGCAGACAGGTCCATGCTTCAGCTCCACCTCACACACACTGTGATGGGGAAGCTCTGGGGGTTTGAATAAGAGGGAGGGACGGGAGGATCAAGTTTGCATCTTTCCGGTGAGTTTTGGTTGAGTAAAGACTTTTTGCATGTCAGATCTGTTTGTGTGACTGTAGAGTTTCCCTCCATTTAAAATGAAACTATCCAATACAATTATAATTCAAATCATTGATCTGTTGTTTATTTAGCTAATTTTCTTTTAGCCATTTTGCTCTTCTTTGCAGTGGTGTGCTGGGGGGAAACACCAACAAAAGGGACACTGACAGGCTGAACAAGCTGGTGAGGAACTATTTTATGCAGTTAGATATCTTCTTTAAAATATATTTTAATTTCCATTGGTCTCACGTGGTTACAATTGTTTGAAGCACACCGGCAAGAGTAAAAAGCAGAGCCTTTGATCATAAAAGTTAGAACGTGCATGCATGTGTGTTTGTTGTTTAGTTCAAATGTAGCCTACTTCAGGAAAAAAGGTCCAGAGCAAATGTACATGTTGGTTGAAATTTGAGGCTCATATTGGTAAACACACCTGTTGCACTAAACATACGATTTGACTGATACTCCCCTGCGTGCAGGACCCAAACCCAATGTGTTGACAAGAATATTGTGCATTATGTCAACAGTGGTATTAGGGAGGCAAATGGACAAGGATATTTTTGCATGTCTGCACAGAAAGGTTTGAGGGAAAGGGAGGCGTGTGGCGCAGTGGAATCGTGCATTGGTGTTCGGATCAGGGGAGCACAGGTTCAAACCCCACGGCAGTCAGCATGTCGTTGTGTCCCTGGGAAAGACACTTCACCCCAAATTGCTCCTGTGGGGATTGTCCAAAGTACTGAGTGTGTAAAACGTTTCGGATAAAAGCGTCTGACATGTAATGAGTGGTTTTGCATGCTTTCCTATTTTCAAAAAAAATAAATACTTGGCAATAATTTTTATGAACATTTCTCCTTTTAAAAAAATGCAAACTGGTTTAATAGAATAATTCAGAAGATTTCATATTAACTACTGTGCACATCTTTCTTTTGAATAAGCTACAAGCGTAATAGAAGTAGCCCACAAATCCGTGTATCTACCGTCCAATTGTTTTTCTTTATTAAACACGTAAACGGAAGAGCGTCTGAGAGGCCTTTTTGCTTTTTGCTCTTTACCTTACTAAATGGTCTAATTTTTTGAAATCACTTCCGTGAGTTTCTCCCCGCCCCTCGCTCCAATGACCATTTGACCATTTAGTAAGGTAAAGAGCAAAAAGCAAAAACGCCACTCAGACGTTCTTCCATTTACGTGTTTAATAAAGAAAAACAATTGGACGGTAGATACACGGATTCCTACATTAGTAAAATATTAGTGACAGATTTGTTTTCATTTAGTCAGTTATCATTTTGATTCTATTAATAGTTATAAGATGTATAATATTAAATAAATATGTGTTGAAATATCCTTTCCCACAATTGTAACAGAACACTTTGAATTGAGGTTAATAAAAATAAACCATTTTAAAATAGCTAAAGAATACAAACATTGCCGTCTGCAAACTATTGATTAAGAATGTTTACAATTGTATGACTTTTTGATTTACTATTTTTTTTTAAATAGAGTTTAATGCCCTGAACAATATACCTTTTCCAATATAATGAAATAGAAGTAGATTTCTAAGGATGTTCTTAATCCGTGTATAATCAATCCGTGTATCTACCGTCCAATTGTTTTTCTTTATTAAACACGTAAACGGAATCTGCGTTTGAGAGGCGTTTTTGCTTTTTGCTTTTTACCTTACTAAATGGTCAAATGGACATTGGAGCGAGGGTCGGGGGGAAACTCACGGAAGTGATTTCAAAACAAAAGCACTCATTTGCTAGAATCACACTTTTAATCACTACAGTATCCTGCTGAAGGAACGGTGATTATTATAAACAAGGTGAATTTAGAGATCACAACGAAGACGGCCAAGACACATATTGAGCCCAGAAAATGAATGTTATTAAGGGCTGTAAATATAATAAGCCTCTGTCTAAAATGGACAACATTGTTAGGAGATTTAAACTATACAGCGATTCTGCACTGCGGTCAACTCAGCCGCCTCTCGCCTTTGTTTTTCAAATCAGCTGCTCTTCATTTTTCCTGCTATATTTGACGAGTGATACAAATATTTGCCACAAGTTCTTATGGAAACTGTCACTGTTGGACTCGGTTCTAGTTTGACTTCTACCAAAAATAAAATGAAGTACTTTTACTCTGTACTTTGTGAGTAATCCTCGGTCAAAGTCCCCTTCCATAGTACATAATGCATGTTTTTCTGCTATCTTTGATGAATGATAAAAATATATATTATATTATATAAAAATAGCAGAGAAACATGCATTCTTGTTCTCAGGAGGGGACATTGACAGAGGAGTACTGGAACAGTACACAGTAAGTACTTCATAGTACTTGTGGGGGTAGTTTCACTTTTGAGTCCAACAGGATCAATATCACGAAGAACTAATGGCAACAAAAAAGAATTCCCTCATCGAACTTAGCAGAAGTGGCTTGATTTTGTTCTCGGCAGGGGACTTTGAGAGAGTATTTCTCCAAAAATACACAGTAAAAGTACTTCAATATATTGTAAGTAGTAGGCTAACTAATACAAAGTCAAGCAGTATCAATTTCGTTAAGAAGTAATGGTAACATTATATTTGTACTATTCATCAAAGACAGCAGAAAAACATGCATTATGTAGGCTACTAAGGAGGGACTTTGACAGAGGATTACTCACAAAGTACACAGTAAAAGTACTTTATTTCTGGTAGAAGTCAAACTAGAACCGAGTCCAACAGTGTCAGTTTCCTTAAGAAATTGTGGTAACAAATATTTGTGTCACTCGTCAAATATAACATTGTTAGGAGATTTAAACTATACAGCGGTTCTGCACTGCGGTCAACTCAGCCGCCTCTCGAGTTTGTTTTTTCAAATCAGCTGTTCTTCATTATTCCTGCTATATTTGACGAGTGATACAAATATTTTTTACCACAAGTTCTTAAGGAAACTGACACTGTTGGACACGGTTCTAGTTTGACTTCTACCAGAAATAAAATGAAGTACTTCTACTGTGTACTTTGTGAGTAATCCTCTGTCATAGTGCCCTCCATAATGCATGTTTTTCTGCTATCTTTGATGAATGATACAAATATAATTTTAACATTAATTCTTAATGAAATTGATCCTGTTTGACTTTGTATTAGCCTACTACTTACAATACATTGAAGTACTTTTACTGTGTATTTTTTGAGAAATCCTCTGTCAAAGTCCCCTGCTGAGAACAAAATCAAGCCACTTCTGCTAATTTGATGAGGGAATTCTTTTTTGTTGCCATTAGTTCTTCGTGAGATTGATCCGGTTGGACTCAGTAGTGAAACTACCCCCACAAGTACTATGAAGTACTTACTGTGTACTTTTCCAACAATCCTCTGTTAATGTCCCCTCCTGAGAACAAGAATGTATGTTTCTCTGCTATTTTGAATAAGCGTTAAAAAACCTTTCTTCATGAGACTGATATTGTTGGACAGAGTATTTTAAGAGGATATGGTGGACATGATATCAGCAATACTTCGTCAGTACTCCGGCAGCAGCATTTTAGACCTTGGAAAGTCTTTAGAGTCTGGCCTGGGTAGCTGGCCACAACTATCTTCAGCAAAGTGACACACTCTGTCACTCTGGTTGGCCTCTTATGAAGCTGCTGTCTTTTAATATATGACTATTTCTCAGCCGCTAGTTCATTCCTCACAGATTCTTCAGTCTCATCAGCCTCATCCTTCCATCAGTCCCAGTCAACGCCTCAGCCTCCAGCACACTTCCAGTGTCTGACTCCATATGATATTGTCCTGATGCTGTAAGGGTGATGCCCCATGATCACAACATGACCCCTCTAGAGTCTGAGTGCCAAGGACCTCATATTATGTCATTAATGTTGAATCACCCATTATAACAATTTGCTTTCCTTTTTCTCCTCTCTTAACTGAATAGTCCTGTCTTTAAGTATAATACAATGTAAAGTCCTTTTCCTGCACCATTTGAAGGCTTCAAAACAGGCATTTTTACTGTATGTGTTTGGAGAAATGACACAATCAATGGCCCAGAATTGTACTTTATAAACTATGAATCTTGTGGTGCTTGAAGAAATACACACTGGCCGGACAGGTTGTATATGCCTTTTTTGGAGCCTTTTTTTAAATATTTATTAAAATGTCACTAGTTATTTAAACAAACCACTATCTGAGGATAATACAAGCAACCATACAACGCCCTTTATCTAGAGAGCCATTAAAGTCCATCAATAATTTATCCTTCCACACATCTTTTCAACTGCTGTAAATTCTAACTGTGCAGAATATTTAAAATATTCTTCATTTGCAGTATTTTTTTAAAAAAGTGTTCAGAAAGACTGCATCAATTATATGCTATATATATATATATATATATATATATATATATATATATATATCAATATTTTTATTAACTAACCAAAGTCAATTTAAATAATGGGCAAAAATAGGTTAATTACCATGCATGTGGTGTTTGATACAGTTTACGTTCAATTTCAACTATTTTAGGCAGAAAAACTTATATTGACTAAACCTTTTTTAATAATTTACTATAATTTAGAAAGGTTTTTGTGAGAAATCATTTAAAAAGTAAACTTATTTTTCATTTTATATTTAAATTTGAAATGTTTGCCCACAACATTATTAATTTATGCATTTTTATCAATTTTTTAAAATGATGAATCCATTTATTTTATTGTGTTTCCTTGAGGCTGGGAAGATATCCAGCATGTAGTTCAACATGCAAATGTTCTAAGGCAAGTAAGTATAAGTATAACATGGAAAAGGAAATAAAATACGTTTCATAGGAGGATGTGGATTTATTTTCTCTCACCTTGTAATTACACAATCAAACAATCTATAATTTAGCTCTGGCCTTCACTCACAAAAAAACATTTTGTTGAATTGGACACATTTTTTGAAGCTCTATTGACTGACATGCAATGACTGGGACTGGTGGAATAATCCGTGAGGAATGAACTAGGAGCAGAGAAATAATCATATTTTAAAAGACAGCAGCATCATAAGAGGCCAACAAGAGTGACAGAGTGTGTCAGTGTGCTGAAGGAGTTGGGACCAGCTATCCAGACCAGACTCTAAAGACTTTCCAAGGGGTAAAAATGCTGCTTCTGAAGTAGGCCTACTGACTGGAAGTATTGCTGATATCATGTCTACCATCCTCTTAAAAATACTCAGCAATAACAAACTCGAGAGGCGGCTGAGTTGACCGCAGTGCAGAACCGCTGTATAGTTTAAATCTCCTAACAATGTTGTCCATTTTAGACATAGGCTTATTATATTTGCAGCCCTTAATAACATCAATTCTCTGGGCTCAATATGTGTCTTGGCCTTTTTCGTTTTGATCGCTAAATTCCCCTTGTTCATAATAATCATAGATAACACGGCAGGGTCAGTTACAGTTTGTTTTCATCTGATTTCAAATAAACAAAGTCTTGGCTTTCAGAATATTAAACTTGTTTCGGCAAATTCAGATGATAAATACAACTTTGAAGCTTGTAACGGCATAATTACAAGCGGAGAACGGAGTAACTTGACGTCACAGCAGGCATAACAACAGCTGGCGTTTCTCGTGAATGTTTTCCCCGGGAAACAAACACAATACACACAAACGCAAAAAATACACAAACGCAAAAAATACACACACACACACACACACACACACACACACACACACACACACACACACACACACACACACACACACACACACACACACACACACACACACACACACACACACACACACACACACACACTCGTGAGATTCCCCCAGACCAGTAATCAGTAATCCAAACGAAAATATCTTCCCTCCATACTATTTTGATCATTTGCTCCGCTAATCAATCAGATCGATGGATTCCAGAGATTTTTCTCAACAATGATGTAACAGTCAGTGGGCACCACTTAACAGCCAATCAGAATGAGAATATGTTTCACATGTGACTTATTCAAATTGCGATTGATTGAGTGAGTCGGAGAAGAAAAAGTTTGAGAGTGGCGCTTGGAAAAGGAAATTGTTGAGGGAAAACGAGTTTCGAGACAAGCAGCTATTACAAAAAATTCCGAAGCTTACAGGTTATTTTTAAACCTGTAGGCCAGGATGAGGAGGAAGGACAGATTAGTTCTGTACCGAGCGGCAGCGGTGCCGGCCGCGGGGCCTCGGAGCCAAGCAGGCATATGTCTGGTTCTGATAGCGATGGAGTAGCGGGAGAGGAAAAACAGACAGGAGGGACGACGTTATCTGTTGGAGGAGATGGAGAGGACGACGAGGACTTGCTACGTGGAGGGGAGCGAACGGCAACCGGACAAATACATGAGGGAGGCCCGATACGTCACTCATCTGGAGGAGAGGACCAGGCGCGCGTAGAGCAGAGTGCAGAAGTGCGATCACAGAGCCTGCCGAGGCTATAAATGACTTTGATTTGTTGTTTAAATAGGCCCCATGGCCTGATGGCAGGTAAGGCGGGCTTGTATATAACGCAGTGCAGCGTGGGTCAAGTGGGTCAAGTTTGGCCAAAACAGTGGGACAGGCAAATCTATAAATGGTATCACCGTAGTCCAGCTGGGACAGGAATAAGCTTTTACGGGATGAAGTTGAAAAACAACATTTAAGTCTGTAAAGGAAGCCAAGAGTGAATTTCAATTTCTTTGATGGAACTTCAATGTGATGTTTAAAGTTCAGATTACTGTCCAACCAAAAGCCAAGATATTTGTAGGTATCGACAAACTCAACAGAGACGCCATCAAGGGTGTCAATGGAGAGGCAAGAGGATGCTGACTTGGGAGCAAAAAGCATTGCTTTGATTTTCTTACTGTTCAATAGCAGTTTAGAATCAAGAAGTGCATGCTGCAGCGTGATAAAATCAGATTTTAAATTGGAAACGGCCATATCCAGAGAAGGAGCACATGAGTAGCCTATATAATAGTGTAATCAGCATACATATGATAGGTAGAAAATTGCATCTGATCACAAATATTGTTTACATATAATAAAAAGAGCAAAGGCCCCAAAATAGTGAAACTCCCTTCTCCAAGGTGACTGGCTCAGAGACAGTACTACCCAACCTGACGCATTGAGGTCGGTTAGATAACTCTGAAACCAGCAAGACTCAGTAGTCTTACGACCTACTACTAACAAAATACAATGAAGTATTTCTAGTGTGTTGTTAAAAAAATTCTCTCTCAATGTCCCCTCCTGAGAACAAAATCAAGCCACTTCTGCTAAGTTTGATGAGGGAAAAAAAGATGTTTGCCATAGTTCTCCGTGAGATTGACACTGTTGGACTCAGTACAAGTGAAACTACTCCCAAAAGTACTATGTACTTTTTGAGTCTTCCTCTGTCAATGTCCCCTCCTGAGTACAAGAATGCATGTTTCTCTGCTATTTTGAATCAGCGTTAAAACACCTTTCTTCATGAGACTTATATTGTTGGACAGAGTATTTTAAGAGGATATGACATGATATCAGAAATACTTCCAGGCAGCAGCATTTTTACACCTTGGAAAGTCTTTGGAGACTGGCCTTCAGCAAAGTGACAAACCCTTGTGACTCTTGTTGGCCTCTTATGACAATGCTGTCTTTTAAATAGGACTATTTCTCTACTCCAGTTCATTCCTCACAGATTCTTCCATCAGTCCCAGTTATTGCATGTCAGTCAATAGAGATTCAAAAAATGTGTCCAATTCAACAAAATGTTTTTTGTGAGTGACGGCCAGAGCTAAATTATAGAGTGTTTGATTGTGTAATTACAAGGTCAGAGAAAACAATTCCACATCCTCCTATGAAACATATTTTATTTCCTTCTCCATGTTATACTTACTTGTAATAGAACATTTGCACGCAGGAAACATAATAAAATAAATGGATTCATAATTTTTTTTAAATGATAAAAATGTATAAATTAATAATGTTGTGTGCCAAGATTTCAAATTTAAATATAAAATTTAAAAAAAAGTTTAATTTGAAATGATTTCTCACAAAAACCTTTCTAAATTATAGTAAATTGTAAAAAAAGTTTTAGTCAATATATATGTTTTTCTGCCTAAAATAGTTGAAATTCAACATAAACTATATCAATCAACCCATTTTTGCCCACTATTTAAATGGACTTTGGTTGAAGTTAACAATATTGATATTATATAGATATATAGCATATCATTGATGCAGTCTTGCTCAACACTTTTAAAATAAAATACTGCAAATGAAGAATATTTGTAATGTTCTGCACAGATAGTGCCTTAACTTGAATTTGAAAACATGTGGCAACTTTATTAATAGAGCAGATGAAAATATTTGTGGAAGGATAAATTCTTCATGGGCTTCAATGGCTCTCTAGATAAAGGGCGTTTTATGGTTGCTTGTATTATCCTCAGCATGGTTTGTTCAAAAAAACTAGTGACATTTTAATAAATATTGAAAAAAAAGGCTCTAAAAAAGGTATATATATATATATATAACCTGGCCAGCTTAACCAGTCTGTATTTCTTCAAGCACCAACATTCATAGTTTATAAAGTACAATTCTGGGCCATTGATTGTGTTATTTCTCCAAACACATACAGTAAAAATGCCTGTTTTGAAGCCTTCAAATGGTGCAGGAAAAGGACTTTACATTGTATTATACTTAAAGACAGGACTATTCAGTTAAGAGAGGAGAAAAAGGAAAGCAAATTGTTATAATGGGTGGTGTAACATTAATGACATACATAATATGAGGTCCTCGGCACTTGGATCATTTTGTGATTATGGGGCATCACTCTTACAGCATCAGGACAATATCATATGGAGTCAGACACTGGAAGTGTGCTGGAGGCGTTGACTGGGACTGATGGAAGGATGAGGCTGCTGAGACTGAAGAATCTGCGAGGTACGAACTAGCGGCAGAGAAATAATTATATATTAAAAGAGCGGCAGCATCATAAGAGGGCAACCATGTGACAGCAAAGTGACACACTCTGGTGTGTCACTTTGCTGAAGGATATTTGTGACCAGCTATCCAGGCCAGACTCTAAAGACTTTCCAAGGTGTAAAATGCTGCTGCCGGAGTATTGACTGGAAGTATTGCTGATAATATGTCCACCATATCCTCTTAAAATACTCTGTCCAATAATATCAGTCTCAGGAAGAAAGGTTTTTTTTAATGCTTTTTTTTTAATGCTGAAAAACATGCATTCTTGTACTCAGGAGGGGACATTGGCAGAGGATTACTGGAAAAGTACATAGTCAAAGTACTTCATAGTACTTGTGGGAGTAGTTTCACTAGTACTGAGTCCAACAGTGTCAAACTCACAGTGGCGGTTCTACGGGGTGGCACGGGGTGGCAGCTGCCACCTCAGAAAAATGCCTTGCCACCCCAGCTGCCACCCCATTTGGCAGCTTTGTTTTGAAAGAAAAGTTGTGGCTCATCGTACATTTATGAGAGAAAATTTCTAATGTCCGAGTGCAAGTGAATGCAGAACAAGACGCGAACCTTGTAACCCCTCCCCCCCCCCTGGCGCGAGCTTGGAAATATGATTGGCGGCGATTTCATTTGAACGGGAGGACAGCGCAAAACGAGAAGCATTTCGGATACAAGTAGACAGAAGCAGTGGTGTAGTGGGCGTTGGACGCGGGGGTACGCTGTACCCCCACTTATTTGAAGCATGATTTCTTTTTTAATAGTCTAATACATCTAAAATCATTGCCAGTGTTATCAGTTGCAAGTGTGTGTTTGTTGTATTAATGACGAAAACATAATAGGCAGATTTCACAGTAATTATAATAAAAACGTAGCTCAAGCATTTATGCAACTTGATTTGAAGCGTGTGTGTGTGAGGGGCAGAACCGTGTGTGTAGGGTGACCTGGTGTCCCGCACTGTGCGGGACTGCACACACAGCATTTTTATCCCCACCATGAAAAATGATGTTAAAGTAAGCAAAACAAAGTCTGCCAACTCGCGCGGAGTAAATTGCACAGACAGCATAGTAAGATTGATTTCAGTAGCCACTTGTCTGGAAATACCGAAGACTAGAAACGGTTTTGAAAACTTTTGTCACGTAGTGATCGTCTTCTCAATAGAACATCTTTGATAATGTCTTTTGGCCAATCAGAATCACGATAACGGCTGGGTGTTGTTGCAGGAAGTCCCGACGGAGAATACTTTTGCTGTAGTACATCTCTATATACACAGTGCTTGAATTGGGCCGGTACTCACCGGTACGCAGTACCGGCACTTCTGATTTTTACCCATGTGGTACCGGCACTTCTTACTGAGTACCGGCAAGGTGCCGGTACTCAGTAAAATGCCGGTACTCAGCCGCCGGCAATATACGTATATATTGTAAACGCAACGCAGCGCAAATGTGGGTCTGACTCTGCCTCACAGAGGGTGACTGGCTGTCTACATGACGTGGCCTGCCGACATTGCCACTTTCATACAGATCATACTAATGCCCTCGATTGGTCTCTGTGTGTCATTCAAGCTCGGGAGGGTGTGTGTTGGTGTGTGGCGCGAGCGAGCGAGAAAGCGCGCGCACCGTGTATTGTTGTTAGCATCTGGTGCTAGCTAGCTGCGCTAACGGATATAAGGAGCTGTTTCAACAACAAGGTGGAGGGAGAGTCCTTTGCTGACAGGAGAGGCCGATTCAGGAGCCCAGACACACTCACAACTATGAATGAACCAAAAACAAATAAATAAACAAGTTTCAATGTTTTTTCATATTGGATATTGTATGTTATTGGTTATGGCCATGTACTTATGATTATTTAAATGTATACATTTTTGTTTCATATGGGTGTAGTCTCTTTATTTCCCCCTCAAAATGCACCAGATTGATGCATTTAAGTCCAACATTTAAAAAAAAATCTTACCGGGGGAGCATGCCCCCGGACACCCCTATAGGATTTGAGGCCCAGCCCCACTGTTCCTAAATAGATTTGCAATTTTTTTTAAATAGTAACCCATCTTATGTTTCTTTTTGGGTAGTAGATTTAAACTAGAGGGCTATCACTTTGTGCAGCAATGCTATTGACAAATAAATCCAGCAAAATGGCTCAAAAAACTGGTAGTGGCCTCAAGGACGAGGAGTCATTTAACCAGCCAGTAGGAGTCAAGCTTTACTTTCTTTTTTATCCATAAAGAAAAAGTAAATCTGTTTACAGTTGTTTCATTATGGATGTTGAGAGGTATCCATATATCTCTTCATTTTGCTCTCAAAGTGCACCAGATTGATGCATCTAACTTCAATATTTAAAAAAAAATGTTCCCGGGGGAGCATGCCCACGGACCCCCCTAGACGAGAGGGTGTCAGGTCCACTCCCCACTTATAAAAATAGCACTTTACCACTGCACCCCCTCTAATCTCAGATGCACCCTGAGTCATTTTGTTTAAGTACAGTGAGCCTTTCTAAAATATACAGTAAAGAGACAAACCCACCAGCATTATAGGATATACTATGACTTTGTGCCAAATACTTGTTGCTGATTTAGAGTACTGGCACCTTTTTTATTCCAATTCAAGCACTGTATATACATCGGTACAACTATAAGACCCCACGGTTTGATGATTGATAGGTGTGTGGACTGTCTTTCATTTTGACACACAGAACAATGTGGGCTATCCGCCCTTATCCACAATGTAAAGTACTTCACACAGCCTTTTCCCTCTCCTCTCTGTGAGGAGCAGCAGGTTCAGCTTTCAGAACAAAGTAACAAAAAACTAAAATGGCATTCATTTTTTTAAATATGTCGTGTAGTAATATATATTTATTGATTTTTCTTCTCAAGAGAGTACCAGAATGTATATTTGATGTTAGTATTTCAAAAAATCTCGTGGGGGAGAATCCCCCCAGACCCCCCTGCAGGGGTTGGGTTTTCAACTCTTTCACCTGTGGAGAAATTGCAGGATTGGCTCCAGGTCACCCTTTTTATTTACTACAAGACAAATGTGCCTTTTTATTTCATACAGTTAAATTTGGATTGAGACAGGGAAATAATCTAAACCTCACGCATGGCGTTTCACTGTCAAGGGGAGCGTGTATGTAATTACATTGCAAATACTGACTTGAGCCCCACCACTGTATGGGTTAGCCCTACCATAGATTACCCAACACAAATACTCTGGAGCCGCCACTGTTTGCGGTCTACTATGACAGAGAAGAGCCTGTCAAGTTTGGCTGTACTCAGCATTGAATCAAAACGCACCATAGCTTTAAACCTTAATAAGTTTGTGAGGCGTTTTGCTGATCAAGATGGTAATCGCCACATTCAGCTGTTATAGGCATGCCAACTTGATGCTCTGCTCACGGATGAGTCGATGAGAATAATAAACTGTTTAAGAAGATGACCTTACATGTGTAAATACATGTTTCTTCTTTGTGGGGGTCTGCCCCCAAAAAACAGTTTCAAGTCCTGAGAAAGTCAAATAAGACGGTGTGTAAAACTTCACTGCCCAGCCAAAAAAAAGTAACTACTTTGATTTAACTAGGCCAGTAGGTAAGGGCTTTCCACTGGAAAATAACTTCAGCGATGTATATGTTTTAGCTGAATACACGTTTTTTTAACCCTAACTGATGCAGTTAGTCATTTCTTTAATGTTTGTTCTTTCTGATGTAAAGTCAAGGTTGTAACTGTTTGCAATGAAGTTGTGGGGCGCTGAACTGTTCCTTTGATTCTTTTGAATTATGATAGTAATTACTGGTCTTTCAAATTTGAAGGAGGTTGAGCAAGCATCTTGAGGAACGTTCATCATTAACTCCTCCAAAAAATATAGTTTATTTAATAATAACACTGAATATGTGAATCATAACAGTGATTGACAGCTGATAGGAATAATATGATTGTTAATATTATCATATTCATACAGACACACATCGATGAGACAGTTAATTAATGTACTTATTGCAGCAGTCTGCATATTTGGTACCCCTGCTGGTCTAAGAGTGAAACCAACTCATTCAGTTAAAATTCATTAAATTACGTGTGCCACCTTATATATTTATATTTAAGGCTTTACTGATGTGCCACAATAATGTCACCTAATGTTATTGAGTTAAAATATCAATATTGTGGCTTTCCAAGTTAACATTGATTGATATGACTGCGATTAAATCAGCATATACTTCTGCCAGGGGATGCCACCCCTGAAATTCTCCTGCCATCCTCTTGCCACCCCATGAATATTTGTCTAGATCCGCCCCTGCGAAGAACTAATGACAAAAATCATTTTTTCCCTCATCAAACTTAACAGAAGTGGCTTGATTTTGTTCTCAGGAGGGAACATTGACAGAGGGTTTTTTTTTTTAAACAACACACTAGAAGTACTTCATTGAATTGTGGTAGTAGGTGTAAGACTACTGAGTCAAGCAGTATCAATACCATTAAGAACTAATGGTAAAATTGTCTTTTTATCACTCATCAAAGATAGCAGAAAACATGCATTTTATCATGGAGGGGACTCTGACAGAGGATTATTCACAAAGTACACCGTAAAAGTACTTCAGCAGCCGAATTGGAAAAAAAATCTCGAGAGACGGCTGAGGTGACCACAGTGCAGAATCGCTGTAGTTTAAATCTCCTAACAATGTTGTCCATTTTAGACACATTTTAGGCTTATTATATTTACAGCCCTTAATAAGATTCATTTTCTGCGCTCAATATATGTCTTGGCCGTTTTCGTTGTGATCGCTAAATTCGCCTTGTTTCCCCTTGTTTATAATATTTTCACCGTTCCAAGCACACGAGTGTTTTGAAATCACTTCCGTGAGTTTCAGCCCGCCCATCGCTCCAATGACCATTAGAACTTTTAGAAAGGTAAAAAGCAAAAACGCCCCTCAGACGCTCTTCCGTTTTCTTGTTTAATTAAGAAAAACAATTGGACGATAGATACACGGATTATCCTGTGAGCCCCATGACAAAATAAGAACATTTCAAAGTTCTGAATATGGGTCTGGACCATATAAACCCCATTCTAAACATAACTGAAACTATTTGATCCTGCTTCTTATTATGTATACAAAACATATATGTTATTTAATTGAAGTTATCTCTCATATCCAATGTGTCTTGCGTATAAGAGGAGGTTATCGTTGTTATGAATTTATATTACTATGCCTTGAAAAAAACTGACGCCGGGCTCTGCCTACGTCACTACTGTGCGACGCACATGTCGAGTTTACAGTCTATGGTTGAAATTGCAGGCGGCCGTTTTTTCGAAGGAATCTTCCTAATTAGACAAGCAAAGACAAACTGTGAGTCTCACCGTTACTTGCGCTTTTGTTTTATCTTATTTCACGACCGAAGACTTACTCTGCACGAGTATTACAGAAGCTGGTGTTTTAAACCCGGGTTAACTCGGCTCAGCGCTGCAGATGGCTGCTTAGCTAGGCTAGCTAATGTTAGCTTTGGCTGTAAACAAACACTCCAAACAGTGAAGACACAGGAGCTCTAAAACTAAATTTGAACTTTTATATTTGTTCAGCAGATGTGGTTGATAATACAGTCGGGTAAAGAGCTTTAAAAAAGTATAGAAATATATCGTTAGGTGAAGCAGGGGCAGTTTGAGGGTGCATGTCTGCAGATTAGCGACACAACTTTAGTTTTGATGACAATGCGAGTTTCTCCAAACTAGGTCGGAGCTCTGTCGCTTTAGAGCGGGTCTGGGTCGCTCGGGTCAAGGGGGAAACAAACACTTAGACCGGCATGTCGTCGTTTTCCGAGTCGGCTCTGGAGAAGAAGCTGACGGAGCTGAGCAGCTCGCAGCAGAGCGTGCAGACTCTGTCTCTGTGGATCATCCACCACAGAAAACACTCGGGCCTCATCGTCAAAGTGTGGCACCGAGAGCTGAGGAAAGGTGAGAGCAAAGTATACTGATGCTGCATATGGTTGTTTCTGTGCAATTTATCGCGATATTGGTAACGTGAACCTTATAGACGAAGTGTAAAAGTAGCAATGCCACAGAAACCTACTGCATTACAATATTTACTAGTAAAACCACTAATGTTTTAAGAGTACCACATGACTCCTTGTGCATTCTGCACAATGACCAATTTATATACATATTATGTTATATTGCATTACTGGATTGTAATTATGCAGGCATTCATTCATCACTTGAATATTACACCCAGTTTTGATCTTATTTGAATAACTATATGCATTGCCGGGTTGTGTGTGTGAACTATAACATGTATATCATGATCTTTATGTTGATTTAGAATTTGTATAAATAGTCAAAATGTTTGCCTCTAAATTCTAGTGGATCAGATAGCAATTAAAAATAAACAAAATATACAATTATATAACATTTATAATACAAAAGGTTTATATCAGCAAAAAATATGACCTCATATTTAAAGTGATTGGATTAATTTCTGCTGCGTTGTCGATTAGATTGGATGGTTTATAGTGGACACTAAAGCTATGAACTGTAATCCTAAAAGTAATGGAATCTGTAAGACAAACGCAGTGGAATATTTGTCCCTTAAAGTTAAGTTGTTACTTAATGACAGTGGTTGAGTAACTGTTCTTAGTTACATTGCAACAGTGATTAACCAAATCCTGTTAGTAGAGTTCATTTTTAACAGTTTGAAATTGACAAAGAGTTCATTTCCAAACCTTACTGTGATAACATAACCTCACATGCCCAACTTTCTCATAATGAATTCATCCAAGGATTAGGAAACTTCCAAAATGACTCAGGGTGACCAAAAGTTTCACACTGCCAAAAACGAGGATAAAATGTAAGGAGTCCAGAAAAAGGAAAATTACATTTAATTTCTAAAATGTAGTAATGTCTTAAAAACATCAATTAAACACTTAAGCATAACTTTGGCCTCAAAATAAAGGCACAGCTCTGTAAATAAGATCTAATGCAATATCATTCCCTGTGAATGAGCTTATAATGCATTCTAGACATGCCCTTCATACAAAATTTTAACAAATATTCGTTATTATTGAAACTATTAGAGTAAAGAGGCAACATAAAACAAGACATATATATTTAGAAATTAGTAGCGTTTATATAGAGAAATGCGCTGATTCAGAGATGTTAAACCTAGCTAGATAAGGTTGGATTAAACCAAGAGAACATGTTGGTTTAACTTAAGACGCTTGACCTCATCTCAAGACCTCTGCTACCCGTTAAAACACTGACAAAAATATCTGCAAAAGAATAGTTGCTGAGGTAAAGTATGTGTTGAAGATAATTACAGTAGGTTATACAGTTATTAAGTAAACGTAACTAAACGAGTTTGAGTGCATGTCCCCCACAGGTTGACCGTAGAGTAAAGGTGAGTTTTTTAAATCTTGAAAATATGGTTTGATGTGACTTCCAGCTAAAAGCTCCAGGAAGCTGACGTTCCTGTATCTAGCCAACGACGTCATCCAGAACAGCAAGAAGAAAGGACCCGAGTTCGCCAAAGACTTTGAGACTGTCCTTGTGGACGCCTGCTCCCATGTTGCCAGGTAGGTGTTCTTTGGCGGCTGCGTACTTTCAGGCGTCTACAATGCTCTGTGAAACAGGTGTTTGTGTAGCTGTAATAGATGAAGTGGGAGAAGTAGTTCATTATGCACTCCTACTTCCTGCTTCTAAGATTGTTTTGCCTTTTGTTGATTTTTTTCCCACAAAAATAATTCTACTATTAGGGTCTCAGGTATGGAGCTGACGACCAAGCTAAATACTCTCTTTGCTATGTTTTATGTTGTAAACGTGATCTTTTCTATGTATCATCTCTCCTTCTTCCTCCCCTGTCTCCCTGCAGAGAAGCGGATGACGGCTGTAAAAGGCCCATGGAGAGACTGCTGAACATCTGGAAAGAGAGAGCCCTCTACAGAGCAGACTTCATTCAGCAGCTCAAACTGGCCATAGAAGACTCAAACAGCCCCCGACCTTCAGGTGAGACGACGGCTGGATCTTTTGTTTGTTACATCGCTGCAGGAACACAACCAGATTAGTCATTAGTGGGTTTCCTCCAAAATGAATCTGAGACCATGAACAAACCCAGAGCCCGGATCCCTGACAATGTAATAGTCAGCTGATGTAATATGAAGAGGGAGGGAAGTATATCTTGAGATGTATGAAGATAATAAATCATAACTAGGCTGCTTTAGATGTCACTCAAGTAGAATGTTGTTTAACATTGAAAACATCATAAAAGAGTGCACAATTTGCATTGTATTCTCCTTTTAGTATAAGTACATAATAAAGTGTCTGTGTTTCTGTTCTGGACTCTGCAGAAGAGAAGAAGGCTGTGAAACGAAGCTATCAGAAGATCAAGGAGGAAGAAGAAGAAGAGGATGAAGATGATGACTACAGATGCCAAATCTCCCCTCACAACTCAGACATCTCTGCATCTCAACTGGTAGGAGGACAGATTTTCACTTGGATGGCACAACATGCAGGAGTCCTCATTTCCCAGTTGTATCTGTCCTGGCCTCCTCTCATCCTTCTCCCCTCCCTCCTGGCTCCTGTTAACCTGCGCCTTCTGTTCCCTTCACACCCTTTCAGACAGAAGAGCTTGTGAAGGCGCTGCAGGATTTGGAGAACGCAGCCTCAGGCGACGCAGCAGTTCGTCAGAAGATCGCCTCGCTGCCGCAGGAGGTCCAGGACGTGTCCCTGCTGGAGAAGATTGGTGGTAAGACCCGAGTGCACAATCAGACATTACTTTTCTGGGGCTCATTTATATATAGTATATGAATATCAAAACATAATTTGTTATTGTTTAAATTCAATTGTTAAAATGTATTTCAGCCTACCTGTTTCTTTGCATCATATGGGGACGCCTTGGTTAATTTGACCAGGAATGGTCAGATACACATAAAGTCAAATAAGCTGTAAAGAACTCTTAATAAAACAATATTACAGTATTCAAAGTCAAATGTATAGGAATCAAGAGTCAGGTGTTAGTTAAGTGTTAGCTAATTAGGTTTATTTTGTGTACAGCCAAATGCCCTGTATAGAAACTGAAAATACATCCCATATTCTGTGACATTATTGTTTGACATGAATCTAGACAAGGATGCAGCGGACAAGCTGTCGAAGACGGTGGATGAAGCGTGTTTGCTGCTGGCGGAGTACAACGGGCGGCTGGCTGCGGAGCTGGAGGACCGGAGGCAGCTGGCCCGCATGCTGACTGAATACATCAACAGCCAGAGAGACGCTCTGATGGAGAGGGAAAAGAAGCTAGAGGCAAGGCATCGCATACACAAACAGTATCAGGGTGTCCGCGGGGTCTTAAAAAGTATTACAAGTTGATAAATCAATTTAGCGAAAATAAGGCTATTAAAAAGTATTAAACGGCATTTTCCAAGGTATTAAGAAGTCCCACAGCAACGACAACATGAAACACCCTTTAATTTACTGAATCAACATGTCGGGAAACCCCCTCAAGGCGGCCCCATGCATAGCGCGCCGTAAAATGCTGCTTCTTATTTTAAGTTTCGTTGCCTTGCTCCGCTCTGTGGGGGGGTCCAAGGTGGGTAGACCGGCATATGCAAGGCTCTGGGGGTCCAACGGCTCCGTGTGTAAGCCCTATATGATCATTTTCTGATAACGATGAAATAGCCCTTCTCACTCTCCCCACGTCTCCTGCTGCTGCTGGGCTGTCAGAAGAGGGGGAGGAAAAGAGAGGCAGGCACCGTTTATTAAATATTATTATACAGAGAACAGAGTCGTTATCAATTTGTTTTAGAGCTCAATAAATAACAAAGAAGACCTCTGATCGGCACTTTTCTAATTTTGGACGGAAGATTTAAACTTTAACAGACATGTTGACCGGCGGAAACATTTTTTTAACGGAAACTCTGCCGCACGGTTCCCTCGTCCCTTGGAAGAGGCGGAGAGGTGGGTGTTTTTCATCTGCTGGTGGACTACCTGAGAGATACAGCAGGAGAACACGCCGTCCACCGCGGAGAATAAACAGAAGGGCATCCATGGCAACCATGCTCCGGGGTCTTCTTCGCTGCTTTTGGTGTATGTTGGGCGGCAGCAGCGCCACTTACAGGCCTGGCATATGTACTACAGCGTTTCCAGCATTTCCAGCGGTCTAGTGTGAACGGACACATTAATGAATCAAATGCGTGTGAACGGAAGACTCACGTGGGGCCGGGGTCTAAGCCAAACTATATCCGGTCACAGAGATCTGCTATTTTAAAGTAAAGTCAACACATATCGACCCTAATATAGTCTATATTAAGAACGAGAAAAGTATTGTTTTTTTTTAACATATGACAAATGTGTGAGGGTGATGACGTCAGAGCATCGTCCTATGTGCCAGGGCTTAGCCCCGGACAGCCCCAGCCCAATTTAACCCCTGGGTATTTGTGAGGGAGCTCCTATATGGCATTACCATATTAAGCTCACCAAAGTTTAATATATTTCATAGTTCAAAGTTTTGTCAATTGTTTTGTTTATTGGTCAAATACTTGTTTCTAATGGTTTCTGAGGAGTTTTACTGGAATGAAAGAACACAGAGTACAGAATCAACAAAGCAGCATACTGCATTAAACCTGACCTTCACAGAGAGGTTGAAGTTCATGTGGAGAGGAGGCTTCAGTAGTCTGTCTGCACTCTGTTTAGTTGTGCTATCTTACAATCAATATAGTAAATGTGAGGTAAAGTGTGTAGCCAATGTAGCCGATTAGAACTCAAAGTTAGGATGAGGTCTTAAAATGTATGGAAAGGGTCTTAAAAAAGGACTTAAAAGGTATTACATTTGACCTCAGGATTCCTGCATATACCCTGAGTATACCTGAAAAACACACTTTTGAGCAGGAAGCACTTTGTCACTAAAAAGGACAGTTGAACTGTAATTTATATAAACATCATACAAAGTTTATAGACTGACTTTATGTTGCACCTTTTACTTATTCCAGTTCCAACAAAGTTTTCTTTAAGATCAGGAATTACTGCAGACATTTAAAAAATGTTCGAACAACTGAGGTATTTGAGTTTCTCTAGATCGTATACAACTATTTAATTATAACAGAAATGACTTTGAGGCCAGGTTAATTAATAACTCATAGACATGATGGCCAAAACTATACAAATAATATGTAACAAGATAGAATAAACTTGAATAATCAATCATTCAGAGGGTCCATGGACAGAGGGTGTCGTATTCATATTCTATACGAACTGTAAAGTCCACTGAGACAAATGTAAAATGTGTGATATTGGATGATATAAATAAACTTTGAGTGACTTTAATTATCTTTTATATCCACATTCTGGGACAATTGTGCTTGAATTTTTCCTATAAAGCTGTAGTCACAAGACATGTTGATGTTGCAGTAACTGTAATCTATTCTATGTCCTCTCCTCCTCCGCAGGAGTATAAGCAGAAGCTGGCGAGGGTGACCCAAGTTAGGAAAGAGCTCAAGTCCCACATCCAGAGCCTCCCTGACCTGTCCCTCCTGCCCAACGTGACGGGGGGTCTGGCCCCGCTGCCCTCGGCCGGAGACCTCTTCTCTAACGACTGAGAGGCATTGGTCCAGACAAACTACCCCCACGCCTCTCCCCACCAAACCCAGCCGCCCGTATGATTCACTGAACACTTCCAGCTGCGTCACCAGCCAGAGGACACGTGTGGACACATCTCACCTGCTGACTCCCGACCTGCAGGACAACAGGGAGGCAGGGACACTCGAAGCAACATTTGGTTAAACCACAACGCTCTACAGAGGAGAACAGAGACTCTGTCAGCCTGGATTCTTCCGGCACTTTCTCGATCAACAAGGATTCCACTCCACCAGCTTAGAATGAGTTTGCTTCCTGTTTGTTTTTATTTTGTATTTAACGCTGGAAATGTCTGGGCTCTATGAGGAGGGGCTGGGTTAAGAAGAAGCATAGATAGACATACAGTTCGGCTGTGTCAATCAAAAGTGTCTTTCTTTGTGGTATCTTGTGGAGTCAGTGAGCAAAGGTGGACCATTTGCTCTCAAACCTCTCAGAGGTTACACTGTGAAGAGGATTTACCATTTGTTAGTTTTATTTTTGGGGTATTAGGTTTGTCGTTTTTTATCGACCCATAGGGGGTTTTGATGCGTGTGTAAAATTAGGGAAGATGTCAGATTGGCTTCAGTGTACGTTGCTTTCTGTTTGCTTCACGAGCGGTCAACAGCTGAGTCAGCACTCATTTCACTAATACTTCATAGACACAGAGACTTCATGTTTTGTCCTCATATTTAGAGTCAATAGTCCTGCTCTGTTTTTCCTGTCCCTGATTGAAAGCTTTTTCTCGTTTACAGACTAAAACTTTGCAAGTAAATATTTGTTTTCATATACTCATTTGGACAAGCTTGAATAATGGTAATTATGTAATAAGTGTGTACTAGACAAGGTTTAAGTTTTATAAATAAATCCTGGAAGTTTGAGGAAACAATTCAAAACATTGTTTTCTTTCCAATAGCCTCCCTGGTCTTTAAATCTATGACACGATACCATTAGAAAAACACAATATCTTCTTTAGTTTGCGAGGAGTGGGCAGTATGAAATATAATACATTCAAGATAAAAATGAAGATATTCTATATACCACAAAAAGTGTTTTGTTATAAAAATCAAACAGGCGTCTCTTGCAATGTGAAATAGATTAAAGCTAACATTCTGCAGCTACATTCTGAAGTGTTTTAATACATACAATATTAAAAGGATTAATATGAATGTATACACTACTGTGTGTAGACGTACAGAGAAGTAGCAACACATTTACTGCTCTTCCTTTCTCAGGTGTGTTGATGAGGAGACAAAGCATTCATATTACAAACCCCTGAGATTGTGTCAGGAAAAGCAAGTCCTTTCCAAATGATTTTCTGAACAGTTATTTTTGCCAAATCCTAGGCAATATGTATCAATGTCAAGCTCATATTTGATTTTAACTTGTCTGTATACAGAAAAACATTTGATAATTTTTATAAACGTAATAAAAAAAGGTCAGTTTTTTTTATTTAGACAAGCTTCTCTTTTTGTTACAAGTTAAGAACCTGATCATGGCTCCTGCTGCCGCTGAGGTGAGTGTTTTCTAAAGTTGAAGAAGATAACATTTGCTGCTGCAACACGCCTGGGGGAGAATCGCTGCTTCAAATGCTCTGGAAGACATGAATATCCAGAATATCAAACAGCAGGTCAAACTCACTTACATGATCTTCAGCAGCACAGAACTGATATTTGTGATTTTTTTGTATGTCAGATGACATTTCCTGTGACTTGTTAAAGAGTAAAGAACAGTGAACAGAGGAAGCTTTGACCTGTTGTTTGGTTCAGCCTTGAATTCATCCGGGGTTTCATTACCTATGTGTTATGAGTGGATTATACCATTTGAATAGCTTCCATGTCATGTGCTCATTGACTCTAAATCTATTCCACATATATTTTCTACACTAGACACACCTCATTCTTGTATCCACCTTCTATTTTATATGAATGTTATAGGCCAATTGATAAATATTTGTATGTTTTTTGTGTGCAGCAGATACCTTAGGACATATGCCATTTGCAGATTTTGTTAATACAGATAATCATTTAAAATAGAAGAAGCATTCAAATCCAATAAAAAGAGGTGTGTCTTATTTGTTCATTGTTATAAAGTATGTTGTTTTTTCAGATATTTTGTACATTTAAAAAAAGAAAAGGCATTGATAACAGAACATTTGTTACCATGGGAACCACATAGAACTTTGGAACCTGTTTGAGATTCTGTGAGTTTACATATGAGCCATTCTAGAACCCTGTGAAGCAGTCTACACCCTCAGAAGATTCAGGGGAGTCATTGGTCGAGAGCCCAGAGCACAACTTGCACTGAAGATTTAAAGTGTAGAAGTTCTCCTACTGAAGGGCAAAGATGACCGTGTACAACGAGCTACGTCTTCAAAAAAAGCTTTGTGATGCAGTGATCAGAGTGGAGAATGTTGAGTTTCACGTGCACAAGATCATCCTCTGCAACTGCAGCCCGTTCTTTCAGTGAGTTCCTTATTGGGTGTTAACAGAGGGATACTAGAGTTATACTTTCAATAAGCAGAAAAACAGCAGCAGGCTTAGCAAAGAGAACTTAAAGGTCACCTATTATACAAAATCCACCTTTTCATGTCTTTTACATAAACATGTGTCCCCTCTGTGTAAAGACATTCTGAAAGTTTCAGGAAAAAAGATTCTCTCTCTTTTTGTCCTGATCCATTTATATAGAAATCTGTCTGAAAATGAGCAGATCAGATTTTGGCCACTTTATGATGTCATAAAGATTTTTTGGGTCGTGTAACCATTAGCCAATCACCAACCAAGGTACCCCCCCTCCCCCCCACCTTATCACCTGCATCTCCTCCTAGAGCACCATTGTGTTCTTTTTAACCAAATATCTCTCAGAGGGGCATGGAGAGTGGCTCCTTATTTTCATCTAAAGTAACAGACAGAGAATCAGCACTTTGGAAACAGGGCTGAAACAGAGGGGATTATGGGATAATACAATGCACAATATGTTTGTAATATGTATACTGTATATAGACATGTCTCTGAAGTGTTTGGAGCCAAACACTTCAGAGACATGTCTATATACAGTATATCTGAGACCTATAATATATTGATGAAAAACAGTATAATAGGGGACCTTTAACAAACTGCAACACAACTCAATATTAATAAGTGACATCATAGAGAAGATATATTCACACATTAAAAACAGATGAACATTTTAAAAGAATGGTTGAGTTTATTGAGTTTGTACTAAAATATAAAGTAAATTGCCACACTTAAGCATATAGTACTTGTAAAAGCTTATTTTTCTTTTGGATTAGGTTTTTTTTTTGTGTGCAGATGGCTGTCCTGTGATGATGATGATGATGATGATGATGATGATGATGATGATGATGAGGAGGAGGAGGATGATGAGGATAATGATGATGATGATGATGATGATGATGATGATGATGATGATGATGATGATGATGATGATGATGATCATGATCATGATATTTAATAGGACATTTATACACTGATTAACAAATAGTTTAAAAATAATTTCAGTATAACTATTCAGTTGAATTGATGATTTCCTATATTTATGCGTAAATAAATTGAGACTGTGTTGCTGGTATAACACAACACTGAATTGATATGTATACAGTATTAAGGGCATCATTTGAGCAAAAAGAGAAAGAAATTACATTTCAAATGCCATCCCATCTGTACAGTGAATGACCTCTCCTGTTATTCTGTAATCTATACAACCAGCACAGCCCCTAGTAGACCCCTCCTCACACACGCACGCACGCACACACACACGCGCGCGCACACGCGCACACGCGCACACACACACACACACACACATACACACACACACAACACAGACTATTACACCCCTTGTTGTTAAACACCAACCGTGCAATATATATATATATATATATATATATTCCTTGAATAACTGTGCAATATGGCTACTACATCTTCAGAACTGTTACAGGCTGTGTATTTTTGTATTTTGTAAATTGTGTAATTCTTTTTTTAAACTTATTTAAAAACATTTATTTTATCTTTAATATTTTTTTCTGTTTTTTATACATACTTCTTGTTAAACATTAACCTATCTTTGGCTCTTTTTCTGCTGGAACAAATGTAAATGTCCCCTCTGTGGGACGAATAAAGGTATTCTGATCTGATTCTGAAAAGTGATATAGGAGGTTTATATTTATATTTTATGAGAAGACCATTTAAAAAGATAGCCTTGTTTTGCCTCCATGCTGCCTCGCAGGGTCCTGTTTACTCGCTGGTCAACCCCAGACTGTCAGGTGTTTGACATTCCCAATGTGTCCGCTGACGTGATGAAGCTCCTCATTGACTTTGCCTACACTGAATGTATTCCAGTCACACAAGAAAATGTGCAGGAGCTTTTTATAGCAGCAGACCGGTACAATGTAATGGGCGTCGTACGAGCCTGCTGTGAACTCCTGGAGCAGCAGCTGGCCCCTCAGAACTGCATCGGCATCATGAAGTTCACAGACATCTATTACACCCCTGAAATGAAGAACAAGGCTTTCCTTTTCACGCTAAATCACTTTGAGGCAGTTGTTGCCGCCTCAGAAGAGTTCATGCAGCTCTCTGCACAAGAACTTAGTCAAATCATTGGGGATGACAGACTCAATGTAAAGCAGGAGAAAATTGTGCTAAGGGCCATCCTTGGTTGGATCTCCTACTCAACTGGGGAACGCAGACAATACATCTCTCTTCTTTTGCCCAAAGTAAGTGGGGAATCCCTAAATCATAAGTGAATTATGGATTAGAGAACATATACATCCAACTTCTCTCCTCATGTCTCTAGGTCAGGTTGGCTTTAATGAGTCCAGACAACTTCATAGAAAGCGTCAGCAACAACCCATTGGTGAAGGAATGTCAAGATTGTGAACCAATTATCCTCAGGACCCTGAATGCCATGCTAGACCTCAGAACCATGAGCTACTTTGATTCTATTCGCTATAACCCTTTGGCCCGCCCACGACTGCCCTATGCCATCATGTTGGCTGTTGGAGGCTGGAAAGGCGGAGTGCCCACCAACGCCATCCAGGCGTACGATGTCCGTGCTGACCGCTGGGTCAATGTCACCAGCACCCAGGGGGGTCCCCGGGCCTACCATGGCACAGTGTTCCTCGATGGATCGGTATACTGTGTCGGTGGCTTTGACAGAGTGGTGCGGCTCAGCTCTGTGCACAGATTGGACCTGGTGACGCGCACCTGGCAGAAGGTGGCACAGATGCATGTGAGACGCTGCTTTGTCACTGTGACTGTGATGGACGGGTTCATATATGCCATGGGAGGTTACGATGGAGAGGATCGACACAATACTGTCGAACGCTATCAACCCAGAGCCAACCAGTGGACCGTAATTGCGCCCATGCACGAGGAGAGAAGTGACGCCAGCAGTGCAGCCCTCCATGGCAAGGTGGGCGGATCCAAAGAAAACAAATTATATTTATGTTTAACAAGCCTCACTAGATTATTATCCAAATGCATATTGTTATCAAGCCTAAAAACAAATGCCAAAAAAGTATTTATTCAATACTTTATGAACCTCATATTATGCAGTGTTGCTTGTTTTCTCTCCTATAACAGGCTAGTTTGCTCCCCAATACTGAGAAAATAGCCTTTAGTCTATAAAAACACTTTGTAAGAGACACTAGGTCCATTTTTTCTGAATTCCTGCCTTCAGATTCCTTATCACTTTCATTTCCTCCAGGTTTACGTATGCGGTGGCTTCAATGGAATTGACTGCCTGTCAACGGCTGAATGTTACGACCCAGAGAGCAACCAGTGGACCCTGATCGCCTCCATGGGCAGTTGGCGCAGCGGAGTGGGGGTCGTCACCTATGCAGACCAAGTCTTTGCAGTAAGCACATTAAGCACTGACTATACTCAAATAAAACTGAAAAAAGTCATTTTATGGCAGAAATGTTCTCAAATATAAAAACATATTGCCAAAAATATCAACTATAAGATAGGACAACAGAAACATAACAATAGACGCAGGCCTGACCTCACATTTCCCATTTTCTTTAAAGGTTGGTGGCTTTAATGGAACTAGCCGTCTGCGCTCTGCTGAGGCCTACAGCCCAGAAACGGACACCTGGCATGCTGTTCCCTCCATGCTGAGCTGCCGCAGCAACTTCGGCATTGCGTTGATCGATGACCGTGTCTTTGTGGTCGGGGGCTTCAACGGCTCCTCCACCGTCCGCGCCGTCGAGTGCTTCGATGTTGAAACGGGTGAGTGGTCTGATGCTCGAGACCTGGAGACCTCCGGCAGCGCCCTGAGCTGCTGCGTGGTGCACGGACTGCCCAACCTGGCCGAGTACGCTTCACCTCATCACTCTGTGACACTCTCCCAGGTGGAGGAGCGCGAGGTGGAATGATGACTTCCATCTGACTATGAGCTGTGTTGTTGTGAAATAAATGTGTGCATCAAACTACAGCAGTGCTACTTTTACTCTAGTATTAACACATTTTCAGTCGTGTGAAAAAATTGTCAGCTAAAGGCAAAAGCTTATAAGAACTTTGATCTCCCAGATGTACAGTGAAAAAAACAAAAACATTTCACCTTGAAGTAAATCTGAATACAACAAAAAAAAAGTCCAAATGAGACTTGGTAGTGACTTAGCATGAACCTTCATGAGTATTTAATATGTGTTACACAAACACTAGGTGATGTCAGATCCATAGAAATATACTGTATATATTCTATATAGCAATATGGTTAAAGGCATCAATTTTGAAAATGAAAATAAGTTTGATAAAAAACTTTGGTCATCATGATAATAGACATATTACCGTAAAATGATAATGTCAGTAAAATCAGCTCCATGAACAAAGCATTATGTGACATGGCATTTATTTTCACACTGAAATTACACAAACACACCCCAAGCCTGAAAACATTGTATAATGAAAAAACATTTGTTAACTTATCGGAAATTGTTTTTACCAATAACAAAATGTTTTCTAAAACAGGGGAGGGAAGTGTTTCTCACTTCAACAAACAATTGCTTTACTTACAGCGTTGGCAGCAGCAGCTTAATTGTCACACTTAAATGTGACCAAATACAAATAAATATGTTACGTTACTAATTATTTAAGTGAAGTTAATTTCTTAATGTCAATATATTATAGTTTTAAGGCTTACTAAAGAAGCACTGTACATAATGATTAGTGGATGTGGATCATTGTATCTCATCATGAAATGACTGATTTTGGAAAGTATAACAACAAATCCTAGGACAATATGTGGATATATAAGGGGCTTAAAAAAGGCATTACACTGTATTGGCTTCTGTACTGGCTGATTCTTTCACAACAACATTGATGGAGCTCATGATATTCTTCAGTTTGTCGCTATCAAAGTTAACCAGCAGCACACAGGGGCCCGCGCTGGTGGGACTGAACTCAAAGCTGGCCTTGGCCTCCTGTTTGGGGCCCACAGCTTCAATCCTGCCGGAATCACAGACAATAAACATGAGCATCGCCAGACAAAAAATGTTATCCAACATAATATATCCCACAGATCATCATCTTATATTGTACAGTACCAAAAGATTTTTGCACTGAAACAAGAATCATTGAGGGACAGTTTTTAGGGAGAAGGACACTGTGGTTTTGGGGTGTTTTTGTACAAGCTTTGCACAAACACCATCTTGCATTTTAACATTTAAATAAACCTTAATATGAATTACAAGTAAAGCCAAGAGGTGAAAAAAAAGAAAAGCTCAAATCAATATTTGAAGCATTAAACTGCTGAAAACAGTTATGATGTAGTCGGCATACCTGGCAGTTAGGGGTTTGCCCTCAGTGAGGCCGACCCCCTCCACGGTGAAGCTGCAGTCCTGCAGGGGCTCTGGGAGAGGGTTCAGGAGGGTCAGTGAGGCCGTCACACTCTGCCTCACTGTGGCCTCTCCCAACAGCTGCAGAGAGGGGTTCAGATACAGGTTTCATAATGTGAGAGGTGGTATAGGGTTGTACATAATTAAAATTGTGTAGTTAAGTACCTGGGGGCAATAAATAATGACAGGTATTTCTAGTTGAATATAAACTATTCTGCGATCTGCAATCAAAGCTACCAGAATCACATTTCAAGGTTCAATTCCCCCCTGACATTTAAAAAAAGCGTAAGTTTGGGATTTCACTTATTTTCTGATGTTCTGTTATACATTGTAATGCTTTATGGGAAAGGATTCAAAGCTGAATCAGAATGATTTAACACTAACTCTAAAAGATGTGTGGCTTTGTAAACTGTACTATCTTATGTAAACAATGTATACAAGGGTTCAAGGATAATATGTTTTCATTCAAACACGACTGCACAACAAAATGCATTTGTAGCCTAACCCTTTAAGCTACAGAACATTTCTTTACAGGATAAAAACAAATTGGATTTTTTTTTTAAATTATTATTATTAAATATCTGCTGTACTTTAAGTTCATGTATGCTGAAATCTTGCAACTCAAACTACTCAAAATTATTTATTTATATTTAGTTTTTATAAAATTTGAATCTGGAATATAGGTCTTTCATCTGTGCATCGCCCGTACCTTGATGTGTATTTCTGGCTCGTCCAGCACGATGGTCTTCTCAGCCTTATGGTAATTTGTGATCTGCTTGTCGATGGTGATGGCTGACACCTGGATCAACCTGTCGGAGGTGATCGCTGATCCATAACGCTCATACTCCAGTCTGAGGGACATGTGCCTTTCTGTAAAAATCACAACATACCTTAGGTTATTACAACTATTTTTGATGCAATTACACCAGGGTTTGTGACTTGTTGTGTTCCCTGACCTTCTCCAGAGGGCACCTCCACTTTGTCTGAAGTGAATCCGCAGCTGTCTCCCAGTTTTCCGTTGTAGCCGACAGCCTTGGCGAAGAACAGGAAGGTGCAGATCCTCGCGTCCACGCAGTTGTTGGTGAGGACAGCGTGCACTTCAAAGTCCGAGCCCACTATCATGTTATCAGCCAGTTTGATCTTAAATGAGAGTTATAGGATTTTTTAAATGTCATTCATTGTATAATAAGGACATAAGAATAATATAAATCTCAATATCTTATATTTTTAATGAACCGGAATTAGTTGTCAATGATGTTGAAAATGATGGTTATTTGATCCTTGGAAAAGAATATGCTAATAAAACTGTTTATTCATTTCAAAGCTGATGCAGCAAAGACACAATTAATTTGGTATAAATACCACCCACCACTGATGTATATCTTTCTATAAGGGATACTAAATTAAATATATTTCAACTTTTGAACCTGGCGATACTTTATTTTCTGCTGCTTTAAAAACTTTCGTATACATAAATTGTGACATCTCTTGATGTACAATTTATGCACATGTTTATAGTTATTTTCTACGATGTATGTATGTATGTATGTATAGATGGGAGGCTGTGGCTCAGTGGTCTAGTGTGTTGACCTTTGTGAAGCACCTTCAGATGACGTTGTTTTTAAAGTGTGCTCTATAAATGAAATGTATTATTATTTATCTTCGACCATCCCCACTACAGTCAGCATGTCGTTGTGTCCCTGGGCAAGACACTTCACCCCAAATAAAAATAATTTGGGGAATGCCCTCAGTATTGAATGTATGTAAGTCACTTTTGGTAAAAGCGTCTAACAAGTGAGATGTAATGTACTATAATGTACAAGCGGTTGAAAAATGACACCTTGAGATGGAGCCCCGGCTCCTCTCCTCGCTGCAGTAGCTTGTTGTGATGCTGAGCCTTCTCATACACCTGCCTCTCCTCCTTTGAGCCTGAAAACCATCAGAGGTAATGAAACAGTGTTTTAGCTCCTGGGTCAACAACAGGCTTTTCCCCTCAAATGCGACAAGATTGCATTCTCAAATTGAGGTAGTTGGGGTATTCTACATTTAAACAGTTTGATATTTATTTAAAAAATACATTGTGATTCTGTGTTTAGAGTCTCGAGTGTGTCTGTGTACATGTGACACAGCAGTACCTTCTGGATATTTGTACTGGTGTGTGATGTCGTGCCTATCATCCGAGCCCACAGCTTTGGTGCTGATGTACTGTCCAATAGATTTAGTTGATCCACTGAACTGTACGAACTTTCCACTTGACAGGCGCACCAGGTCCACAACATCTGCATTAACCTGACCCAACACACGGCGTGAGATGACCATCAGTGAACATAAAGACATTTGTCAACAGTCATTAATTAAAACTATTACAGCCAATAGCGAAAACTTACCTCAGCAAAAATAAAGGGAGCGTCATATTTCTTTGTCAGCTCTCCTTCCCTGATGGCCTTCAAAGAGGACGGTCCGCAACAGAAAACACCTGATGGCATCACACATCCAGAGACAGAGTCAGACACAATGCAAGGATTCAGGCCGCGCAAGTCATTCAAGTCAAGTTGTGACTTCTTGTAATGTTTAGTTAATCTTCAAAATGTCGACTGTATTCTCAAAAAAGATAAATATAAATAATGTTCCTTTTTATCAACATTTATACTTTATTCTTGACATTTAAACTTGATTCTATAGAAAAACTCAATCAAAAGTATAAACAACATATTACATTTTTTACTGTTTCAAGAAGTCTCACGATTAGTCATATGAAGGTTTAGCCGCAACAACACAACTAACCTATGACTGGTGGCTGAAACTGAAACCTCCATGGTTAGAAATGTGACTAGGCATGCCATTGACTATGACCTATCTTTGTAGCATTTCCAATACAGTTATGGTTAGAGGTATTCCTCATGATATATGTTTTTGTTCATTATTTGGTCTGCCAAGGCAGTCCTTAGTCTTATATATGGGACTTATTGGGAAACAAGTCAAACAATTTGACATCAAAATAAGAGTTTACCATCACTTGTCTCCTGTGGGGTAGGGTCACTGGTTTGCCAGCCATCAAAGTCTGTTCCCAAATCAGGACGAGTCATCCAGCTGTCCACCCACACATGGAAGTTCCTGGTAAGATAAAGGATTCTGTTACTTGAATGTGGAAAAATCACAAGTACATGTGATCATGGAACATTTTGGAAGATTGAAAAAGTAAAAAAGACGTGTTCAGAAATGACAGTTGTGGTTATGCATGTATTTAAGGTAATAATCCCTTACCATATCGAATCACCATTTGACATTCTTTCACCATCTTCATCATACAGGTTTTCTATCATCAGGTTTGCGTCAGAGTCGTGAGCCGATCCAAAGTTAGTAACCACTCGGCATGGGATGCCCAAGGCCCGGGACACTGGAGGAGGGAGAAGAGTCACACTTCATCAGAGAAGCACATTCTAGACATAGCCAATGTCATCAAAGACTCACAATTAAAACATCACATAAACATGTCTCAGGAGGTAGAGAGCTTCAAAGCCAAGAGACTAGATTCTAACTTTAGGGATTGGATGGCAGCGGAAGTGTACTGGAGGAAGTCATTAAGAAGAAATAGATGGTGTGTCTAAGAAACAAATGCAACAGAAGTCGGGATAATGTTTCTGTGTTACCTGATACTAATAATAATAATAAATTGAATTTATATAGCGCTACTCATCTGCCAAGACAAATCCTGAAGCGCTTCACAACATAAGACACTGATAAAATGTAAGAGATAAAAAGTAAAAAATAAATAAAAAAGAATTCAGTTAAAAATTTAAAGTCAGAGATAGCAATAAAATTGGCAGTACCCAGGTGTACCATGATAAAGGTTTATTGGAAGGCCTGCCGAAAGAAGAGGGTCTTAAGGACGGTTTTGAAGACCTCGATGGAAGGGGCAGATCTCAGCTGATCTGGGAGGGAGTTCCAGAGGCGAGCGGCAAATGAGCAGAAGGCTCGGTCTCCCATTGTCCGGAGACGTGTGCGCATGTAGAGTAGAGGAGCGTGGCTGGAGCAGAGAGCGGGTAGATGTCTGGGTACGGATGAGGTCACAGAGGTATTTTGGGCTTTGTAGGTCAGGAGCAGAACCTTAAACTGGATCCTGTAGTGGACTGGGAGCCAGTGTAGTTGGCAAGTATGGGGGTTATGTGGGCGGACCTTTTTGAACCGGTGAGAGCTGTACTGTTCTGGACAAGTTGCAGGTGGTTGATGGATTTGGCTGGGAGACCGGAGAGGAATGCATTGCAATAGTCTAGTTTTGAGAAGACGAGTGCACGGACAAGTTTTTTGGTGCCATCAGTTGAGAGTGAGGGCTTCAGTCGGGAAATATTTTTCAGGTGAAAGAAGGAGGTCTTGTTTATTTCTTTGATGTGGGCTTGGAAAGACAGAGTGGAATCAAACTTTACACCAAGATTGGTGACAGCAGAGGAGAGAGGAATGAGCTGACCATCGAGGGAGGGGCTGATGTTGGCAGCCTTGGCAAGCTGGTCGATGGTGCCTATCAGGATTGCCTCCATCTTGCTGCTGTTGAGCTGGAGGTAGTTGGTGGTCATCCAGGAGCGGATGTCTTCCAGGCAGGTGTTTAGGGTGGAGATAGTATTGGTGGGGTTGGGTTGTGTTTTGATATAGACCTGGGTGTCGTCAGCATAGCAGTGGAAGTTGATGTTGTGTTGTCTGATGATATGACCCAGAGGTAATAGATAGATTAAAAACAGTATGGGCCCCAGCACTGATCCCTGTGGGACTCCGCATGTCACTGCGGTGTCGTCTGACCTGGAACCCCCCAGAGACACGTGGTACTTCCGGTTGGTGAGGTAGGAGGAGAACCACTTCAGAGCCGTGTCCGTCACCCTTGTGTAGGTCTCGAGGCGGTGGAGGAGGATGGCATGGTCCACTGTGTCAAAAGCTGCGCTCAGGTCAAGTAGGACCAGGATGCTGGGTGACCCAGAGTCGGCTGCCATCGGCAGGTCGTTGGCTACTGAGGAGTCATGGTAAGCAATTGGTTGATTTAAACCAATGATGTCAACATGAAATGTGACCAGTGTTGGGCAAGTTACTTCCAAAATGTAATACAGTACATATTACTGTCTTTTTTAAGTAATAAGTTACATTACAATATTACTGTCTCTGTAATGTAACGAGTTACACTAATTTTATATTACTTTTGAGTTACTTTCACCAAAATAACCTTAAAAGAATGGCTAGGTATTTTAAATGCTAAAATGTAGTTTAGTGCAGCTCATTATACATCCTGTGAAGGCATAGACGTCGGAACTAGGGGTGCGGGGGGTGCGGCAGCACCCCCTCCCGTCAGCCTCAGGAATCACAGGATTAGCCTACGTTAAAAAAATAAAAATAAAGATTCTGAATTTAAACTCAATTTGTCTGACTTACATGTATTTCTTAATACAGATCTTTTGATGTGATATGCACCCTGCCTGGCTCAATACAGCAGCCTGGCTGGCATGGCATAGCTGTTGCTATGCAGACTGCATCTGACAGCTCACTGTGACGTTGGCCTATGTGTAAAAAAAAAAAAAAAAAAGTAGCGGGAATTTTTTTAATGTTTGCTGTGTTCGCGGCTCTCATTTGTTTTTAGCATATGCATAGGCTACATGATTTGAGTTCAACTACGCCAGCTAGAACTAGCCTATGTCTCAAAAACGAATTTCAGATTTTTTTACAAATCCGCCCGACCCAGCTAAACGTCCGAGAGAGACACCTAGAGGCTGTGTGCCAGCAACCGGACAGCAGCAGCAGGCAGCCGAAGGGCCCGGCGGCCCTCGGCCTCGTCCTCCCTCCCCAGCGCCACCACCAGCACCCGGTGCTAGCCAAGAAGAGGCAATATCATGCAAACCACCACAGGATTACAATTTTCCTGCCAAGAAGTTGGGTGAGAACTTCACTCGTTCCTGCAAGGCCGCCTGGTTCAGAGAGTGGCCGTGGCTGGAATACATCGCGGTCAGTGATGGCATTGTGTGTGGTGTGTGCAGGTCAGCTGTCAAGCGCAAGTTGGTCGGGTCAGAACAAGCTGACAGTCCGTTTTTGAAAGATACGGGCTTTTCAAACTGGAGAAAAGCAAAGGAGAAAATCAGAGACCACGAGAAAACACGCATTCATTTAGATGCGACTCAAAGATTGGCTGCATTGAAAACTACGCCAATTAATGCGCTTTTGTCTGAGGCTGCTGCTAAAGAACAAATAACAGCCCGGAAAATGCTGGAGCTCGTTTTCAGCAGCGTGAGATTCCTGGGGCGCCAGGGACTCCCTCTGAGAGGAGCTGCAAATCGGGATGGGGTGTTGTGGCAGCTAGTGGTCGAGAGGGTACGCGCTGATCCTGACCTGCAAAACTGGATGAAGAGGAGGGACAATTGGATGTCGGGCAGCATCCAGAATTAAGTTCTGGAGCTGTTTGCCCATGACATCCAGAGGAAAATCGGAGCCAAAGCATCCGAAAGTCCTTTTTTCGGCTTAACTGCTGATGGGACCACCGACGTCAGTGGAAAAGAACAGTTCTCATGCAGTATACAATTTGCAGATGACAATCTTGAAGTCCAGAATTTCTTTCTGGGCTTTTACAACGCTCCAGACACAACCGCCGAGATGCTTTTTCTGTGCATTAAAGATGTCCTTGTTCGGCTAAATCTGCCGCTGGAGAAGCTGAAAGGCTACTGTTTTGATGGAGCCAGCAACATGTCAGGGAGGTTCAAGGGAGTGCAGGCAAGATTAAAGGAAACATGTCCTGACTCCTTGTTTGTCCACTGCGCAAACCACTCTCTGGATTTAGTGTTGCAAGAAGTGGCAAAAGAAGTGCGCCTTGTTGCCGATACACTGAACTTTGTTCGGGAAGTCACAGTTGTGATTAATGATTCAGCAAAGAGAAAAACGTTATACCAGTCTCTTTTTGGATGTGGAGAAGTGATCAACCTGCTTGCCCTGTGCCCAACTCTGTGGTGCGTCAGAGTTGTGGCACTGTCACGGTTGCTGGCATGCTATGGAGAGATGCTGCAGACATTTAGGACCTTGGAGAGTGACAGGATTGTCAAGGGGGAGACGCGTGCCAAAGTGGCAGGATTGCTCAAAAAGGGCACCACTACGCGCACAGTCTTTGGTTTGTTTGCCTGCGTTACCATGTTTACGCCATGTGAATCCGTGGCTCGGTCACTGCAAGGCACCAAAGTCACAGCCCTTGGATCAATGGAAGCTGCCAAACTTCTTTGCCAGCGACTGAACACACTCAGACAAGATGACACCTTCGCTGACCTTGTGGCCAAGACCAAACAATACACAGAGCGCTACAACTTGAAGCCTCCTCATCCAGTGCGCACCAGCAAGACCCCAGCGCGTTTTCGCCATACAGCGGAGGAGGAGGAACGGGAGTTGGAGAACGAGGGTAAATAAATAGGCCTAAATAAATAAATAAATAATGCCAACAGTATTTTAAAATTAATCATAAAGCTCATCGGTCTGTAATGTTGAAAGAATGCAACAAATACGCACACAGAGCGTGCTCTCCAGCATTTGTGGACAGATTTGATCTATCCATAGAAAACGATATCATAGTTCATAATAATGTACTACATCCATGTACGCTTATTTGCGAAATTAGCCTGCAATTAATAATTCATTACAACGGTATCAACTGACTAAATAACGTATAGGCCTACTTTCATAACAAACCATATTCATAATTTGAATTTAAATTGAAAATTTAAGGTTGACCCACCCAGCTTAAATAGGCAGCCCATATGGAAACTATTTGTTGGTTGTTGTTTAACTGTTATATTTAACTATTAAAGAATATCCAAGCCTGTGGAAGAGGGAATTGTTTGAGGCCCTGGACTTGGTGCGCACAGAGGTGGAGCGGCGCTTTGACCAGGAAGGACTCCGCGTAGCTGCAGGGCGAGAGCAGGCAGTTCTACAGGCGGCCCAAGGGAAACGAGTGGATGTGGGTTCCCTGGAACTGACTTCCTTTTCAAGAGAGCAGCTAAGCCTTGAGCTGGACATCCTGAGCGACGTGTGTAGGGGGCGAGAAGTGAAAACCATTCAGGATGTATTGGCCATTCTGCACACCTTGCAGCCCCAATCCCGCTCCATGCTGTCGGAAGCGGAGAGGCTCATAAAGCTCTGTCTGGCTCTGCCCATTTCTGTCGCGGCATCCGAGCGCTCGTTCTCGGCGTTGCGCAGGTTGAAAACGTGGCTGCGCAATACTATTAAGCAGGAGAGACTCACTCATTTGGCCATTATGAATGCGCATAGCGACCTTCTCGATGAATGCGATGTCTCGACCCTGCTTAAAGAATTTATCAGCAGAACAACGGAGAGAAGGTCTACTTTTGGAACAGTTTAAAAGCCCTTACGAGCGCAAAGTAAACCGTTATTTTTCTGAATGTTCCATTAGGCCTATGTTCGTAAAGGCTGTATTATTCTGTTGATTTTCTGAATGCTGTAGGCCTATGTTATCGCCTATTAGGCTACAGTATGTTCCTTAATAAAGGCTTGATTAATTCATTAATTCATTTTGTTTCATACATTTTCGTAACAATTAAGATGCTGCGTGTGTTTATGTAGCCTATATCTGTTATGTATAGGCCTAGGCTATTAGGCCTACGTGTCGAGTTCGTTAATCATTGATAGTGTGAGTTTCCCCCCCGACCCTCCCAGCAAAAATCCCGCACCCCCCCCCCAGAAAATAGTTCCGACGTCCCTGTTGAAGGGCAATGTGGTATAGTATAACAACTGTGTAGGCCATTAAGGCTTCTAACAGCTTTTATTACACGGCTTAGTTGAATACTCGATTCTGATTCTAAATTCTTAACATGTGACACGTTGTTAATACTGTAGTACAGACCACTGTCAAGGACTATAATGAAGGTTGCTAAGGAGGATCAAGAAAGAGAAAGGAAAAGAGGTTAAAAGACGGAGCGCTGGACGTCAGATAAATAAGTGTATAGGTCTAGCCTCCATATATCTGTGTGTGAAAATGTTCCATCCTCAAAAACTAAAAACTAATACTCCTGCAGTCTAACTGCAGCTTCTAGCAACGGTCCTCTGCTCGAAAAAAGGACACCGAATGTCGTGAATGTGGCATCACAACATGACTTCAGTCTGAACACAGCAGACAACAGGAGTATTTACAACAGCATATAAAAACAAAAATACTGCATGTGGGTGCACACTTATTCTCTGTTTTACTGTTACATAAATCCCAAGAATGTATGAGATTAGCTTCATCACATCTCAATCAGTTATTAAGTTAAACGTATCTATCAGGTTACTATCAGCCTGTCACTCATTTTCAGGGAGGGGGCGGGGTTTGGAGGAACAAACTTTACACACGTATTTATCGTCTGAAAATAGCAAAAGGACATTCATACTCTGCAATCCAATAATTGATTAAATCTACCAAAAACCTGACATGTGCTAACGCGAGTATTTTTTAACACATAAATCCAGTGTCTGAGCCGCAGCGACACGGACTAATTCAGGTGCATTTATTGTCGTCTGATTTTTTTCCACACAGTCTGTGAACCGCAAGCGACGAGCTATACTGAAAAGCTGCCCGCGAGCTACCAACGTGTTAGAGACCCCTGCACCAGCTTTAATAATCTACCTGCACAATATTTCTCTGGTGTCGGAATGTCTCGCGATGTTAGTGAATTCTTAAAAAACAAAACACCATTTCATTTCGGGTTAAATTGTGTTGTAACTTGTAACTGCGTTACTTACTGAGCATTGATTGTAAGGGGTAGTAGGCCTATATTACCCAAATGTTATTAGTAATGCGTTACATTACTTCGATACAGAAAAAAGTAATACATTAGCCTACTGTAACTCTGTTACTTTTGTAACGCGTTACACCCAACACTGAATGTGACTAGGATGTACCAGAATGTCTCACTCAATATATGAACAAATCCACCGACAGTCAAACAAGGACTCATAACACGACTCATTTGCGTCATAATGTGCACGAACCTGTGCACGCAAGAGCAGCAAAGACCCAGCATTGTCCGAAGCGGACGGGGCCACTTTCTTTCCACTGGTGCAAGATGTCCCCGCTGCCGATCCACTTTCCTGGATGAACTCCACCTGTAAAATCCTGCCACTCTCCCACCAGCACTCCTCTGTCATTGTTACTGTTGATCTGAGGGTAGAGATAGAGGAGGGAGACAAAAGAGGGATAGAAAGAGATAATGAAAATGTTTCCAAAGATTTACATTTTGTCAAGTGACAGCAACACAATATGTTGAAACACCAAGTTTGAGTTTTTTAAAGCAGTATGCCCTCAGATCTCTTAAGGACTCCTTATTATTAATATCATATTTCTCCACACATCCATCATGACAAGATAGGCTCCAAGATAGAGATCTGATCATGTCAGATTACATAAAACTTAAATAAATAGATTGACCATCACTTTATCATTTTTCTATTTGTGTGAGGTCACAATGACCTTGAAATTAGACCTTTGAGAACCAAATTCTAACCAATTACTCCTCGCTACTAATTGGACATCTGTGCAAAATCGTATTGAATTCCCTCGAGCCGTTCCTCATATATTGCGTTCACGAGAGTGGAACGGACATTCAGTAAAAAATATGACTCCGTCCACTGCTATCCCCGGCTCTAAGCCATAAAAAACATATTAATTAGTAATCATTTAATAAAATAATACAAGGTCAACCAGATAATCTGCCATTATTCCCTGGGAAGTGTACGTAGCAAATCCCACATTTTGTCATTATAAAAATATGTGGAAAATTTGTTTCCTTCATAGATCCAGAGGGAAGGGACAATAGAGAAGGACCTCTTATATCCATGCTGTATTAAAGGATGCATGTTTGTACTGATAGATCAGAGCACACAATTCTCTATACTAACAATAAGAGTGAACTAATTAAAGCAAAGAGAAAGTGAACTTGTGAAAATGTGTTTTTATTGTTTCGTGAGTGCGTCCTCGCTATCTTATGTAACTTAAATATAGTGTGACAGTTCATCTGAAACCTGGTAGTGATTTATATGGTGACAACCACAAGACAAGCAGAAATAGCCTTGGTTTCCTAATTTAGATTTTTTTGACTTGAGCAGAAAATAACACGGCAACAGACTATAATGTATCTATTTTACTGCTCTTTGAAATCACCTTGAAATCAAAGCCGCACAGGAAGATTAAAACTCCTTTCTATTCTGCATCTTTCTAACACAAAAGTTGCCACGGGTGACGAGAACGTTTCCAAAGAGGCAGGGGGGTTTTCTCTTTGTCCCCCCTCCCTGCAGGATAATATAACACTCAGAGTGTAAAGCAGCACACAGAGGTGTATGTGGTTCACCATGGTAATCTTTATCTACTGCAAAGCTGAAATAAAGGCTATTCACAGGCTGGTTAAATGCCGCCCACAGGGAGTCACTAAAGCCTGGACACATCCTACCATAGCACTCAGCACCCTGGTCACATAGATGGGATTCCTCCTGGCACAGCAGTCCTTGTTGGCATCAGAGATAAATTTGGGGTTATCATCCAGGATCTTCAGACAGATATCCAGTATTCCTGGTTCAAACTACAGACGGACAAACAACCAGAAGAGAAGGTGTGAGTGGAGCAGCATGTAAGGACTTCTGGCAGCCTCTAAAATAAGCATTTAGAGATTACAAAGCCTGTGTAAAGTTTACCGAAATTTATTGAAGGGGAAACATTTGACATTTAATTTACCTGCCCGAAGTTCCAGGGTTTCCCCTTGATTCGTTTAGCTGCTCCCCTGTAGATGAGCCCATATTGAGCTAAAACATACTCTTGCCTCTTCGTCTCACTGCGCATGTAAACAGCATCTCCTGTTCGTCAGTACAGACAGACCAACACATTTAGATCAGTGGCATCAAATTAAACATTTCAAATCTTACAACATTTCCTGCTTTACAGCTGCAGTTTGGGATCATAAATATTTGAGAAAATATGTACTCACTGGTGCACCAAGGATTAAAAAGCAGGGTGAACTGTCCTAAACTGGTCTTCTGCCCATCCTGGTCCAGAGTCAGAGAGTAGAGGCCTATAGGGGCGTTGGGCGAGGAGCTGATAGAGACAGACACTGAGTTTCCGGAGGGATCATAAGAGGCAGAAGCGCTCCACTCATTGTCTGCTGTGGAGTCGCTTAGACCAAAAGTAGCCTGAGTGTCGGACTCTTTTCTGGGTAATGGACCTGGAGGGTAACAGATGTAATAAATTATACTAAATCCAGAGGTGAAAAACATACATTCTCATGCATGCATATAAATCCCTCAAAACAGATATACAGTACTTTAGATCAGCATGTAGAGCTAAATGTAATCACTGGTAATTAAGATGCTTACCAGTCTCAACAATGAGTGTGAAGCTTTCTTCACCCGGCTTGAACTCTTTGCTGCCAGGCTTGAGGTGTAAGGTGATATTGAAGGGCTGCCCCCTTCTTACAATCAAACGCTCCTTTCCACACTGCTCGGTGTGATGGCTGCTGCTGTTTCTCTTAATGTCAAGATCATAGCGCTCAATATCCACAACTGTGTGTAGAGATGGTAAAACACATTTCAATTTGTCAACTCGATTAGAAATTAAACACACGTCAATAGACTAAAACTATGAACATCAGACTTAATAATAATAATAATAATGTGAACCTCTATCTACAACGTGTTTATCTTTAAAACAAATGTGATCAATAGCACTATCCATAAAACACAAAATAAAAAAATAGGTAAAACAAAAAACTAATTAAATAAAAATGGTACAGATAGTATTGAAAGTTAAGAAAGAAGGATCTAAGGAAACTATCAAAAACTATAAAAGTGCCTTTTGAGAAGTATCTTAAATAGACACTTTTTGACAACTTTCTTTAGATTTGATCATCCGCTCATTTAAGTTTCTCCAGATGGTAAATCACAAAATAAATCATTAGACATTCTTCAACCCAGATACCCTCGAGATCTGTCATATCTAATGTCGTCCATTCCTGCTCATCACATTTCACACTTGACTTTGACACTCCAAGGAAGTCTGACTGTGTGAAGTTAAATAAAGATAAACTGCCCTTTCAGATCATAAACTCCACTAGTAACATTTGAACCTCTTATCGATAAAATGAAAGTAGTTTTTCTCTGTCTTACCTTGACTCATGTCTGCAGAGACGTTCTTGTCCTTTAACCTCTGTGTGTGTAGAATTACACTTCAGCTCAGCCTGTGCTTAATGCTTTATGACCCTGCAGGGGGACGGCCCCTATTTGTAGCATGTGAAACCTGATCTGGATTCTGGACACCCCCATCTGTCCATGATTTTTTACTATCTGTTACATCAGTAGTTCTGTTTTTAGACTTAAACACTTATTTTCTCTCTTTTATTTATTCGACCGAGGCCTTAAAGGTGGGGTAGGTAATTTTTGAGAAAACAGCTCGAGTGAGCTATAATTTGAAAATACACGAACGCGCACATGACCAATGAGGGCACGAGATAAGTTTGTGCACAGATGGAAGGCTGACAGGCACGTAGGCCATCCAGTTATTTTAGCCGGGCCGGCTAAAATGATTGGTTGTGCTTTTTACAGCGCTACGGCTTCCACAGATTACATTTTTTGAATGTATTTATTGTCAAAGCATTTAATATATTCATTGCTATCGGGATGTTAAGAGCATTCCATGGAATATAACAAAAAGTGTTTCTGAAATAAATTACCTACCCCACCTTTAAGGCTATTGTGAATGATTCTTCTTTGGGAACAGAAGCTTAAAAACTGTAACAGAATCAAATCAAATAATGAGTAATGCACACTAAAAAATAATTCCAGCCACATACATAATACATAATTATGCATTATAAAAAATATAAAACACTAAACACATGTACATGTGCCAGATAGACCATAGTAATTTTATTTCTGTAAAATAAATATAAACATAATAGTAATAACAACAATAACATTTTTTCATAAATTATTGATGTCATTCTTTGGAGCTGCAACATACTGTGAATTGGTATAATGATTCAACATTAACACAATGTTCCAACAACTGATACATGACATTATATAATGTAACACAGGAATTTACACATCATACAGTTAAAACTTGAATGCAACTGATTGTAGCTGTTTTTTTCTTATGCAAGGCACACACTTTTCTCAGATCACATGGTGAGTCTTTCACTTTTAAAATGTTCACTTACTGAAGGATGCTATAGATAATGAAAGCAAAGCCTCGATGTGCTGTTTCCTGATTAAATGCACATTAAAAAAGGTAAAACATTGTTTATTAGACTATGAGAGCCTATATTTAATCAAATGTATCGGCAAAATGCGAGAGAAATCTCCCTGACACACAAAAGAAAGAACTGAAAGACATTTCAACTGCTTTAGCACCAAAATAAAATCTGCAACTAGGGAAATGAAACAGATTGCAACAAATGTCTACAGTCTTTAAGGAATTGTGTGTCTGTGGAATAAGGAAGTGAAGCTGTCGGATGACATCCTCATGTTACGGCAATCTGTCTGGTCAGAGCCCAGAGGCGAGAAACCACACAATCTGATTTATCTTAAAATAAAACACAAGAAGAAAGAAAGACGACAACAACCGTACTGACCCCACATTTGAATATTGAAACAATGAAAAAAAAAAATGAGAGAAAGAAAGCTAAAGCAAGTAAGAAATAAAAAAACATGGATCTGCCATGTTTTAAAAAGATAGTGGCTTTGAAATTAAAATAACCAGAGGACAACATTATGACCTCAGTTTTTTTTACGATCCTGCCACTTGTATACGGTACAATAAAAATCACAGACCTTCATAAATAACTCATTAAGAAACAAAAATCATATGAGAATAACTTTCTGTAATGGTGATTTACTTGAGGATGTAGCTGGGAAATGGATCGGTATGTAAGCATAAGTGGACCCTTAAAGACAGTAACGGTACGTCTACACTACAGGCATCAAAAAATGCTTTCAACGCTTCGCCCATTCACTTGAATGGGGTGACGTAGAAGATTTTGAATCTTCGCCGAACTGCATTGTGGGGAGCATGGCATGGCTTTGCAAGCATCACGAGCATCTATCGGCATCAAAAGTTGAACAATGTTCAACTTTTGAGGCTCGATGCTTGGCATCAGCCAATCAAATTCCGTTTATGCAAATCCCGCCAGTGCAAGCTCAGCCAATCCAACCGCGTGCAAGCTGGGAGAGCCAGACCGCAGTTCATTTCCTCATATTCCAAACGAGATATTACGGTAGCAAATCACCCGGTTCTTTACGACCGGAACTATTTACCGGGATACAAACCGGAGGAACCAGGCATGGAGGGAGGTGGCAGAGACAGTGGGTGAAACTGATAGTTTTTTCGCCTGTTTGGAGAGTTTATATCCAGTTTACTTCGTTTTAACATTGCTATTGCTCTGTATGTCGGGGGCGGGAGATTCATGTGATTGGTTGCTCGCAAAAAATCGCCAAGCTTCAGACACGCCCAGCTTCAAGATTTTTTCATGCCTGTAGTGTAGATGGGCCGTAAGTGGTACCTCAGCATGTACGTCATAATGTGTGTGTCTGAGTGTGTATG